>NC_080621.1:6124379-6473977 GCF_027887145.1 Ammospiza caudacuta
GCTGCACCCCTTGCCCAGCTCCCCTGTCCCTCTGTGCCCACGCTGCAGCCCCTCCATGACTTTCTGCTTCCCAGGGCCCACAGCTGCACACAGCACTCCAGCTGTGGCCGCAGCGCTGCCCAGCACAGGGCCACGCTCCCTGCCCTGCTCCTGCTGCCCCACTGCTGCTGGCACAGCCACCGTGCCCTTGGCCTTCTTGGCCCCCTGGCCACACGCTGCCTCATCTTCAGCTACTCACGGCCGCCAGCCCTGCGTCCTTTGGGCCCACGCAGCTCCCCAGCCACAAAGGTGCCCATTGCACTTCAGATACAGCAGGCACCATTGCAAGATGGCCTTCCTGTTCTACCACCTCATGTTCCAAGTAGATATCATAAAGTTTGATAGGAATAGGATTCTAAGTCCCTCTCTTTAAATTACAATGATCCAATTCAACTGTACAGGAAATTGCTCTTAATTAAATTTTCCCTATCTGCTGTCTGCAAGCATTGTTCTCTTTTCAAACCTAGCGTTTTAGTTCTTCAAACTCTGAGAAGGAAATTTAAAAATATCTATCTCTGCCTTTATTATTTTTGTTACAGGCATGAATATGGTTTTTCTTTCAGCGGCCCTCTACAGTCTATTGCTACTGGCCAAGCTCACATCTTCCTCTGCAATTCTTAAACACCAGGAACATGAAATGTTCCTTTCTCACTCACCTCAGGATCTTCAGCACTGCTGAATACACGCTTCAGGTGACCTGTAGTGGGAAGGGAAAATGAACCAGACGCTGTCAGAAAACTGCCTGGGCTGCTCAATCCCACAGAACAAGTCATCCCAGAGATGATTTCCCATTTCACAACATCCCTCCAAGAGACACATCTCATTCACACAGCCAGCAAGAGATCAGGACAATATTCTTGGTTGTGCCTACACTTTGGCCTGTTTAGCCAGGAAATGAATACAAATATGATCAAGCAAATGCAAAGTGTTTTTAACACTCAATGCTCCTGTTCTACCAAACACATAAGACAGCTTCTGAAATCTTCTCTTTCAGGTACTCTTTTTTTTTTTCACTCAGTGTCATGCACTAATTCTGATTAACTTGCAGGAAACCGTTGCCCAGAAAAGCTTCCCCAAAATCCCCCCAGTTCTATTGTGGAAAAGCACAGCAGCACTTCCTTTCAAAGGGAACAACTATTTTAGCACTCAGTAAAAGGTCAAGTTAGTCAAATCCTTTCATGACAAAATTTAAAAAGAAAGAAGCTTTCTCTGAATTCTGGGAACAACTGCAGAGTTTTTGGAAGGCCTTAAAGAAGGTCTGCCAGTCTACATTTTCAAAGGTGTCCTGCTTCTCCCAGCAACCTGAGGAAATGACAGACTCTGCTGCCACAGACTCTCCCGGGGAGGGAACGGAAGCCCTGGAGGTTCCCCTGCAAATGCTGCCCCTGTGGCTACAGACACTCCCTTTTAGCTGAACCTCTTGACAGGAGCTTTACCAAAGCAGAGGCATCCTAATGCTCTTTCTCTTTCAAAATCAGAAACTCAGCCCCCAAGAAAGAGCAGGAAGACATACAAAAGCCAGGTTAGGACACACCCTACCCTAAGCAGAAGGGAAGCCTCTACTTACGTGCGAAATTCGTGAAATAATAAATGGAATAAGTAATGCTATATGCAGCAAAAGCTGCAGTGGCCAGATGGTTAATTATTGGCATTTCTGCAATATTTCTAAAAGCTAAAAATCAAGCCTCTTGTCAGTGGGCAGCTGCCTACTGACAGATGCTTTGACCAGGAAGGTTCTCCTGATCTGAGCAAGGCCTAGGGCTGCTCTGACACTCAGGCCTTCCGTGCACCAAGGCAACCTTCTGATGCCACTATGACGACGGGGCAACCATGCCCTGACATCACAAAGGGACAGCTCTGTGTTGGTCTGTGAGTTTATGCAAAGCAATAACCAACCTTCCCTACAGAAAACACAAAAGAGACTGGGAAATTCTCATCTGTCACAAAGCACCAAAAATTCCCCTCATGGGCCAAACCCTGTTGTTCAGGGGATCCAAGAGGAACTCCAGGAGTGCCCCAAGCACCTACAGCCTGTACCCCAACTGAGCACTCAGATGGGACACAAGCAAAGGAAACCAGACCAAGACAATGGCCCACAGCATTGCACATGTGAGAAATGACTCTCACTTTTAAAATTTTAAAGGTTTAGTAAACCTTAACAAAGGACTGAATAAGGAAAAGTTGCAGCATTGGGAGTCTCTTTGACTAGCAGCCACGTGCTCATCTACAAAAAGGATGCTCTGCCTTTTATACCCTCAGCCCCTCCAAAAGTTTTGTCAGTCAACTGTTTCTCTGCTGTCCATTGGTGGAGATTACTTTCCTGCATCCCGACTGGAGGTCAGGTGTTGTTACACCCTGCCTGCTGGTCACAAGCCAGCCCTCCCCAAATGCCCTGACTCCCAAGGCTATTACAAGGGGACGGGAAAGAGGACTATGAGAGGATATATTACAATATAATCACTACTCATTTGAACATCCACATAACATCTGCTTCTTAATTGTCAGACCCAACCATTGCCTTACTCGTCCAGAACACACAGAACCAGGAGAGAAGCCACTGTTGGCATCACAGCTGAAATGTTTCCTAACAAATCTCCCCACATATTTGCACCTTTATTGGACATGCCCAGGGCTCCGGTGTGGGTACATCTCTGCCTCTCTTCCCCTTTGGCAGCAGTCAAACTGGCAGCATCTGCCCGCCAGCAGCAGCTGCTCCCAGCTGGGAACGCCGCTGGCGGTGCTGATTTCCAGAGGCTTCTGTGTGCCAGGGGAAGCCAAGGCAGGAGCGGTTTGAATGGTGCTGGCGCTGCTGCTGCTCTGTGCCAGAGAGCCCCGGCTGGGCAGGGCACGGTGCCCACTGCGCTGCGGGCTCCTTCTCCTGCCACAGCTGGGCACACCTGGCAGCAAGGCATGACAACCTGTGGGCAAGCCAAGGGGTTTCTGGGGCTGCACTGCTCTGCACACACCCAGCACACCTGCAGCACACAATTTTAACCCTCAAACTGGTAAACCAAAGGAAAACAGCTGGAAAAGATTTCATTTTCACCATTCTTACCTGCTCAACAGAAGTCTTCAAAATGAACATTACCAAGCAGGGCCCAATTCCTGCTGCCAGCTCAGGGTTAGAAGAGAGGCAATCCTTGATCTCAGCATTGGGTGTGTGGGGAATCACTTCCCTAACACGTGCACACCCAGCAATCTCACTTACTAGTTTGTATCCATGGATCTAAGACATATTCAATACTTTGCTGAAACTCACAGGCTAAATATTCCCCCAAATTATTTGATTTACTGATTGATACTTATTGACTTCTTGATACTTCAATCACTTCTCCGAATTTACTGACAAGAGAATAGGAGTGTCCTGTAGGATCCCTACTGGTCATTGTCCCAGGTTCAGGAGGAGACCCATGCAGAAAATAACCCAGGACAAAACTGGGCTTGCAAAGCAAATTCATTCTATTTGTTGCAGTAGCAAATAATACATACCAAGCCCTGGATTCCTAAAAATCTGCTAAGCAGGAGAAGGAGGTGGAGCGTGGTGCTCGGCAGCAGGGGCAGGTAGGCAGTGTACTTTCAGAACATCCCCCAGAGCAAAATCACGTGCATCTCATCCTTCTCACCCTTCCAGCTCAGAACCAGGCCTGGGATCTCCTGCTCAGGAGTGGAATTTCCCAGTTACAGCATCGGCTCACACATGGCTGGTGTGTGAGATGAGGCCACGAATCCAGGATTTAAAAGAACTGGAAGAGTTAAAATTTTAGCAAGATTTAGTTAGGGGGAAAGAGTATAGCAAGAAGAGTAGAAATAATAAGGGATAATTAATTTTTATCAGATAAGGTAGTTAAGGCTAGGGTAATATATCACTTGCCTGTCTTTACTATGTTTAAAGAAGCGGGATGGGATGCGGATTTCTTTGTGACAAAGAAGAGGACCGTAGCCTGCACCTGGGCCCCAAAACTACAACTATAGCCAAGGGGTGTGAAAGCCTGCCAACAGATCATAAGGAAAGAGGTCAAATTGAGGAAGACGTCTTGGCCTTCATCAGAAGGAGACCATTCCCCACTTTAAAACCCACCAACCCATTTGAAGTGAAAGACTGCAGAAATGTGAAGGAATTTTGGACTCAATTATAATACATTTTAATTCAAAGAAGGGTAGGCAGTGTTATCTAATGAATATGTGTTAGGTTTTTTGGGATTTATATGAATGTGTAAGATATTTTAGATAAGTAGAGAAGAGAGAGAGAGACAGACAGTGATTCTTCACCCATGTCTTTAGGAGACAACTCCTCCTGTGCCTGGCTGTAATAAACACACCACCTCCTACCTTTAACTGTGGGGAGTTCTATTCCACACCTCATTTGGTGACCGCAGCAGGAACGCTTCCCTGCTCCAGTGAGAACATCCGGGCTCTGGACGTCTCTGGGCTCTGGACGTCTCTGGGCGCTGCCAGGACATTCCTTTCCTGGAGGCACCTCCGCTCTCAGCTGCTCCTCGTGGGGGACAGACAAGACTGCTGGCACTGTGGAGAAAGGAACGTTTAACTCTGTATAAAGTAACCCGTAAGGCGTATGCAGGGGAAGGGCTGTTCACAAGTCACACAGAGATGTCCTGTGCACAACGTACGCCTGTGCAGTTTGGGCTTAGGTCTGGCTGACGGCAGAAAGGATTTGCTGTGTCAATAAGGACCTGCTAGGAATTCTGGGGGTGAATTGAGCAAATCCTGTTTTATTGCTGCTGTTTTTCCTGTGTGTTGTAATTGTGGTTGTATTTTCAGTGTGTAAATGTTTGAGGAAAATGATGTGGGTGGATGCTGATGTGGTGTATGGTGTGTGTTGTGTTGAGAAGAGTGAGCTCTCTGTCCCCTCATAAAGAGATATTCCCTTCCCGGTGAGCCTGTGTGTGTGGACTTTCTAGTTGCATGGATTGGTGCTCCCTGTGACACCTGGTGCTTGGGTATACAGGGGGGTTGAGTGGTTTTTCTCCCACATTGTGGTCATTTGGGACTGCATGGTTGTTTTTGGGGAGATTTCAGGATTTTGTTTGCAACAAGTGCAGCAATTTATGCAGAAAACTACAGTGTGGTGATTTATTATGCTGAACTATGGCAGTTCCTTTCTACTGCCCCCCCTCTCCGAGCATTTACAGTCTCCTGCCACGAGGAGGACACTCTCTTTCCTCCCCTGGACATCCTCTTTCCTTTCCTGGACACTCCCTTTCTCTCCTGGAGCTGTTCTCCATTAAAGCTGTGGGACTTTGGTCCCGGGAAGAGAGAGCGCCTCTCGTCTTTTGCTTTTGTCCTTGTCAGTGTCACTGGGCCCAGAGCTCGCCAAACTGATCCCCCACAAGATGAAAACTGACAAATGGTCCCATATACACAGCTCAAAAATTGGCCACATTTTTGATGGACTGGGGTGTTCGCCACATTTTGGAATTCCCTATTCACAGGTCAGGCAATTGTTGAAAGGACGCACCACACTCTAAAACCATTCTACATCAAGACAACGGGGAGTGGCCCAAGCAACACCCCAGATGAGTTTGAGCAAAGCTTTATATGTCTTTATGTTTTTAATAGCTCATTTGCAGGAACTAATCCTCCAATTTTTAGGCACTTTTCAAACAGCACACAGGAAAAATTGAAAGAAAATCCTTCAGTTTTGATCAGAAACCTTGAGTTAGGACAAACTGAAGGACCATTTCCACTAATCACTTGGGGCAAAGGGTATGCTTGTATTTGCACAGGTGCTGGACCTAAGTGGGTCCTGGTGAAGGATGTGAAACTGTCTCATACACAAGAGCACACCGACAATTCCACCAGCAGGGAAATGAGCATGCAGACGTGAGCCGCACGGAGAAGCTACGGTGCATGCCAGGCGTTCCCCGTTCAACCTGTGAAAGCTACAATTCTGGAGTTTGATGTTGATTTTTGGACTGGGAAAATGGTTTGTATCATAGAGCTCTTTCAGCAAAAGCGTGGTGTCCATTGTGTTCCAAAGAATTCTAAGATATCCAAATTTGTAAAAATTGAAGGTTAGAGGGACAGTTTAGTGCCCTATAGTTGGCCAGTCCCTGAACAAGCGCTAAAAGATTTGCTTGAGAACTGAAATAGATGGGGAAGCTTTTGCCAAAAAACAGCTGAACAGGAACATGGAGCTTGATCAAATGATATACTGGCACTTGTTGGTTTTGCTTGCTTGCTTTTGCATGCATATGTGCCTGTAGATCAACAAAAAAATAATGTTTGCCTTGCTTTAGCCAAGTCAGCAGGCTCAGACACCATGTGTTTGACCCATTTCAGCCCAGACAAATCCTTTGCAACCCGTCTGGTTGGTGTGCCTGTGCCAGCCAAGGAGCAGCCAATACCCAGTCGTGACAAATATTGGTGTGAGGCTGCCAACGAGACCAATCCCATAACCAGCTGACATCACTGGGCCCCTGATCTTCTTAAAGCACCTTCTGAACCTCAAGAATTGGAATTCTTGGTTCATTGGTGATGGAATTTTGTGCTGAGTTTCAGTACCAGGGAGATCCACAGTTGAATGTTACTCCCCATCATCCTGAGGACAGATACTCCAGTTTGTGGTGCAATTGTACTACCCCCAGGGCCCCCTAAGGGTGAAACTGCTGACGGGTAGATGACCTAGATGAGTCCCCACATCAATTAGCAACAGAATATTGGCTCATTTGTGGAGATAGAGCCTGGCAGGACATTCCCGCAAAAATTAAAGGTGGCCCATGTAGCATCAGACAACTCACTGTGATAGCACCTATCATTAAAAAAGCCATGAAGAGAAAACACAGAGAAAAAAGATTTGCCCATCATTATAAAGAAAACTATAATAGCAATTTCAGACCCTAGGGCCCTGCAAAATTAGGTACATTGAATTTATTTCTACATCAACTTGCTTTGGGTGAGGCATTGAAACCATTACACCGATTGGGGTGTTGGCTGAAGAAAGAAGACAGTGCTACTTCCATTGAAATTAGTGACATGAGGACTGATGTTAGTGCTGTCAGACATGCAACCTTACAGAACAGAGCAGCAATTGATTTCCTTAGCAGCCATTCCATGTGTTCAGTGTCACCCCCATGTTCAACACTGTCACTGTCAGCTTTGACAGCTTTTGGACTGTGTTTGAGAAGTCAATTTTTTCTGACTGTTGAAGGGCTTTGGGGCCCAGAGTTCTTGTCAGGAACAAGGGATTAAGCGTGTGAGCCATGGAGTTGTTGGACCAGATGTTTTGTGTAAGTGGTGAGAAGGGTTTCTTCCTTTCTGTTTCTCTTTCAAGGGGAATATTAATGTTGTCCCTGAGTCCTCAGGAGGGGAGCCTGTGGACAGAGCTGCAGCAGAGGGAGCTTTGCCTGGCACTGAGAGCTGTGGGAACAATCCCCAGGAGCCCGAGGAGCCTGGTAAGGACAGAGCCCCCACTGGTTTAGAGAGGTGTCAGATGGCTGCTCTGAGCCTGCCTCTGGCAGGGAGGGAGATGAGAAGGGTTGAGTTCCTGTCTGCAGCCTTGGTGCTTCCTGGTGCCTTGAGTTCAAATCCTGCACTGGCACAGCCTGCCTGAGCCCTGCCCTCCACGCTTCTCCAGAGGCTCTGACACTGAGTCCTCTGAGGGAATCCACAAAATAAGAGAGTTTTGGGAAAGCTGCAAAAGGCAGGTCTCAGATACAGCAGAACTGTCATTAGAGCCAAGCAGCAGCCGTGAGATAGGTCAGCAGAAAAATTATTTAAACTGCAGAAAAGCAAGGACAAATAGAACAATGGTCTGTGTACTAACGCTGGTCTAGAATAAATCTCCAAGCTACAGAAAAGTTTATCTAGCAAGATATTGGGAAGGTTGAAGCTTAATAATGGAGCTCAGTGCATTGTGTTTTAAGGCTTACTAGTAGGTATTGTCTTCGAAATAAACCAGCACTGTTTTAACCAAAAGTACCTGTGCTTATAGTGATTGGATAGAACTACTGTCAATATGCTTTTGCTTTGTGCGATTGGTCTTATAAAAAAAACTTATTGGTCTTAAAAAAAAACTTATAAAGTAAGTTTTAACATTAAGTTCTTTGTCTGCTTGTCAGGAGTTTAGTTCAAGAATGGCTTAAAGAAAAAGGCCATGAAGCCATGCAATTAAGAGAAAAGTAAAAGGTAGTTGCAAAGCAGTTCCAAAAGCAGTTCCCAGCCTGATTTCTATAAACAATTAGACTCTCTCAGGCATCACTTTATAAACAATAAGGTTCTCAGGCAGTCTTCCCATAACAAGCAAACACCCTCTCTGGGAAAAGATGGCACCCTGGGAACAGATATGGAAGTTTTGGGAACCTTTCATATCACAGTGGGAACACTGGTTTTATTTTGTGTAAACAATCAACGGTATTGTAAAACAAAAGGAGTGGTTAGAGTTTTCTCTGTTAGCCTATCATAAACCTGAATTTTGGAATATGCATGAAGTTCATTAACACTATTATTTAAACTGGCTGATCGATCAATAAACTTGAGTTCGATGCATTATAGGATGGTCGTTCTCCCCTCACTTCAACAAATGGTGACACCCGGACGTGATAGCGGACACCACGACGATCGTGAACACCATGGGGATTGCGAACACCACGAGAAGTGAGGACTGGTTCGGGCTCCGAAGCAGCCGGAGCAGCAAATAAGCGCGAAACCAAAGCGGAGGAAAAAAGCCGCCAATACGCGCCGTGCCCTGGCATCCATATAGATGGGACCAGCCGATACGTGCGGCCGAGGCCTGGAAAAAGCTGCTAAGTGGAAGTGCGCACTTAAAAGAGGTATGGAAAGGCAAGCCGCATATGAACTTTTTATTACGTTTTTGCAAAAAAGGCAAATTAAGGGAATAGACTTACGGAAGGAATTGCAAGGTCTTTTGGCTTATGGTTTGGAACGGGGAATCTTTGTGAATCCCCACACAGTTTACGAGTTAACGGAATTGCTTGAATTCGGTGATTTATTGTCAGAGGCTGTTTTAGAGAGTGGTAAAACTGCCAAGAAGCTAAGCAAGCCATGGCGAGTGATGTATTATGCACTGTTTTACTATCTCTCTGAGTGCAAGACAGTGGCCGCAGCTCGTGGAGCCTGCAGCGCTGTGCTACTCCGAACTCGGCACGGGCGCTCCGCCATGGCGAGCAGCCGCGGCGAGCGACCGCCTGAAATGCTGCGCTGTAGCGGCGGGAGCGGAGGCAGCGGCGGGGAGAGCGGAGCCGCCGCTGCGGAAGCTGAGCCGCGCCGCCCCGGGAGAGAGCGAAGCTGCCGCGGGGGGAGCCACCACAGGTGCAGCGGTGCCTGCAGCGGAGTCAGCCTGCCAGCGAGTAAACAAAGAATCCAGCGCGGGAGGGGGGTTTTCGCCCGCTCCGACACACGCGCCACGGGACTGGAGCACTTTTTGCAGCAGGAGCGTTTCTCCCTCCCCCCACAGCCGGCAAAAGCTTCAGTTTAGGACCTAACAGCCTAATGGATGTAACTTTTGTCAACAAAAGGAAAAGATCCCTGTTGAAATTGAGAAACCAGTGATGGTAAACAAGCGAAGTTAAAGGCACTTTTGTTCTTCCTGGCAGAGACTGTGAAACAGGAATCAGTGTACTGTATGCATGGGTCAAATTTCGGCCAATTTGGCTCGGCATTGGTTATGCTGTCTTGAAATCACCTGTAGTGGCAGAGACTTTAACATCAGAAGCCCGGATGGCTCAGTCAGTGGAACATCAGACTCTAGAATTATATTTTGAAAAGTTTAAAAATGTTAAGATTTGTTAGACTGATTGTATGAGTGAGATGTTGTGAGTGTGCTTTTTGATATAGAAATGCTATAGCAAACACGTGAACAAAGTTATTTTAGCTTAATATTTTAGAATCAGGCCTGTAAGTAAGTTATAATGAATGCTATATTTTATGTCTATGGTAAGTTATCTGTTATTAAGTAGTTTAAGTCAAATTATTTATTAAGTGCCGTTAAATGCTAAATACTACTAAGGTTAAGTTTGTTAAGTTTATTTTCTGTTAAGTTCGAGGTCTGTTAAGGTTAAATCATATTAGGTTTAAGATAAGTTAGATTCTGTTAAGTTTGATCTAACATTATTTACAAATAAGTCTGTTATTTAAAATCAGTTAAGTTTTGTTATAGTTAAGTTTTGTTAGAATTAAGAGATTTTACATGTAAGTTCTGTTGATTTAAAAATCTGTTAAGTTTAAGTAAAGATAAGTTTAAGTAATGTTAAGTTCTATTAAGTTTAAATATTTTAAGTATTTTAAGTATAAGTGCTATTAAGTTTAAGTGATGTTAGATAGATGCATGCTTTTACGATAGGTGTTTATTTTGTGACTTGTGTTCAAAGTGTTGTTGTGAACATCAGAGAAACCTTGCTAGCTGGAAATACTATTTAGTTATTAGAATTGCCTATTCTTATGTTGCAAAGAGTGTAGCACAGTCAGCCCATAGAATGTTGAAGCCAGTTAAGTTCTGTTGATTTGAAAATAAGACTGCTAAGTTAAATATTTTAAGTGCCTTAAGTGTATACTATTTTCTCACCACTCCAAATCAAAAAAAGACTGAGAATCGCCCAGCTGATGCCATTTCAGCCAAATGACTAAAAGATTACAGACTGTAAAACTGATTTTGAACTTTTCTGGGAAACCCAAGGAAAAGGTGGATGTGAAAATCTCAAGGACAAGAAAGGATTGTTTTCAGACTTGCCGTTCACCTCCTCTCCAGGTTCGCATGAATGAAAACAGCTAACAGCTTTCTTTTCTTAGTCCAATTACCACCTACCGTGTAATGCCTGATAAGGCCGGACATTGTGGCTCAGCTGGGTGTGGTTTTAACCCTTTGAGATAACACGCCATTGCCGGACGACCAGGGAACTGATTGACATTATTGAATCATTATCATCTTTCCATATAAAAGGACTGGTAAAAGAGAGCTGCCTTGAATGTCACAGCCCAAATTGTGCTGCTTGGGTTGCACTGTGTTGTGGAGGTTGTGATGAGACCTTTTGGGTGGATCAGTTGTCACTTTTTCATTTATGGTGTAATACCTGTAGATAAATGCATTAGAAGGTTACAAAGGTGCGGTCTTCAGGTATTGGGAACAGTAAGGTTAAAAACTGATAAGAAAAAGAAGGTCAAAGTAAAAACAGAAAAATGAGGTTTACTTTTGTTATATTGCTAGGTGTAGTAGTAGCTGAAGAATTAAGGGTAACACATTTTAATCAACGTAGAGATAATGTAAGAATAACACTTGCTAGACAGATTAATCAGTCGTCGCTTTGTCTCAGCATTGCCCGTATGGTCTCCTCAAGAATTCTGCAGTCTTATTAATAATCGTGCCTTATGTACGCACAGTATGGTCAATATTAAATTGCCTGCACAAAAAGGATATACTGCCAGTCAGAGTGACGGCTACCATCAATGCCTGTTAATTCAATCACTTAATACTCCTTTGCATTCTCCACCTGAGGAGTTGGAGCTTTTCGGAAGTGCAAATGCTAGCATGACCAGCACTTCCAACGGTGGATGGTTCAGCTTTGATTACTCTAATTCTCAAAAGATGAATCAGCATAAACAGACATGGGCTACTCTAGATTCATCTCTAAGCCCAGACATAGTGTCCAAACAGCTTTATAATCAATGTAAAGGCTCTAATATCATGACACCTAAGAAATTACCTACAGGAATATTTCTAATTTGTGGAGATAGAGCCTGGAATGGAATACCAGCCCAACCTCAGGGTGGACCTTTTTATTTAGGCAAGTTATCACTATTCCACCCTAATATATCTGTGTTAATGCAATTAAGTCATAAGATAAACAGGCAAAAGCGTAGCTTACATAATTTAGACTGTAGTCAAATAGGAGATCCATGGTTCTGGAGTAAATTTAAACAAGTGATGGTTTCAGCTTTCCTACCATGGGGTGCTGCAAGCAAAGCATTGACTCTAGCAAAACAAATAGGGTGTTGGGCTAAGGGTGAATTGGATAAGACATCACAGATATTAGATATGTTAACTGCAGATGTACAGAGTGTTAATTACACTGTTTTACAAAATAGAGCTGCCATAGATTTCTTACTACTAGCACAAGGCCATGGGTGTGAAGAGTTTGAAGGGATGTGTTGCATGAACTTGTCTGATCATTCTGTATCTATTCATGCTAAGATAAAAGAGCTATGGCTAGGGCTTAACAGCCTTAAGGAAGAAGAAGGATTGGGAATTGATGAGTGGCTTAAAAGTTTAGGATTGGGACCATGGCTAAGAAACCTTGTAAAATATGCTATAGGGATATTAGGTGTACTCTTATTGCTTTTACTTCTATTACCTTGTTTCTGTAGCTGTATCCAAAAGATGGTTAGTAGGAAGATAGAGAAAATGTGGCAAACTAACCTCCTTTCTCAAAAAGAAAAAGACGGGGGAAATGTCGGGAGTTTAGTTCAAGCATGGCTTAAAGAAAAAGGCCATGAAGCCATGCAATTGAGAGAAAAGTAAAAAGTACTTGCAAAGCAGTTCCAAAAGCAGTTCCCAGCCTGATTTCTATAAACAATTAGACTCTCTCAGGCATCACTTTATAAACAATAAGGTTCTCAGGCAGTCTTCCCATAACAAGCGAAACACCCTCTCTGGGAAAAGATGGCACCCTGGGAACAGATATGGAAGTTTTGGGAACCTTTCATATCACAGTGGGAACACTGGTTTTATTTTGTGTAAACAATCAACGGTATTGTAAAACAAAAGGAGTGGTTAGAGTTTTCTCTGTTAGCCTATCATAAACCTGAATTTTGGAATATGCATGAAGTTCGTTAACACTATTATTTAAACTGGCTGATCGATCAATAAACTTGAGTTCGATGCATTATAGGATGGTCGTTCTCCCCTCACTTCAACATCTGCTGCCTGGGATGTGAGCTGCTGGCATCTTCCCATTGTCATAACCATGTAATGAGACTGATGCTGGAAAACAAACAGCTCGAGGCAGTTCCTCAGCAGCCCCGTCCAGCTCGTGATTTCTACATAGCCCCTGCCAGCATCAAATGGCACGGCTTGATTTGCAGGGCAGACAGTCTTAAACATCTGCAATGTCCTATCAGAGTCCTAGTTTGGCTTCATTCAAAGAAAGAGGAGAGTGCACCTAACACTGACCACTTGTTAGGCAATATCTTCCACCTTGCCCTTGTACCCTTACAGAGAGGCTGTCTGCAAAATGCCCAGAACACCCTCCAAATCTGCAGCAAGGACAGGAAAAGCAGGCAGAGAATCTTTCTGTTTTCAAGGTCCCCCTTCCTAGGCGACTTGACCCTTTCTACCTGATTCTCACTTGAGATCTACCCATGATAGAGCACTGCAGGAAAACACTTTAAAGGGTCATTAACCAGAGCCTGCTTGGAAAGCAAGGGTAGAAACTCTTTCCCTCCCTGATGGGATGCGGGCCGGCAACTGCTGCTCGGAAGATGTGCAGCTGCTCCTCTCTGGAGAGGCCATGGAAGGGCTGTGATGGTCTACAGGATTCAGAGGAACGATGAGCTCAGGTTGGCATTTGAGCTTCATGGGAACAATCAGAATGAAGAGCTCACAGTGGAGATGAAATTTGCCTGTGCCTGGCTCCTCCAATGAAGCCCCAAGAAGTCCAGATGAAGCAAACACCTTCTCCCAAGAAGCCAGGAAACCTCAGAGTCCTGAGCACCTGCACTTAGCCTGGAAAGGCCGGGAGGCAGCTCTAAATCCTCAGGTGAGGCAGCACTGAGGTCCTGGTATGAGAGCGCTGTGTAGCAGTGTTGTCCAGAGCCACTGCCAGGAAGTTCTGGGAGCTCCAGTCTATGAGATTCAGATCTACAATTTGAAAGAGCAATGCAGGTCACACCATGATGGCTAGAGAGCCCTGCCCTTCACCCGTGCTGCTGCAGCAGGTGTGGGTGCACATGTGCACACACACACGTGCAGGTGAGGGGCAGCCTTCTGAGTGTCACTATGCCCAGCTGCTGGGGCCAGGTACCCTGCTCCAAGGCATCTACACTGTGCCCTAGACCACTGTCCCGCTAAGGCCGCACAGGGACACTCCAGAAGGGGTCTGTGCTAGCCTGGGTACACCAAATAATACAGACAGCCCAGTTACACTGTCCTAGGAACAGCAATCCAGTGCAGAATGTTCTGGATGCCCAGCACTCAACCTTGCAGCCTACTTACAGTAGTCGTTGAACATCTCTGGTGCATCCAAGACCCGTTCTGGCTTTGAGGGAATATTTCTGCTATTCTTCCTGCTGGATCCAGGTGCCATTTTCTGACTGTAGAGCACTTTCAGGTTATTCTGACAGCCTGTGTGCAGGGGAACAGGTTTGTTAACCTGAGTTAGTTTCCTCCCAGCTGAGTGCTGCTCACCCAACTAGGAATCCCTTGGAGTGAAAATAAAGTCCTAAGAGAAACACTCACAAGCCTGCAGTGCACTAAAATCACTGGCAGTATGAACTGCTGAACAGGGGTGAGCTACAATTTCCTCATTCATGGAAAAAAATTTGACAAACACTTGGGTTTTTGCATCCCATTATATTTAGTTGCAGTTTAAGCTAGAAAGTGCACAGCAGAGAGTTTGATGCTCTTACAGACTTCAGGAAGGTTTGGAACCTGCAGTATAGGTCTTATATTATAGAAATATATTCTATAATTCTATAATATATAATATATTCTATATATTATTATAGAAAAGATGTCACCAACATCTTTTCATAAAAATCCTTTCTTTAGGATTTTTCTCCCTTCTGAGAAGCTGTGGCCTCAGCAACAAAAGGTAAACAATGGTTATCTGCTGCTGGGGAACGCAACAGGTGGATGTGTGATTGGTCTCGGGTGGATGTTTGGATTTACTGACCACTCAAGGCAGAGCTGAGTCTCACTCTCTGCTGAGACACAGCCCTTTGTTTATTCATTCTTTTTCTATTCTTAGCTTAGCTAGCTTCTGAGAACTTTCTTCTATTTCTTTTAGTATAGTAATAATGTAATATATATCATAAAATAATAAATCAAGCCTTCTGAACATGAGGTCAAGATTCTCGTCTCTCTCTCCACCCTGAAGACCCTTGCAAGCCCTGTAACAGGTGACCAACTGGCAGTCATAGCAACTCTCCTAAATAAATTCACTGTAACTGTTATGCCCTCCCTCGACCTCAGGAACCTTAAGAAAGGAGACTCCAGCCGTACAGCTCTCAGAAACCAGTTGATTTCTCCTGTGACCACACACAGAGCCTCTGTGTTGCTGTTCCCCTGACCTGATCTCTCCAGCTCATACAGAGCCTGTATCATACCTTCTGGAGCATTCTGTGGTTTTCCTCTGAGGTGGAGGATCTTTGCGTCTTCTACATCAAAACCATTCAGATTCACTGCCCAGGCTTTCTGTTGCTCCTACAGAGACAAATCACCCTCAGTGCAATGCATTTAAAACAATTCCCACACTGCAATTTAAACAGACACCTAAGTCCCCTTCTCTTAGAATCTGAAGATGTTTGCCTGTGCTGCAAGGGTCAGTCACACAGAGGCAGGTCAAAGCAGTTTTTCCTCACACTTTCATACGTTGTCCTGCTCACATTTTCACACAATGGCAAATTCAGTGTCATTGCCAGTGGGAAAAGCCACAGCCACAAAGCGACCAAATGCTTCACAAACAGATTTCAGAAGACAGTGTAAAACATTCCAGAAGTGTTCCCTGTGGAGACATTGTCCTAGAATAGCTACCACCAGCAGTTTCACTTTGCATAGGCTCACAGCTTTGTGTTTGTGTTGCCTGCTATATTTTAAAGCTTCATTAGTCAAAAGCTAAATTTTGCTACCAGAAGCAGCATAGGCTTAGAGTGCATGGCAGTCTCTACAGCTTGAGTCTCCTCCTAGGCTCCTGAAGCCCAGAGCTGCAAGTAGTGATGGCTGGGACTTGTCAGTCCCGTCTGCCCACTTGATAGAACCTCTTGTTCACTGCTCTGTAAAGGGGCAGGAAGGAGTAGCGGTTGTTGAAGCAATTGTAACTTAGCAACATGCTCACCTTCTTGGTAGGGGAATCCTCAGCAGGGTCATTCTCTTTGGTTAGGAGGAAATTTGCCATCTCCATCTGCATAGTGCTGCGATTGGGAATGTAGCGATCCCCCCCAGCCTTTGTGGGGTAGCTTTGAATTTTGGATCCAGATTTACCTGCATTCACATATGAAAATATTGTCTTACAACTATTTAACAGCCTCTATTAGAGCTTTCACGGGAGCAAACCCAACACTCTTCCACATCACATCCATCAGACAAGTAGGACTCTGAGGTCTCATGCCACCCAGTCACAACTAACTTATATTTTCCTCCCTGCCACCAAGTTGGTTAGGGACAGTGTGGTGCAACTCCTTGGGTCTAGTGCAACAATTCCAGAGTCCAGAGATAAGGGGAAGATACAAAAACGCTCACAGGATGTAAAGCTGTCAGCTGACAGTCCTGCCCACACTCGTCCTAGCATACAGCTGTGCCAGCAAGGCTCAGCTGGGCGAACAGCAGCTCTGCCCCTCATGCTGGCAAGGAGGTGGGTGGCTGTCAGGAGCACAGCCCACCTCCTCCTGCCTGAGCAGCAGCCGGTAGGGCAGCGTGGCAGGGAGCCCAGAGCCCCATGGCTACGGACAAGCAGCCTGGGCAAGGCTCCCGCACTCAACCTCTGCTGCCGGTGGCCGGCGTTCACCGGCTGTCGTGGACGGCGTCTTGCTGGAGCTGTGGGAGCGATTGCCCGGCTTCACGGGCGACACGCCGACGGGGCTGGGCCCGGGGCCGCTCTCCTTGGCTTTGCGCTGCCATCGCGCAGGCGGCGCGTTCGGGATCAGCGTGTCCAGCTTCAGCAGCCCGTGCAGGTCCGCCTCCAACAGGAACTGCGCCGTGGTCCTGCGGGCGGGCGGGGTTAGCCGTGCCCACCGGCCGGGCTGAGCCTGCTCCGACAGCCCCGCCGGCCTCCCCACCACCGGACCGTGCAAGCGCTCCGGCCGCTCCTCCCCGCCAACGCACACCCCCACTCTCCCCAGCCGCTCCTCAGGACACTCTGTCAGCCGATACGCCCTCCCTCCGCTCCTCGGGGCTCCTTGATCAGCCGGCACCTCTTCCAGCCGCTCTTTGGGGGTCCCTCCGATAAGCGACATTCTCCCTTCCCCTGCCCGCCTCACCACAGCCTCCCCGCTCGGGACTGCGCCTCCAGGCCGCCTCTCCGGCCCTGTGGCACGCTCACCTCCGCGCCGCTGCCGCCGCTCGCCCGCCCAGCAGCATTTCAAACGGCGGGCGGACGGGGCCCCGCTTGGCCGCTTCACACCCAACGGCCGCGCACTGCCCGGCGACGGCCGCGCGACGCAACGCGGCTGGCTGAGCCGCGGGATGGGGCGGAGCGCTCCGCACATGAAGTAAAGGGGGCGGGACTGGGGGCGGGACCGGGGGCGGGACCAGGGCGGGGCATTCTTCCTAAGGCGAGGCGGAGCATGTTTCCCTGTGCAGCTGTTTACACATCTCCAGGAAATGTGTCCCAGGAAATATGGAGCTTCAGATGCTTTAGGTTTGCATGGAGGCCTCTGTTAAACTTTGTGTCTCCATTTTGCAGATCTGACTGGTTACCGTCTTACCGAGAAGTTTTCTTGGGACACTTCCAATGTTCCCTCACCCACAAAGTCCTCGCCTCCCCTCCAAAAGAGCTCTCTTTCCTCCAAACTCAGGAAGAAGCTGCCGCCTGTATGAAGAGTGTTTGAAGAATAGGATTGATGCATTAGGCTTCATAGTTACAGCTGTACATATGTTCTGATCTTTAGATACAGTTCTGAATTAATGTGATTTGATTCTGTCTTTAAGTTTTGATGATGTATTTTTAATTCTATATATTTTATTTTGATGATGAAAAATAGTAAATAAATAAACACAATTGAAAAAACCAAAAGGAGAATGTGAGACCAGGACCTGCTAGCCTAGAGATTATGGCAGTGCAGCTCACTCAGTGTGCCAGTGTCTCACCACATCCTTTCCTCATTGGGCCTCTCCTCTTCCTCTTTGGCCACCTTTTCTTTGTGTCATCTGTGCTGCTCTTTGTTACTTGGCATTACAACAGGGCCACACATTGACATGTTTGGGGGACAATGGATCCAAAAGATCCTGTCTAGTCAAAGGTTTTCTGCCTAGGTGTGTTCTGTGCTCACCAAAGGCCTGAGCAAAGAAACCAAGAGAAGTGTGCCCAAATCCCAAAGCTTTGCTCCTTTGCAATCTCCCACAGATCTGGCTAACAGGTGTCTTCAATCACAATTCCATAGGTAAGAAGAGGTCATGTATTTCACTGGGAAATGATGCACTGCTTTGGCAAAGTCACCCGTATGTATATTTATCCGGGACAGCAGTGCAGCTGTGTTGTTTGCACCTTGTTTGCAGAAGGATGAGTGCACTGGGAGGCCAATGACAAGTGACAAGGGTTCCTCAAATCTGCACTGCAGCCTGGGTGCCATTCAGCCCAGAGCTAGGGGATCATTTGTTCCCATGGACCAGTGCTTGCCAATGTAGTGAATTCCTGCACAGCTGGAAGAAGCAATTCTGGATTCAGCTCCAGCTCTTGGTGGGCTGCATAATCATTGACAATGCTGCCCTTCCAGAAATTATTCTGCAGTTTCCTTTCATAGTCATTTGAAGCTTTTAAATTTCACATTTCAATTTGCTTTGCCTTAGGGAAAAACACTTCTGCGCCCAGTGCAAACTGTAACCTTTTGGCAGCAAAGTCCTCATGGTTGCCAGCTTCTGATGTTACACAATGTCACCTGGCTGCCTGTGTTTGCTTAGCTCTGGGTCTAGTCTCGGCCTAGCAAAGCCCGGGCAGGGCAGCACGTTGCAGGGAAAATTGGTCCATGAGCTTATGGGGTTGCCATCAGCAGCAGAGTCAATGTGCCCTTTGGGGATTTCTCTGGAGACAAAATTAGGGACCTACTCCATGCCACAATATTCTCTTAGATCTTTCTAAAATATCCGAGAAAAGGCTGTGAAACTTCACATCTCCTTGCACATCCACTGTTTGAAGAGGGGCATTTTTGTCCCTCCTCAAAGTCATTGCTCTTGCCCATCAGAAACACGAACATCCACCAACAGGAATGATGCATGGTCCTACTGCCGCTTCAGAGCACTGGGCAGTGCAGACCTGGCTATTACCCATATGAGCACTTAATGAGCATTTCATGCCCCTTCAAGCAACCCAGATCTCAGGGCTTTTTGTTTCAAAGCAGCCACTGCACCATCTCTAGGGAAGAACAGGAAATGGGAAATAGCGACTGCCAGCCTTGCAGGGGTGTGAGAGAAAACCTGAGGTGTCTGCATCAAAAGATGAATGGGAAGAGTGTAATTGCCAAAGCAAACACTTTGTTAGGACAGCAGGAGCAGTTCTTTACTGCATGCTTGCATGAAGATCATTTGGGATCTCCTTTTTGTGTCTCATGCAGAAAAGGAGCTCTTAATAATATCACGCTACCTAAACCAGATTGGGACGCAGCTCTGAAGTGGTTCACAATGAAGCAGATGGCCTGCTTTGTCACTGCCAGCCCTGCTGAGCCCGAGAGGGACTGTAGTGTGTCCCATGCCTGTTTTGCCTCCAAGCAGAGCTTGGTTTTCCTTATTAGTGTGGAGCAAATACAAGAGTAATAAAATGGACAATTAAACTAGCCACTTTGGAGGCTCATGCTTTGGCATGTCAGTCCTGTACCTGATGCACCCAAGGCTTGTTACTCATCATGAAATATTTTAACAAAAAACCTCAGCTCTCATGTTACATCTGAATAAAACTGCATCAGATCATCAAGAATTCTGCTGTCAGGAACAAGACAAGAGCCTTCCGGGACTCACTTGCAGCTGTCCCGGATTGCTGCAGCCATTGTGAAAAGCTGCTGCAGACAGAGTGTTTGGAGTTGGTTTGGGCCTGTATGAAAGATCTGTGGAGCAGTGTGCAGGGCTCTCCTGGCAGGAAACTGTTTGTCCAAGCCCAGGGACACGGTGCTGGCAGGAGCGGAGCGGCCCCGCTCCCAGCCCGAGAGTCTGTGAGCTGAGCCACGCCGGGGAGACAAGGCAGCGAGGGGCTCCAGCCCAGCTGCTTCACTGCCCTGCCCGCCCCATGGAGCTCTGCCATGGGAGAAAGCCGACACCGGATGAGTCCCCGAGCTTCCATCAGCTGCTGGAACTGCTCCGTGACAGCTCCTGTTCTTCCGAGAGAGACCCCGGCACCTTCTTGGAACGCGTGTCATGGGGGCATTCTGTTTGATAATAAACTGCTGGGGGTTTGCCACTTTCATCCATTAGGAATAATTTCCTATTGCTGGAAAGGGATTGTTGGCACACTTTAGAGGAGATGACTTCTTGCACAATATCCTGTTTGAAGTTGTCTCCAACTGTGTGAGACAGATGGCTTCACATAGGAGCATCCCCAAGGCTGCTGAGGGGAAGGCACAGAGGAAGACAAACCCAGTATTTCTGAGGGAACTCCTTGACACAAACCCAACCTGAGTTGTCAAACAGCAGACCTGATGTTTCGAGACATGGGCCACAGGGGAAACCTTTCAGTGTGTTTGGTCCAGGCTGGGCTATGCTCGAGGCAAAGGTGTGTCAGCGTGTTGGATAATACTCTTTTCTTGACCTAGAGATGGGGACACTGAGAGGTGTTTTAAAAACTTTTATTCCATTTTCAGTCTCATGAGAAGGGTGAGACAATACAGATGTTATAATTCACGCCACCACAATCAGAAGCCAACTACTTCCTAATTATAATACATTATAAGCGTTTCTTGCTCTATCAGCCTTTTGCCATGCCACGTTGTGAATGCCTTAAAACCAATTATTAAAACTGCCCCTCGTGGGTCCCACTACAATGCATCTTTCATAGCTCTGTTTTTCCAAAATCTTATTTGCAAGGCCATCTTTTGAAACTTTTTTCCAGCTTCATTTCTCTCTCAACAATATCTGTCCTATTCCATGGAAATTTTTAAGTTAGCATTTCTTGTCTCAAGGTTTATATACAGATTCATACGCGGTGGGCATTCTACTAGGCCCTAAAAGCTATCTACAAACCCATTTCCCACATCAGTGCACTTGGCTCCTTCTCTCCTCATTGTGCCGGGCAAGCACAGGAGCCCAGAGCTCCTGCAGAACCCATCGCAGCACTCAGTGGGAGCAAACTTGTGTCCAGTCCTCACCCGGAGCTGCGGTGCCCAGCATTCCACCACACTGGAATGAGGAACTGTTCCTGCTCTTTCAGAAGGAGCTAAGGAGGTTTGGCCTTCAGATCAATTGTCTGCAGGCTCCTGCAGTGCCTGGTGCTGCTCCCTTGCCAGCGGCACCCCAGGCCAGGGCTGCTGTGTCTGGCTCTGGGGCTCCCTGTTCTGGGCAGTGAGGAGGAGCTGCAGAGGCTCTGCAGGACTGACAGGATGGGCTTTGGGGCTGGCAGGAGAAGCTGAGGGACCTGGGCTGCTGGAGCTTCTGAGGAGGAGGCCCAGGGCTCATCCTGCAACTGCTCCAAGGGTGGTTTCAGAGAATCCCAGAATCAGCAAGGGTGGAACAGGCCATGGAGATCATCAAGTCCACCCTGTGCCCTGACACTGTCCTGTCTCCCCTGGGCCTCCTCTCCTCCAGGATAAACAACCCCAGCAGCTCCCTCAGCCACTCCTCAAAGCTCTTGTGCTCCAGACCCCTCCCCAGCCTTGTTGCCCTTCTCTGGACACGCTCCAGCCCCTCCATGTCCTTCCTGAATTGGGGGGCCCAGAAGTGCAAACAGCACTCGAGGTGCTGCCCAAGCAGTGCTGAGCACAGGGGAAGAATCCCTGCCCTGCCCCTGCTGGCCACACCATTCCTGAGCCAGGCCAGGAGCCATTGGCCTTCTTGGCCACCTGGGCACACTGCTGGCTCCTGTCCAGCCTGCTGTCCATCAGTGCCCCCAGGTCCCTTTCTGCCTGGCTGCTCTCCAGCCCCTCTGGCACCTTGCTAAAGGAGGGAGGCAGGGAGGGAACGGGTCCAGATCCAGTCCTTCCTGAAATGTGGTGTTTGCTGGCACTGCCAGTTCCCACATCTTGGTATTTCCCTATTCTGGTACAGCCCAAGTGCAGCAATTTGCTGGCAATGAAAGCCAAAACCAAGCAAAGACCTGGTACCTACAGCAACCCAATCTCGGGTTTGCTGACACCGCCAGTACCCAGATCGGGAATGGTTCAGATGCCTGCACAGCCTAATTCCAGCAGTTTGCTGGCACAGAAAATAAGCATCTGTAAATTTCTCAGTGCCAGCACAACCCAAATGCAGCAATTTTCTGGCAAAGAAAGCCAGAACCCAGCAGCTTCCCTGTGCTGCCACCAGCACCGCCCAGATGCAGAATTGTTCAGGTTCCTGCGCAGCATCATTCCAGCAATTTGCTGGCACTAGAAGTTCACATCTGGCAATTTCCTGGTGCTGCCACATTCCCCACCCAGACCTGGTGTGCGCTGGCACTGCCAGTGCCCACATCTGGCAATTTCCCTCTTCTGGCACCGCCCAGCTCCAGCAATTTGCTGGCAAAGAAAGCTAAAACCTGGCAATTTCTCCTTGCCAGCACTGCCCAATCTGGAGTTTGCTGGCAGCAGGACCCCAAGAAAGAAGGAAGGAAAGAAGGAAAGAAAAGAGGAAGACATCCAGATCCAGTCCTTCCTGGAGCCTGGAGCCTGAAATGGGCTGTTTGCTGGCACTGCCAGTGCCCAGATCTGGCAATTTCCCTATTCTGGCAAAGCCCAAGTGCAGCAATTTGCTGGCACAGAAATCCAAAACCTGTGGCAGCTTCCTGCTACTGGCTCTGGCACCACCCCCACATCTTGTGTTTCATGTAACTAAAACCAAGATTTGGAAATTTCTCAGTGCCAGCAGAGCCCAAATCTGGCAGATTTCTGTCGCTGGCAATGACACCACCCAGATCTGGTGTTGGCTGGCAGCGCCAGCGCCCAGATCTGAAAACTTCCTGGTGCTGGCACAGCCCAAGTCCAGCGATTTGCTGGCACAGACAGCCAAAGTTTGGAAATTTGCAGGTTCTGGCACCAGCACCATCCAGCTCTGGTGTTTGCTGGACTGCCAGTGCCCAAATGTGGAAATTTCCCGGTGCCTTCACAGCCCAGCTCTAGCAATTTGGTTTTAGCTAGCTTAGGAAGAGAAGTTCCTCTTTCTGTGGAGGAACTGTGACTTTCCTTTTTCTTGGAACTGTTTACACCTGCTCTGGACTGAAAACCCAGACAAACACCGGCAGCAGCTCACACCTGTGGCCCCCCGAGCTCTGGGACGCTGCATTCCAGCACCAGAGGGACTTAGAAGAGACCGAGGCAGCCAACTACAACCCACAAAAAGGACTTCCTGAATTTGCCATCTCTTCAGCACTGTCCGAGACTTTATTTAATATTATTCATTTTTCATGCTTGTGAATACTTTACTTGTTAAATAAACTGGGTTTTTTTTCACTTTTCTCAAGTGAAGTCTTTTCCTGAACTAGTAGGGGCAGGGGCCGCTTGAATTCGCTTTCTAGGCGGACCCCTTTTGGAGGTTTCCTCCCAAAATTAGCCCTAAGCAAGCACAAACAGTCACCATGAAAACTTCACCAGTGGCATCATTTCCTGGTGGCAAATCTTGCGATAGAAGCTTGACCTTGTTCTCCATGAGAGATTCTTGGGAAGAGCAGACAGGAGAAGATTCCTGGAAAACAGAAAGAGCTTTCCAGAAGTGAATTGAAAACGAAAGAAACAATCCAAGATGTTTTTCTCTATTTATTTCTGCGCTCCCCTTTTCCATGTCGGGGCAGACGCAGGGGCCGTCCCGGGGGCGCGGGGGGCTCGGACGTGGGGCTTGTGGGGCCAGCGGGGAACGGGCGCAGGCACCGACGGCCGAAATATCGGGAACTTGGGGGTAAAGATTGGGAAAAGCAACTCGGGACCCCCACAATGGCCCAATTCCCCCCCAGGATTCACCTGCCAGCCCTCAAATCCCCCACATTCACCTCAAAATCCCTCCCATCTCCCCAAATCCCATCCAGGACCCCCACGACCCCTCACGGACCCCCCCAAAACCTCACCCGGGAGCCCAAAAACCCCCCCAGTTCCCCCCAAAACCCCCCAAAAAGCCTCAACTACCCCCAAAATCGCCTCAGGACCCCTCCAGCCTCGGCTACCATCCCCAAATCCCCCCCAATTCCCCCCAAATCCCCCCCCGGACGCCTCCACCCTGGCCCGGCTGCTCCCGCTGCTGCGCCCCCCCTCCCCCTCCCCCTCCCCCGCCGCCGCCTCTGCCGCGCTTGGCTCGGCGCCGCTTATGAGAGCCCAGAAACCACCCAAATCCCCCCCAGAACCGGCCTCGGAGCCCCAAAATCCCCCCCCCCATTGCCCCAGAGTCCCCGCAAATCCCCCCAAAATCCCCCCCGGACACCTCCGCCCCGGCCCGGCCGCTCCCGCCGCCGCTGCCCCCCCGCCCCCTTCCCGCCGCCGCCTATGCCGCGCTCGGTTCGGCCGCGCTCGATGCGAGTCCAGAAACGGCCCCGATTCACCCCAAAACCGGCCTGGCAGCCCCCCGATCCCCCCAGCAGCCCCAAAATCCCCCCGATTCCCCCCAACCCCCCCCCCGCGGACACCCCCAACCTGAGCCGGGCCGATCCCGCCGCCACCATTGCCGCGCCCGCAAGCCCTGAGCATTTTGGCGGGAAACATCCGGGGCATTTTGGCGGGAAATTCCCGGAACTCCGGCCCGAAAAGTCGGGGCTTTTGGGCTTCAATCCCCCCCGTTCTGGGCATGCATTTGGGTGGGGATTTTGGGGGTGAAAACCCGGGAATGTTGGGCTTGAAAATCGCGACTCTGGGGGTTCCAGACCGGGACCTTTGGGTCCTGGAAGGGGAAAAAAATCGGGGAAGATTTGGGGTTCAAAATCGGATTGTTGGGGGTTGAAGCCCGGCATTTCTGGGCTTCAAAACCCGAATCTTTTAGGGATGGATCTCCGGATTTTTGGGGTAAAATCCTGCATTTGTAGGGCCTGAGAAAGGGGGGGAAATGGGAATTTTGGGTCCTTGCAGGGAGAAAATCTTGGAGTGTTTAGGGCTCCAACCGGCATTTTTGGGGTTAAAAATTGGGAATTTCTTTCTGCCTGGCTTTCAGGCTTTCTGTTTTACCTTTTCTTTCCTTGCTGAGCTGCGATGGCCACAAGTTCAGCTCAGCATCCCTCCGGGACTGTCCAAATGCCTCCAAGTGCCCCGAAAACCCACTCGGGAGCCCCAAAATGCCCCCAGGTCATCCCAGCATTCATCTCGGAGCCCCCAAAATGCCCCCGTTCCCCCAAAACCAGCTCAGCTGCCCCCAAATCCCCTGCGGACTCCTCCGACCGGGCCCGGCTCCTCTGTCGACGGGAGCCCCGAAGCGGCCCCAGCTGACCCCAAAGCCCACCCGGGAGGGAGCCCCAGGTGCCACCCGCACGCCCCAAATCCCAGCTGTGCACCCCAAACCCCACCGAGACCCCGCACGGTTGGATTGGGTTTTGTTCCATTTTATTGGATTTTCTCTCTCCCGCACCCGCCCGGGCCGGCAAGGGAGAGCCCCAGGGCCGGCCAGGGCACGGGGACGGGCGAGGGCCGTGAACGGCCGGGCGGGATCGGGGTAAAGAACCGGGCACGGCCGGGCGGGATCGGGGCAAAGAACCGGGCACGGCGGGGCGGGATCTGGGAAAAGAACCGGGCACGGCCGGGCGGGATCGGGGAAAAGAACCGGGCACGGCCGGGCGGGATCTGGGAAAAGAACCGGGCACGGCCGGGCGGGATCTGGGAAAAGAACCGGGCACGGCCGGGGATCCCCGGGGGAAATATCGGGGGGGAGTCTGAGACACGGTGGGGAAACATTGGGGAAAAATGGGGAAATTTAGGGACAGGCGGCCCCAGATAGAGTTGGGGTAAGGGTTGGGGTTGGGGTTGGGGTTAGGGTTGGGGTTGGGGTTAGGGTTAGGGTTGGGGTTAGGATTAGGGTTAGGGTTAGTTTTGAATTAATGTGTTTTGATTCTGTCTTTAAGTTTTGATGACATTCTTTTTAATTCTATATATTTTATTTCGATGATGAAAAAAAATGAATAAATAAACACAATTGAAAAAACCAAAAGGAGAATGTGAGACCAGGACCTGCTAGCCTAGAGATTATGGCAGTGCAGCTCACTCGATGTGCCAGGGTCTCACCACATCCTTTCCTCATTGGGCCTCTCCTCTTCCTCTTTGGCCATCTTTTCTTTGTGTCATCTGTGCTGCTCTTTGTTACTTGGCATTACAACAGGGCCACACATTGACATGTTTGGGGGACAATGGATCCAAAAGATCCTGTCTAGTCAAAGGTTTTCTACCTAGGTGTGTTCTGTGCTCACCAAAGGCCTGAGCAAAGAAACCAAGAGAAGTGTGCCCAAATCCCAAAGCGTTGCTCCTTTGCAATCTCCCACAGATCTGGCTCACAGGTGTCTTCAATCACAATTCCATAGGTAAGAAGAGGTCATGTATTTCACTGGGAAATGATGCACTGCTTTGGCAAAGTTCACCTGTATGTATATTTACCCGGGACAGCAGTGCAGCTGTGTTGTTTGCACCTTGTGTGCAGAAGATCATTTGGGATCTCCTTTTTGTGTCTTGTGCAGAAAAGGAGCTCTTAATAATACCACGCTACTTAAACCATATTGGGACGCAGCTCTGTAGTGGTTCACAATGAAGCAGATGGCCTGCTTTGTCACTGCCAGCCCTGCTGAGCCTGAGAGTGACTGTAGTGTATCCCATGCCTGTTTTGCCTCCAAGCAGAGCTTGGTTTTCCTTATTAGTGTGGAGCAAATACAAGAGTAATAAAATGGGCAATTAAACTGGCCACTTTGGAGGATATGCTCATGCTTTGGCATGTCAGTCCTGTACCTCATGCACCCAAGGCTTGTTACTCATCATGAAATATTTTAACAAAAAACCTCAGCTCTCATGTTACATCTGAATAAAACTGCATCAGATCATCAAGAATTCTGCTGTCAGGAACAAGACAAGAGCCTTCCGGGACTCACTTGCAGCTGTCCCGGATTGCTGCAGCCATTGTGAAAAGCTGCTGCAGACAGAGTGTTTGGAGTTGGTTTGGGCCTGTATGAAAGATCTGTGGAGCAGTGTGCAGGGCTCTCCTGGCAGGAAACTGTTTGTCCAAGCCCAGGGACAGGGTGCCGGCAGGAGCGGAGCGGCCCCGCTCCCAGCCCGAGAGTCTGTGAGCTGAGCCACGCCGGGGAGACAAGGCAGCGAGGGGCTCCAGCCCAGCTGCTTCACTGCCCTGCCCGCTCCATGGAGCTCTGCCATGGGAGAAAGCCGACACCGGATGAGTCCCCGAGCTTCCATCAGCTGCTGGAACTGCTCCGTGACAGCTCCTGTTCTTCCGAGAGAGACCCCGGCACCTTCTTGGAACGCGTGTCATGGGGGCATTCTGTTTGATAATAAACTGCTGGGGGTTTGCCACTTTCATCCATTAGGAATAATTTCCTATTGCTGGAAAGGGATTGTTGGCACACTTTAGAGGAGACGACTTCTTGCACAATATCCTGTTTGAAGTTGTCTCCAACTGTGTGAGACAGATGGCTTCACATAGGAGCATCCCCAAGGCTGCTGAGGGGAAGGCACAGAGGAAGACAAACCCAGTATTTCTGAGGGAACTCCTTGACACAAACCCAACCTGAGTTGTCAAACAGCAGACCTGATGTTTCGAGACATGGGCCACAGGGGAAACCTTTCAGTGTGTTTGGTCCAGGCTGGGCTATGCTCGAGGCAAAGGTGTGTCAGCGTGTTGGATAATACTCTTTTCTTGACCTAGAGATGGGGACACTGAGAGGTGTTTTAAAAACTTTTATTCCATTTTCAGTCTCATGAGAAGGGTGAGACAATACAGATGTTATAATTCACGCCACCACAATCAGAAGCCAACTACTTCCTAATTATAATACATTATAAGCGTTTCTTGCTCTATCAGCCTTTTGCCATGCCACGTTGTGAATGCCTTAAAACCAATTATTAAAACTGCCCCTCGTGGGTCCCACTACAATGCATCTTTCATAGCTCTGTTTTTCCAAAATCTTATTTGCAAGGCCATCTTTTGAAACTTTTTTCCAGCTTCATTTCTCTCTCAACAATATCTGTCCTATTCCATGGAAATTTTTAAGTTAGCATTTCTTGTCTCAAGGTTTATATACAGATTCATACGCGGTGGGCATTCTACTAGGCCCTAAAAGCTATCTACAAACCCATTTCCCACATCAGTGCACTTGGCTCCTTCTCTCCTCATTGTGCCGGGCAAGCACAGGAGCCCAGAGCTCCTGCAGAACCCATCGCAGCACTCAGTGGGAGCAAACTTGTGTCCAGTCCTCACCCGGAGCTGCGGTGCCCAGCATTCCACCACACTGGAATGAGGAACTGTTCCTGCTCTTTCAGAAGGAGCTAAGGAGGTTTGGCCTTCAGATCAATTGTCTGCAGGCTCCTGCAGTGCCTGGTGCTGCTCCCTTGCCAGCGGCACCCCAGGCCAGGGCTGCTGTGTCTGGCTCTGGGGCTCCCTGTTCTGGGCAGTGAGGAGGAGCTGCAGAGGCTCTGCAGGACTGACAGGATGGGCTTTGGGGCTGGCAGGAAGCTGAGGGACCTGGGCTGCTGGAGCTTCTGAGGAGGAGGCCCAGGGCTCATCCTGCAACTGCTCCAAGGGTGGTTTCAGAGAATCCCAGAATCAGCAAGGGTGGAACAGGCCATGGAGATCATCAAGTCCACCCTGTGCCCTGACACTGTCCTGTCTCCCCTGGGCCTCCTCTCCTCCAGGATAAACAACCCCAGCAGCTCCCTCAGCCACTCCTCAAAGCTCTTGTGCTCCAGACCCCTCCCCAGCCTTGTTGCCCTTCTCTGGACACGCTCCAGCCCCTCCATGTCCTTCCTGAATTGGGGGGCCCAGAAGTGGACACAGCACTCGAGGTGCTGCCCAAGCAGTGCTGAGCACAGGGGAAGAATCCCTGCCCTGCCCCTGCTGGCCACACCATTCCTGAGCCAGGCCAGGAGCCATTGGCCTTCTTGGCCACCTGGGCACACTGCTGGCTCCTGTCCAGCCTGCTGTCCATCAGTGCCCCCAGGTCCCTTTCTGCCTGGCTGCTCTCCAGCCCCTCTGGCAGCTTGCTAAAGGAGGGAGGCAGGGAGGGAACGGGTCCAGATCCAGTCCTTCCTGAAATGTGGTGTTTGCTGGCACTGCCAGTTCCCACATCTTGGTATTTCCCTATTCTGGTACAGCCCAAGTGCAGCAATTTGCTGGCAATGAAAGCCAAAACCAAGCAAAGACCTGGTACCTACAGCAACCCAATCTCGGGTTTGCTGACACCGCCAGTACCCAGATCGGGAATGGTTCAGATGCCTGCACAGCCTAATTCCAGCAGTTTGCTGGCACAGAAAATAAGCATCTGGAAATTTCTCAGTGCCAGCAAAACCTAAATGCAGCAATTTTCTGGCAAAGAAAGCCAGAACCCAGCAGCTTCCCTGTGCTGCCACCAGCACCACCCAGATCTGGTGTTTGCTGCACAGGCGCCCCGATCTTGAAATTTCCCAGTGCTGGCACAGCCCAAGTCCAGCAATTTGCTGGCACAGAAAGCCAAAATCCGGCAATTTCCTGATGCCAATACAGGTGCCCAGACCTGGTGTTTGCTGCCACTGCCAGTGCTCAGATCTGGATATTTCCCTGTTCTGGCAGAGCCATGTCCAGCCATTTTCTGGTAAAGAAAGCCAAAATGTGGCAATTCCCTGCTACCGTCATTGGCAATGCCAAGATCTGGTGTTTGCTGGCACAACCAGTGCCCAGATGCGGGAATTTCCCGGTGCCAGCACAGCCCAAGTCTAGTAATTTCTGGCAAAGAAAGCCAAAACCTTGCAAATACCTGGTACCTACAGCAACCCAGTCTTGTGTTTGCTGACACCACAAGTGCCCAGATCCAGAATTTTTCAGGTTCCTGCACAGCATAATTCCAGCAATATGCTGGCACTGAAAGTTAGCATTTGGCAATTTCCTGGTGCTGGCACATTCCCCACCCAGATCTGGTGTGCACTGGCACTGCCAGTGCCCACATCTGGCAATTTCCCTCTTCTGGCACCACCCATGTCCAGAATTTGCTGGCAAAGAAAGCTAAAACCTGTCAATTTCCCCTTGCCAGCACTGCACAATCTGGGGTTTGCTGGCAGCAGGATCCCAGGAAAGAAGGAAGGAAAGAAGGAAGACAAAGAGGAAGGCATCCAGATACAGTCCTGCCTGGAGCCTGGAGCCTGAAATGGGCTGTTTGCTGCCACTGCCAGTGCCCAGATCTGGAAATTTCCCTATTCTGGCACAGCCCAAGTGCAGCAATTTGCTGGCACAGAAATCCAAAACCTGTGGCAGCTTCCTCTTACTGGCTCTGGCACCACCCACATCTTGTGTTTCATGTAACTAGAACCAAGATTTGGAAATTTCTCAATGCCAGCAGAGCACAAATCCAGCAGATTTCTATCACTGGCAACGACATCACCTAGATCTGGTGTTTGCTGGCAACGCCAGTGCCCAGATCTGAAAACTTCCTAGTGCTGGCACAGCCCAAGTCCAGCGATTTGCTGGCACAGAAAGCCAAAATTTGGAAATCTGCAGGTTCTGGCTCCAGCACCATCCAGCTCTGGTGTTAGCTGAGACCGCTGTGGAGAGATTTATTAATAATTGGTTAGCTGAGAAAGGCTACGCTGAAATAATGCCGCTGGTTAAGCTGAAAGAGAAAAGCTAGCAGTCAGCAAGCTAAAAGGAAAGGTCAGCAGTGACTTTGCTGCAACATGAGGAAAGGGAGTAGAGATATTCCTGAATATATCCTGAGAATATGTGAAAAGTATCAAAAGTAGAACCATAGGAATGTAGAAGTCAGCGTAGATGCTGATATGTAAGCTGACCAATCCTGAGCTCAACTTTTGCAATATGTATGAAGCTTATTATTAACTGTATTTAACCCGCCGTACTGATCAATAAAATTAGGCCTATGATGATCAACGGATGTCTGGGTCTCCTTCCGTCGACAAATGGTGGAGAATGCGGGCATAACCGAATCTCTGCCCTTTTTCTCGATTAAAAGAAAAAGGGATTACGCCACGGTCGGGAAGTTGGGTTTGGGTCCCGGCAGCAGGGACGGTGCCGGAATTTGAAGCACCCTTAAGGTTCACAACGGTAGACTTAAGCCAATACGTGCCGCAAGAGCCTAGAGAGCTGCAACAGCGCTGATTAATAGGTATAGATAGGCAAAGAGCATATGATTTATTTACCGCCTATTTAGAGCGGCATGGGATAAAGGAGATAGATTTAAAAAAAGAGTTACCAGGGTTATTAGCCTATGGCCATGCTAAGGGTATTTTTTCTAACCCTCATACAGTTCATGAGCTAGCAGAGTGGAAGAAGTTTGGGGAAATATTGTGAGATACAGTGTTGGACGATGATAAGTCAGCAAAGAAATTCGAGAAGTTATGGCGGGTGGTGTATAACACGTTACTTCAGCAGGTCTCTGAGAGAAAGGCAGCAGAAAGGGCAACAGAAGCTCATAGGAGGAATATAGGGTATAGTCGTGAGGATGATCCCCTGGCACCTTCTGTAACTAAGATACTTATGCCTAAGGGTCCCCAGGAAAGTAGTGTAGAAGATTTTCCTATAGGCGCAGTGGAACCGTCTGCACCTTTCCTGTCTGAGGGGGAGGGCGAGTCGGATGGTGGGGGTAAGAGCAAACCAGCTTTGCCTCCGCTACCAGCTTCGGGCGGGTCAGATAGTGGGGGTGTGAGCAAGCCAGCTTTGCCTCCGCTACCGGCTTCGGGCGGGTCGGACGGTGAGAGTGGGAGCAAGCCAGCTTCGCCTCCGCCGTCAGCCTTGCCTCTGCCGCTTCCCCTCAATGAGCCGGCTCCAGTTACAGCTCCAGCGGGGGGGCTGATTGCCCCCCGCGGGCCGTCTCAGCTTGAGCCGGCTCCGGTTTCACTGTCAGCTCCAGCGGGGGGGCTGCTTCCCCTGCTTCCCCCGCGCGAGCCAGCCTCTGCTTCACTGCCTTCCCCGTGCGAAAACTCAGTGCCTGCACCGAAGCGCTAGCAGCATAGCACCCTTAAAGAGTCAGATCCCATCCCAAGGGCACACCGTGATCCATGGGAAGAGATAGCTAAACAGAAGAGAGAAGCTTAGGCTGCCTTGGCGAAAGAAGTAATGCAAATGAGAGATGGTGAAGCAGTAGAAATAGCTTCTAGTCTTGCATGCCCAGTTACATACACACCACACTATGATGCACAGAAGAACCTTACGCATAATATAGCAGAATATACTCCCTTAGATTGGAAGCTGTTAACTCAGCTACGTTCTACGGTTAGTCAGTTTGGAGTAAAAAGTAAACCTGTTAAGCAAATGCTAAATTATCTTTTTAATACTCAAGTTTTATGTCCTAATGATTTAAGAAGAATAGCTCGATTGATATTTACTCAGCATCAGCAGTTACTATTTAACGCCCATTGGCAAGCGTTGGTGAACAAATCAGTTGCTGTACAACGAGCCCAGAGAGACCCACTACAAGAAGTGACAGTAGAAGAGCTGATAGGCTTAGGGACATATTTACGTACAGAGGCACAGATGATATCAAGACCAGATAAACTTAGAGAAGCTATGAAGTTAGTGCGTGCTGCAATAGATATAGTTAAAGAGCCAGGAGAGTTACCGGCTTATATAAGTATTAAACAAAGAAGAGAAGAATCATTTGAAAATTTTATTGATAGAGCAGCTACTGCCATAGATCGAGCCGGTGTCGCAGACTACACGAAGGGGGCGCTATTGAAGCAGTGTGCCTTGCAAAATAGCAATCCAGCAACCCAGAGAGTGTTAGCTACTTTAAAAGCAAATTAGACTATTGAAAAAGCATTAGAGCGAATAGCATTAATGCCAACAGCTTCACAAGCATTTATAGTAGAAGCCTTAAAGGAATTAAGATTAGAGTTACAAAAGCAAGCAGAATCTGCTCAAAATCAAGTGTTAGCTGGTCTTGCTCCTCTCCGAAATGGCTCCACGCAAAGAAGTTCGAAGCCATTCCTTAAGTGTTACCGATGCAACAATGAGAGACACACACGCCAAACCTGCCGAGCGACTGGTGTATGGTGTCAACACTGCCAATCCAGCTCCCACAACACTACAGCTTGTAAGCGCCAGTCGAGAAACCATCAGCGGAGCGCGCATCTCGGGGGCCGCGCCCAGACACAAGTTGCCACCGTGACATCGAGAACACCAGCAGCTGCTGTGACATCGCTGCCACCTCCTGTCTGCAACCCGCAACAACAGGGAGCCTCAGCTTAGACTTATCAGCAGCAGTAGACGTCACACTAATGACGAATCGGCCTGAGAAGATACCCACTGGAATAAAAAGCCCTCTTATATTAAATAGACAAACATGTAGAACATTATTGCTGGGACGTTCTTCTATAACTATGTTGAGATTATTTGTTTTGCCTGGTGTTATCGATGCAGACTTTACTGAAGAAATACAAATCATGGCTTACACCCTTTATCCTCCGATTAAAATTACAAAAAGACAACGCATTGCACAATTAATACCACTGTCACAAATGACATCAAGAATACAATCATTTACTGGACAAACACGAGATGAAAAAAGTTTTAGCTCTACTAGTGTTACACTTTTAACTGTAGATTTACAAAATAGACCAAAGCAAAAAGTTAGAATTACTTATGAGCATCAAAGCATTACCCTTTATAGATTATTAGATACAAGAGCAGATACTAGCATCATTTCTCCAGAAGCATAGCCACAACACTGACCTCTATTTCCCTCATCAAACATGCTCACAGGAGTAAGAAGATTTACACTGGCAAGCAAGTCGCCGTCTTTGTCTGTGTGTATTAAGAATCAACAAATATCTGCTGTGTTTTCAATTGTTCAACTACCTCCTACAGTTTCTTGCTTAATTAGAAGAGACATTTTAACACAATTAGGAGTAGTGTTAACTAATCAACACCCTTTGGGGTAATTGCCATTGCTTGAACTTTCCCCATTCCACTCACTTAGAAAACAGATACACCGGTAGTAGTTAAGCAATGGCCATTAAAAAGAGAGAGTCTTATGCATGCCCATGAATTGATACAAGAGCAATATACAAAAGAGCACCTATGACTATCTACAAGCCCTTGGAATACACCTATTTTTGTAATCAAAAAGAAATCAGAGAAATATCGTTTGATACACGATTTGAAAGCTGTGAATGACCAAATAGAACCAATGAGAGCTTTACAGCCTAGTCTTCCAAATCCAGCTATGATTCCAGAACACTGGCCACTTTTAATTATTGACCTAAAGGATTGTTTTTTCACTATTAGCCTACATCCTGATGACATGAAAAAATTTTTCTTTCACTTTACCAGCAATAAATCGTAGAGAACCAGATAAAAGATTTGAATAGATGTCTCTTCCGCAGGGCATGCGCAACTCTCCCACTTTATGTCAGCTTTATGTTGATGCTGCTTTACAGCCACTACGTCGCAAATAGCCAGCAACTATAATATATCATTACATAGACGATATTTTGTTTGCACAGCAACAGCCATTCTCCTCTTTACAGATTGAAACCATTAAAAATACTCTTGCTGCATATTCACTTGTTATTGCTACAGAGAAAATTCAAGCTACAAAGCCCTAGAAATATTTAAGATAGACTCTGATAGATCAAATAGTAATACCACAAAAATTAGAATTACAATTAGACATTAAAACTTTACATGATGCACAGAAGTTGCTGAGAGACTTACAGTAGCTGAAGCCTATTGTGAGAATACCAAATCATTTACTAGAAGCCCTACGGCCTTTGTTGAGAGGCGTGGACCCTACTACTCCTGTACACCTGACAAAAGAACATCATCTTGCCTTGCAGCAAATTAGTAACTGTGTACAGCAAGGGTATGTGTCTCGTCGACAACTCGACCACCCCATTGACCTTACTATCTAGAATAGCCCTTGCCACTTGCTTGGTGCCCTCTCTCAGTTGCAGAAGAAAACGGGGGAGATACGGGTGTTGGAATGGTTATCACCACCACTACAGCATAAGAAAAACAATATCTTCAAAAACTGAACAATTGGCTGTATTAATCAAAAAGGGGCGTCTCAGAATTCTTGAAGTGGATGGTAGAGAACCTGCTACTATTAGATTGCCTATGGAAAAAGAAACCTTGGACTGGTACTTGATTAATTCAAAGAATTTACAAGAAGCATTATTGATGTCACCTGCTAAAGTAGAGACTAGTAAATTAGTGCCTAGAGTTTTGCAATGGATGACAGAATGGAACTGGATCACTCGACCTTTGAGAGAAGAAAACCCCATAGAAGGAGCTATTACAGCTTTTACAGATGCAGGAAAGAAATCAAGGCGTGCTGCTGTTACCTGGCAAGAAAAGGGACAATGGAAGCATCAACTCCTCACAGCAGACCCTGCAGATAGCTTACAAACTTTGGAATTGTTAGCAGTAGTATGGGCGGTATCCAACTTACAGGAGCCTTTAAATGTGGTCACAGACTCTATGTATGTTGCAGGAGTAGCCAAACGAATAGAGGAAGCAGCAATTAAAGAAGTGAATAATAAATGATTGTATGAGTTGCTGATACAGTTAAGGAAAGCTTTACGAGAAAGAAATGCAGCATATTTTGTGATTCATATTAGGAGTCATAAGTGGTCTGAAGGTTTAGGAGAAGGGAATGAACGTGCAGATAAATTGGTTACCCTACCCATTGATAATTCTTGTCCTATTGACAAGCACACATTGGCCAGAGAAGCACATAGTAGATATCATCAAAATGCAAGAGGTTTAGCAAAACACTTTGAGCTGAGTTTGTCAGAAGCCAAGGCCATTGTCAGAGCATGTCCAACATGTAGTTATCATAATGGTGGGATAGGTCTAGGCATCGGGGTAAATCCTCGAGGTTTAGAAATAAATGAGAAATGGCAAATGGATGTTACACACATAGCCAGATTTGGTAAGGTCAAGCATGTGCACGTCACCATAGATACATACAGTCATTACATATGGGCTACGGCTCAGGCAGGAGAGAAAGCTACACATGTTATCAGATACCTGTTAAGTTGTTTCGCTGTTATAGGAGTTCCAAAGAGTATTAAAACCGATAATGGTCCAGCTTATGTAAGTGCTAGGGTTCGGAAATTTTTGAATCAGTGGTCTGTTAAGCACGTGACAAGTATTCCACACTCTCCTACTGGACAGGCAATAGTGGAAAGAGCAAACAGTACCCTTAAGCAGTATATTGAAAAACATCAAGATTTGGCAGATCCACAAGCATGTTTAGCTAAAGTTTTGTATGTGATTAACCATTTATGCATTTTTGGGGAAGATGATACCCCCCCTGCAATGAAACATCATCCGAGGTCAGGTCAAGAAAATACTAAGGAAACAGAGGTCTGGGTTAAGTATAAGAACCCGAGTACAGGATTATGGGAAAAACCTGCAAAAGTATTATATTGGGGTCGGGGGTATCTTTGTGTTTCCTCACCTACAGGCCTTTGTGAGTGCCTGCTAAGTGGACTAAACCTGTTTTTGATGCAGCCTCTTGTCCTCACGGAGGAGGACAAGGAGCGACTGAAGAATAAACTGCTTCTAGTCCTACAACCACTACTGTTTCAATTGAAGGGGTACTCAGAAGCGGTAGACAGAGCACTGACACGTCACTATCGGACAGCCCAGGAGCTGATTGGTTTTATTAACTCATTATCAACTTTTCATTTAACGAATCCAGCGAAACTACATTGTCTTGACTGCTACAATCCACATTGTGCTGCCTGGATAGCTCTACGTTGTGGGGGTTGTGAAAGAACTTTTTAGATAGAACAATCACTATTGTGGGATTTGTGGTGTCATACTTGTGAACAAGAGCACACGTGGAGTAAAAGTTGGCAAGATGAATTAAGGAGACAAACAGGGCAAAATGCATATATAGCTTTAAATCTTTATGAGTCTCCTGAACAGAAAATTCTTGCTTATTATCGATGGGAACTACAATGTATTGTGAATAGAATTAAGGTTCAAAGTAAATCACGTATAGTTTCTATAAAGTGTAGGAAATTAGTGCCTTTAACACAGCATTCAATTGTAGGACCCTTCAAAGGGGATCCTGATAGAGCATTAGATTGCTGCATTGACAAGTTGCAAAAATTGAGTTTGCAAGTGGCAAGACCAGTGAAATCAGGAGCAGCAAGATTAAAGACAGATAAGAAAAAGAAGGCAAAAGGAGAAGGGTCTCATTTGAATAAGGGTATCAGTGATTGCTAATTAATTTTCTATGATTAGAACACTTTTACAGTTGTGGGACCCTCGGGAAGATATAGTTGTTGAGGAGGATAACGAACAAGAACTACGATTACGAAATAAGATACGTCTTGTGTTAAAGAGAGACCTTGAGCTGTTAGCCTCATACAGTAAAAAGGCAGAAGAGGCTTTGCGATCACCGCCATTGAATTGGTTGCTTTGGATTGAAGAACCACAATTTCATACTGGTCCTTACTTATATTCACTTCCTTGTTATGTTTGCAAAAGGGATAATGATAAATGCTATGCATGGGTAGCTTTGCATTGTGCAGATTGTAATCAGGTTTATTGGTATTCACAGAGGTCAGTAGATTATTTATGGTGTAAACCTTGTTCTGGAAAGTGGATTCGAAATTATTTCTGGGTTAGAGCTCTTGAACAAAGTACTGGCCTGCCAGGACGGACAGGATTACAGCTTTTTGAGAGTGCAGAACAAGTGATTATAGCATATCTTAGGTGGAAGTTGCAGGAAAACCTTAGAATATTTGAAATTAATAAAGCCTCACGCATCATAGCAGCTCGCTGTAAAGCTGATTTGCCTTCAAACTTATCTCATGCTATACTTGTGAGCAAGGATGCTGATTTAGAATTAGATCAGTATATTCAAAAATTAACTCAGCCTTACAATAGACAATCTAACAAACCAGGGAAAAGACAGCGAAGAAAGGAAAAACAACGCAAGCAGAAGGAAGAGAGGGAGAAGCAAAGCAAGCAGAAAGAAAAATGAGGTTTGTTCTTGTTATACTGCTCAATGCTGTAGCAAGTGAAGCAGTAGGAATAACACACTTTAGTCAACCAAGGGAAAATTTATGGGTGACACTTGCTAATCAAACTAACCAATCATCACTTTGTCTTAGTCTTGGAAGAGTCACTAACCCATTTCGAGCATGCCTGGTGGGACTTCCGGTGTGGTCTCCTGGAGAATTTTGCAGTTTGATAAACAACCAAACCTTATGTATGTCTAACATGTCAAACATCACATTGCCAGTGCAACAAGGGTATACTGCAGGTCAGAGTGATGGCTATCGTCAATGCTTACTAATCCAATCACTTAACACCTCTTTGCATTCTCCTCCTGAGGAATTGGATCTTTTTGGAAGTACAAATGCCAGCGTATCTAACACTACAGCTGGTGGATGGTTTAGCTTCAGACTTTTGGGTGCTCAGAATTTAAACCAACCTAAAGAAACACGGGCCACCCTAGATTCATCCCTGAATGTGAGTGAATTCTCTCCACAGCATTACAATCAGTGTAACGGCACAAATATCACGGCACCAATGAAATTACCCACAGGAATATTTTTGATTTGTAGAGACAGGGCGTGGAATGGCATACCAGCTAAACCACAGGGTGGACCCTGTTATTTGGGAAAATTGTCACTGTTTCACCCTAATGTGTCCTTGCTAATGCAGCTGAGTCAAAATTCAAACAGGAAAAAACGTAGCATACATGATTTAGACTGCAGCCAGATAGGAGATCCACGGTTTTGGGGCACATTCAAACAGGTAGTAGTTTCAACTATCATGCCAGGAGGATCTGCCAATAAAGCCATGAATTTAACAAAACAATTAAGATGCTAGGCAAAAGATGAGTTGAACAAGACATCACAAATTCTAGACATGTTAACTGCAGATGTGCAAAGTGTTAACCATGCTGTTTTGCAGAATAGAGCTGCTGTAGATTTTTTGCTCTTAGCACAAGGGCATGGATGTGAAGAGTTTGAGGGAATGTGTTGCATGAATCTGTCTGATCATTCAGTGTCCATTCACTCTAAGATAAAAGAATTGCAACAGAGACTTCACAAACTTAAGGAAGAAGACGGTTTAGGAATTGACGAATGGCTTAAAAGCTTAGGACTTGGACCGTAGCTGAAGAACCTTGTGATCTATGCTATAGGCCTGCTGGGTGTAATCTTACTGTTTTTGCTTATTTTGCCTTGTATCTTTAACTGTATTCAAAACATAGTTAGCCGTACAATAGCAAAAACATGGCAAACTAATCTCCTTGCGCAAGAAGAAAACGGGGGAAATGTGGAGAGATTTATTAATAATTGGTTAGCTGAGAAAGGCCACGCTGAAATAATGCCGCTGGTTAAGCTGAAAGAGAAAAGCCAGCAGTCAGCAAGCTAAAAGGAAAGGTCAGCAGTGACCTTGCTGCAACATGAGGAAAGGGAGTAGAGATATTCCTGAATATATCCTGAGAATATGTGAAAAGTATCAAAAGTAGAACCATAGGAATGTAAAAGTAAGCGTAGATGCTGATATGTAAGCTGACCAATCCTGAGCTCAACTTTTGCAATATGTATGAAGCTTATTATTAACTGTATTTAACCCGCCGTACTGATCAATAAAATTAGGCCTATGATGATCAACGGATGTCTGGGTCTCCTTCCGTCGACAGACCGCCAGTGCTCAGACTTGGAAACTTCCTGATGCCTTCACAGCCCATGTCTAGCAATTGTTTTTTAGCTAGCTGGGGCAGGGAAGTTCCTTGGACTGTGACTTTCTTTTTTCTTGGAACTGTTTAAACCTGCTCTGGACTGAAAACCCAGAAAAACACCGGCAGCAGCTCACACCTGTAGCCCACCGAGGTCTGGGACACTGCATTCCAGCACCAGAGGGACTTAGAAGAGACCGAGGCAGCCAACTACAACCCACAAAAAGGACTTTCTGAATTTGCCATCTCTTCAGCATTGTCAGAGGTTTGATTTAATATTATTCATTTTTCATGCTTGTGATTACTTTACTTGTTAAACAAACTGGGGTTTTTCACTTTTCTCAAGGGAAGTCTTTTCCTGAACTAGTCGGGGAGGGGACGCTTGAACTTGCTTTCTAGATGGACCCCTTTTGGAGATTTCCTCCCAAAATTTGCCCTAAACCAGAACAGTCACAATGAAAACTTCACATGTGGCATAATTCCCTGATGGAAAATCTTGCAACAGAAACTTGACCTCGTTCTCCATGAGAGGTTCTTGGGGAGAGCAGACAGGAGAAGATTCCTGGAAAACTGAAACAGCTTTCCAGAAGTAAAATGAAAATGAAAGAAACAATCTAAGATGTTTTCCCTTATCTATTTCTATGCTCCCCTTTTTCATGTTGCATCCCAGTAATTCCAGATGCATCTCATCTCTAAGATCGATGACGTAGTGATTTTTAGACACTCTAAAATACCATGAGCCACACACAGTTTTCCTTCCCCTGTTTTTACTGGAAAGCAACACTGGAGGTGAAAGTGCAGTGCTGGGCTCAGGTAGGAATCCTACCCCAAGGGAAGGTGGCCCGACAGTGTTTGCCCCTCAGCAAGGACAACGCCCAGCAGCGAGCGAGGGGATCGCTGTGCCAGTGTGCAGGAGTCAGGGCTCTGCATCCGGGCTCAGGGCTGCAAAGTTCCCGTGTTTGGGCAGACGGAGGGGCTGTCCCCGGGGCGCGCGGGACTCGAACGTGGGGCTCGTGGGGCGAGCGGGGAACGGACACGGGGACGAACGGCCCCGGTGCCTCAGTTGCAGCAGCGGCAGCGGCGGCAGCAGCAGCGGCGACAGCAGCAGCAGCAAACAGATAGTTTTAAACACTCTTTCTATTTCTCTTTTTCTTTCTCTTCTTCTTTCTCTCTCTCTCCCTTTCCCTCTGTCGGGCACCCTTCTCTCGGGGTCCCTAGCCCGGCGTCCCTCTCCTCTCCCCTCCTCCCTCCCCCCTGCAGGGCCGGGCCATGCCCCCGGCCCCGGGCTTGGCTGCCCCGTGCCCGGCCCCGGCCGTCCCGCCGCGGTCTCGCCTCCGCCCGGCTCTGGCCGTGCTGGCGGTGGCGCTGCTGGGCGAGCATCAGTGCCTGGGGCGGGGGCGGCACCGCCGCCCTTCGGCTGCGCCTGGCCCGAGCCCGGCCCCGGACCCGACCTCGGCCCCGCCCCCGGCCACAGCCCCGGCCCCGGCCCCGGCTCCTCCCGGGGCCCGCGGAGCGCACACGCGGCGCGGCCGCTCCCGCCGCCTCCGCTGCGGCTTCCCCGGCCCGAGCTCCGCCGCTCGGCACCGCGGCCGCCGGCCCCGAGCCTCCCGTGCCGCGTTCCCGGGAGCGAACGCCTGGGCATGGCCGGCCCGGGGCGGGTGAGGGGCGCTCGGGGGCCGTTGCTGGCCCCGGGCCGAGCGCTGACCGCCGCGTCCCGCCCGCAGGGACAGCGCAGGAGGCCCTGCAGGAGCGGTACCGGCTGGGATCGCTGCTGGGGCGCGGCGGCTTCGGCAGAGTCTTCGCGGCCACGCGGCTCTCGGACGGCGCCCCGGTGAGCGGCGGGGCCGGCGGCGGGCGCAGGAGGAGGGGATGGAGGAGGAGGAGGGCGGAGGGCGGAGGGCGGAGGATGGGGCTCGCAGTGCGGGCAGCGAGCTCACCCCGCTGCTCCCCTTGGCTTGCAGGTGGCCATCAAAAGGGTGCCACGGAACCGCGTCCGGCACTGGGGCGAGCTGGTGAGTGAGCGGGGCCAGCAGCCGAGGCTGCCGGCCGGGGATGAGCCGGGGCCCGGCACGGTGGGAGCCGCCAGGACGCCCCGAGGGAGAGCGGGCGTGGGGCCAGCGCAGGGCGCAGAGCATCCCGGGCTGGCTGAGGGCTTCCCCAGGCCTGGCACGGCATCGGCCCCACTGACGGCGTCGTGCTCCTTCCGCAGCCCGACGGCACCAGCGCACCCCTGGAGGTTGTGCTGCTGGCCAAGGTGTCCACTGGCTTCCCCGGTGTGGTCCAGCTGCTGGAGTGGCTCGAGCTCCCCAACTGCATCGTGATGGTGCTGGAGCGGCCAGAGCAGTGTCAGGACCTGCAGCGTTTCATTCGGGCACGGCAGTTCCTGCCCGAGGAGGTGCCGCGGGAGCTGTTCCGCCAGGTGCTGGAGGCCGTGCGGCACTGCACCAGCTGCGGGGTCCTGCACAGGGACATCAAGCCAGAGAACATCCTGGTTGACCTGGACACCGGGCAGGCCAAACTGATTGACTTTGGCTGTGGCACCTACCTGCAGGACACAGTCTACACTCACTTTGCAGGTGAGCCTACTCAGGGCTGTGCTCCCGCTGCTGACATCTCATGGCCCAACATCTCCCAGCCCAAGCTGGCTGTGGCAGCGGGGATTCTCCCTTTTGCTGCCAGTCAGGGCACTGAATCTTCAGCTGAGTTGCTTTAGAGCAGGGCTGGGTGGGCAGCCATCTTCCAGCCCTGCTGGCAGCCTTTGCCAGCCACTCTGCCCAGGACTGGGACTGGGCTGGGGCAGCCAGCCTGACCAAACCCCCCGTGGGTGGGGGTAGCAGAGAGGGAGGGCGGAACCTGTGCCCCAGCCACTTTGGTGTGCAGATGAGAGGAAGGGCTTGGACTGGTCCACTCGCCCTGTTTGCCTTGGCTTCATAATATTTTTGGGGCAATGCAGGCAGGGAGGATAAGGGCAGGTTTTTTCCCCAGCATGGAGTGGGTTTTTCCTTTGCATGTCATGGTCGGGCCTAGCCAGGGCTGCCCTCTTCCAGCACCAGAGGCTTCTTTTCCAACCCTAACTTTGTGCACAAGTCCCAGGTGCTGGCGAGAGGGCAGTGGTCACCCTGTGTGCCCCTGATGCAGCCCCTGCAGGCGCAGGGATGCTGGGGCCAGGCTCTGGGAGCAGCAGCATCCCCCTGATGAACTCCATCTGTATTCCATAGGAACACTGTCGTACAGCCCCCCGGAATGGAACAACTTTGGCTGGTACCATGCGAGGCAGCAACGGTCTGGTCCCTGGGCATCCTGCTGCACCAGATGGTCTGCTGGGAGCACCCTTTCAGGAGGGGCCAGAACCTCAGCTGGGGCCAGCTCCCGCTGCCACAAAGGCTCTCTCAAGGTGGATCCTCATCTCTGGGCACAGGGGGAGTCCCAGTGCTGGGAGCCAGCAGCGGGATCGTGGGCATCCCGCTCTGGCAGCTGCTGAGGAGGTGGCACATGTTCTGCTCTCCTCCAAAACAGGGAATTGATGGGAAAGTTTAGGCCCAGCTCTGAGCACATCCAGCATGGCCTGGGCATGGGAATAGTGGGGCAAAGCAGACAGGAGCCTTCTCTGGCTGACCTTCAGTTTCTGCTTTTTCTCCCCAGAGTGCAAAGACCTGATCAGGTGGTGTTTATCCGTGAACTCCTTGGACAGACCCACACTGGAAGACCTGTTCTGTGATCCTTGGATGTGGGATATTCCTCTGCCATAGAAGAAGGGAGAGAGCCACAGGCACACTTTGATCCAGAGCCCTGGTAAGTTCCTACTCCACATGTGCCTTGGCAGTCAGAAGCAAAGGAACCCAGAGCTTTTTGTGCTGCCTGTGTCACTGCACCGGGGTCATGGGATGGGAACACGCAGCCCTTGTGCTGGAGCTGAGCTGCTCTGCCCAGCACTGGTGGCCATCATCCAAGCTGGTTTTGCTTGTCCTGGTTTCCTGACAGCTGGGGCCCTGGGCAGAGCCCTAAGAGCCTGGTCTGCCCCCAGGGAAGGAGAAGGAGCCCCTGGAGAAGCTGTACTGGGTGGGGATGCTGCTGCTGCTGCTGCTGCTGGAGACAGCAAGGGTGACATCAGTAATGACAAGCTCTTCCTCAGCCTGGCCACGGGAGGCTGAAGGTGATGCACTTTGATTATGGCACCTTCTTCAAAGCCAAACTCCACAGGGAATTTGCAGGTGAGTCCCCACCCAGGGAAATTCTGCCAGATTTGGGCATTGCCCAGCATGGCGGGGAACCAAAGGCTCCCCCTTTGCTGGGGCAGATGCAGCTCATTCTTCAGTGGCTGCCCAGCTGCTTTTGGCAGGGCTGGGGCATGGGCTGGGGTGGGTACGAAATGGGAGTGGGCTCCTGGCCCTGCCAACAGCCCCCAGCACCCACCGTGCCCCGGGCTGGGGCTGGGGCAGCCAGCCCGACACAAACAAACCCCATGGTGGGAGCAGAGGTGGGACTCCAGAACCTGTGCACAGCTGCTTTGCTGTGCAGGCAAGGAAGCGCTTGGGCTGCTCCACTTCCCTTGTTTGCTTCGGGGTCACCGTGATTTTGGGGGACAGTGCAGGGGGGAAGAGAGAAAGTGTGGGTTTTTCACAGCCATGGCTGGGTTTTTCCCTACCATGTAGGGGTTGGGCCTTCCTCAAGGGCCTGACAGAGATAAGAGTTTTTACCGTTTTTCTTTTTTTCCCTTTTTGTCTCTAAACTCTTTTCAATAATGTGTTGTTTGTTTTTCCAGAGGAAGCATTCAAGGTGGTCCAGTGTGGATGGGGAAGCGCTTGGGAGCAGCTGTGGCATGGATGGGCCGTGCCCTTGGAGAAGGCTGAGGCCATGGTTTTGGAGCAGCTTTTCTTGCAGCCGTGGCTGGTGTGAGGTGGGTCCCTGTGTGCTTGGCAGGGTGGGATCAGAGCTTCTGGGAGCTGGCAGCGAGCACAGGAGCATCCTGCTCTGGGCAGCTGCTGAGGGCTGGATGTGCCCTGGCTGGCTGCAGGCTGGGCACATGTGCTGCCCTCCTGCTCTGCTGCCAAAGGCAGCAGGGATGGGCAGCTCTGGGCACAGCTCTGGGCACAGCCAGCATGGCCTGGTAACCGCAGGCCTTGGCACAAGGGGACGGGAGCCCTCAGCTGACGGGCGGTTTCTGCTTTCTCTCCTTGCAGCCGGGCTCTGCGGGTGCTGAGGCTGCTCTGGGCTCTGCCAGGGCTCTGCTGGGCTCAGCCCTGGGCCCAGCTGGGCTGGCTCTGCCCTCACATTGCTCTGACAGCTCTGCATCAGACGAGCCCGTTGTCAGCACAGCGCCTGAGCTTTCTGCTTTGGCAGGTGAGTGAGACTCTGCTGCAGGCCCAGAGATGGCAGCTGGGGACACACATCCAACTGGCAAGGACCCAAACTCTCCACAGTCCCAGCTGAACGCCTGGATCTGCACAGGGTGTTTTGTCTGTCCCATTCTTCCTTCTTTATTGGCTGGAACTGTGCAATTGCACTTTGTTCCTCCTCTAGAAGTGCCACGAGTGGGCCAAAGCTGGCGAGTGGGCCGTGCTCCTGAGGCAGTGCAGTCTGGAGCTGGTGGATGGAGAATTGCCCTTCTGCACTTCCAAACCAGAGCAAAAAGCCGTAAGTGGGACTTAGTGACTCTAAGAAACTCCTGGCAGTTTCAAAGGGAATGTGCAGCTCATTCGCAGGGTGAGAAGGAAGATCATCTTCTAAAGGATTTGGGCTTTGACAGAGTATCCATTCCCAGTCCTGCTTGGAGCTGGAAGGGCACAAAGCAATTTCCTCTTGCTTCGAGCACAATTTCAAATACCAGTGTTGGGAACAAAGCCCAAAATCTTTTAAGAGGCTGCTGAGGTCAGTAAGATGGATCCATGCCATCAGCACATTTACAATGTAAAGAACTGAGTTCTCTTTTGAAAAAGATCATTTACCTCTTAATGCAAAGAATGTATCTTTGCATTTATGTTTTGGTTTTTTCACTAACATTGTGTTATGTTTTTTCACTAACACTTGGATTTTATTCTTATCTTTTACAATTTACCTATTTTTTTCCTTTTTCCTTTTTTTTCCCTCTAAATAGAAAACATGTCCTATCAAAGGAATGTCCTTTGCTCCCGGTTCCCATGTGGAGCAGCTCCCTTCCTGCTGGCTGAGCTGCTCAGGCAGAGCCCGGCAGCTCCTGGCCCTGCAGGGCTGAGGCTTTTCCCCGTTGCTGGGCACAGACTGATGGAGCAGCACTGCTGAACACGGGCACACAGAGGGACCAGCAGCAGCTGCCTTTGGCCACCTGAGGCTCCCAGGCCCAAACTCTGAGCAGCCAGGGCTGGAAGAGACTGGCAGGATCTGATCCGTGACTCTGGGCCAGGGCTGCACAAATGACCCCACAGCAGCAGCAGCAGCAGCAGCAGATGGAGCTGACTTTGAGCACAGCCCCTGCCCCTCTTCCCTCCCGTGTGCAGCGGTGTCACAGCAGCCTGAGGCACCTGGGAGCCCCCAGGGCCAGCAGGGACTGGAGATGGCAGCCCTGGGCTCCTGGAGGCTGTGCAAGGAACGGAGCTGGGCACTCCCTGTCCATGGGGAGCTTCCAGATGGAAAAGGCTGCTGTGCCCAGGCAGTTGCAAGGGCACAGAAAGGAGGCTCTGGAGCACTGGATCTGTGCCAGTGCCACAGTCCTGGGCAGCAGCCAGCGAGCCCTGGGGGAACAGAGGGCACAGCAAGAGGGACAGAAGCAGGCAAGGGCAGAGACTGGAGAGAGCCAGGCCTGGGAGCAGGAGCAGCTGCTCCATTGCACTCTTGGAGAAAGCTCTTGGCTGGTTCAAAGCAGTGAAAGGCGTGAAGGGCAGAGAGGAGGCCACAGCAAACAATGCTCCTGTTTGCACAGCCTCCCCTCTCCGTGTCCCAGAAGGAATTGCATGGACTGTGTTCTTCTCTCTGAGCCGTCTCGTTCAGCATGAGCAGCTGAGCACCAGGAGCTGAAGGAGCTGAAGCCTCAGGCCACAGGAGCTGGGCAAGAGGGAACTTTTGGAGCAAAGGAATGCTGCTAAAATAGCCCCAGCTGAATGCAGTGGATATAATCATGGAATCACAGAATCCTTTCTGTTGGAAAAGCCCTCTGAGCTCACCCAATGCAGCCGCTCACCCAGCAGTGCCAAGCCCAACACTAAACCACGTCCCTGAAGTGCCAAGGCCTGGACACCAGCCCTGAGTGAGGCCTGGACAGCAGGCCCTGAGCCAAAGGTGGCCTCTGGATGAACCTTCCAAGCAAAGGTTATCTTTGTATCTGCTCCTAAATGAAATGTGCATGGTTTTTAGCACTGAGATAGATGTAGCCACTCATTAGTGAAACATGTATTGACGTTTGTGTATTTAGAAGCCAGACAAGGCCATGAAATCTGACATCTGGCCTTGTTTGGGGCTGTATGGTCAAAGTCAGCTCCCTTGGTTCCTCCTTGAGCCCTGGCCAGGCTTTGGGAGGGACCCAAGAGGAGGATGAAAGCAGATGTTGCCACACTAGCAGTGCTGACAGTTTGTTCATTCAGCACTGTCAGAGCTGGGCCCTCTCCCAGAGGGGCTGGAGCCTCACCTGGGGCTGGAGGCACCTGCAGGAATTCCCAGTGCCCAGGAGTGGCTCTGCAGCCCTTGGCTGTGACAGCTTCCCCAGCTGCTGTGTGGGTCTGGGGGATGGTAAAGGCTGAGGGTAAATGCTGCTGGATCTTTCTTAATCACTGCTGCCATCTTTGGTGGGGATAGTTGGGTGCATTGCTGAGCTGCTCCTTTTGTGATTCTTTGCTGCTCTGAACTGCAGGAAATGACACTGATTCCTTCAGTTGGAGTCTGTGTCTTTGGTGCTGACTTTGGCCACTGGTAAAACAAAACTGGCACAGTCTGGCCAGATGCCAACAAAATGTCACTTGTTCAGTGTCAGTGTGAGGAATCAGTCCCATCAGAAATACCCAGCTGGGAAGCCCTTCCGTGGAGTTCCCTGGCTCTGGAGTGGGCTGAGGTTGGAGCCCCATGGGAGCAGTGGGGCAGTCGGGTAAAAGAAGCTGCACCCCTGGATGGCTTCAAATGCACCCAAAAATTGCATATGGAATAGGAAAGAGTACATAGGAAACAGCACCATCAGAAGAAACAATTATGGTTGGAATGCTCCCACATGGAGCAAGAGAAGAAGGTTTTAGTCTTGAGCTCAGATGCATTTGTGCAAGTGAAATATCTATATACATAATAATTATTATGTATTTATAGTATAATAAGACTTCAATATATCTATTTATATATATTTATTTATGTCTGTATCTATCTATATTTCTATATCACTATCTATGTATAAAATTATATAATAATGTGAAATAGTGCTGACAATACTAATTTGGTAGCTTTGGCTGCTCAGGGATGTTACACTAAATACTCTACAGAACAGGATTCGCCAGGACCCTAATGTCAGTGGTCAACTTTTTGAGATTGTATACAATGAAAAAGGGAGAAAGGGAGGAAATTGGCTATTTTTGCAGGGTTTGCTGATACTGTGATGCAGAGTGCTTTGTCTGTTCCTGTGAAAAATACAGTGATTTTGCCTGCAGGGTTTTTCATGTACCAGATTATGCACAAGCTGCAGGATTGGTTGCACGGGTGAAGGGGTTGTTAAAAGAGCAGTTGGAAAAATGAGGAGATGGGAACCTTTGCCCATGGAGAACCCATCTCCCAGATGTGCTCCACGCCCTTCACAATGGCCCACAGTGGAAATGGAAACGCCCTGGCTGTGCAAGGCTGCCCCCAATTTGCAAATCCAGCCATGGGCAGTGAGACTTGGGCTGCCTGGGAAATTGTTCTGGCTGTGATGGCCCCTGGCAGGGCCAGCCCAGAGGCTGCAGGGCTGGGCCTTCATGCATTGGAATTCATTAGGAAAAATTCAAAGCAAATGAGAGCTATCAATCCTGAAACAGGAATTCAGATTCTTTCAGGACACTTTGATTTGGTAACTGCTCCCTTGGAGCTTGGCCTTGCAAAGTGTTCCTGTCATGGCAGGAGGAAATGATGCAGAATATCAAGGAGAAATTACAGTAATTCTGTAAACAATAACAAACAAGATTGGATTGTTCAACCCCATGACAGGGTAGCACAATTACTGATTTTGCAATTTTAAGAACGATTGTGAAAACAGGAGATCCACCTCCAGTCACCACCGTTTGTGGAGATAAAGGGTTTGGGGGCCGCAGCCCTAATAATGGAGCCAGAGTGTGGGTCCAGAGGCCAAAAGGACCTCCCGAGGCAGCTGAAGGAGCAGCTCCTAGGAAAGACAACTCTGAGTCCTGAACCCTGGGCAGGAACAATGGGAATGTGTCCCTGCAGCCAAGGATTCTGTGTGAGAACAAGGAGATTTGACAGGAGATTGTTTTACACATCCTGCCAGACCAGATCTCCCTGTTTGCCCCAAAGGCCCCTGTGGAAAATGCTCTGATCCACGGGGCTCCATGGGAAAGCTGCTGTGACACTGAGGGACTTGCACAGGAATTCCATCCAGGAGCCTGGGTGCCCCTCAGGGACTGGGACCCGGCCCCTTCCAGCCAGAGGGGAAAGGGCCCCCCAGGCCTTGTTAGCCACAGACAGCATGGGAAAGCTGAACAGCAAAGGGCCTGGGGGCATTATTCTGGAATTAAAAAGGTGCCAGCTCCAGGCACAACAGAATTCTTGTTCCTAACTCGAATGAGATTGAAAAAATAAGAATGAAGAACAGTGTCACTAAAGTACTACTGATGTCTGTAAGGTGTACGTTTATAATCAGCCAGAATCTTTGTCTGCCACAAACACCTCTGGGGTTTCACCAAGGGATTGGTCATCAAAATGTAATGATGGGTTTTGATGTATTGCTGAGCTTCTTTTGTAATTCTTTGCTAATGATGATGAGCTTTGCTGAGCATATCCTTTTGTAAATCTCTGCAGCTGTGCATGATATAAATGACACAATTCCTTCAGTTGGTGTCTGTGTTTTTGGTAGTGACCCTGCCCACTGGTGAAACAGGGCCCCCTCTTGCCTAAGTGTTCCCTGGGAAGTCAAAAGCCCTCCCTCCAAAATTCCCCCCTTCCTCCCTGTTCCCCCCTTCACACGCTGAGCATGATGTGCTCTGGTCTGGGGTACCCCGGGCTCAGTTGGTGTCCCCTATCCTGGCTGTGTCCCTGCCCAGCTCCCCCACAGCCCCAGCCCCTCCCCAGCGTGGCTGGACGAGGGGCAGGACAGGCCTTGGCTGTGCTGCAGCTCAGCAAGAACAAAACCATCTCTGCGTGCTCAGCCCTGTGCTCAGCACCCGGCCCAGCAGTGTCTCAGTGCCAGGGGCTGTGCCCTCAGTCCCTGCCAGGGGTTTCCATGGCAACTGCCAGGCCAGGTGACCCAGGTGTCCCCCCAGTGCCGGTTGCCATGGAAACAGTGCCCAGCCCTGCCCCTTTCTGTCTGGCTGACCTGGCCTTTGGCCCTGGCAGTGCCGGTGGCTGCTGGTTCCTGGTGCCTGAGTGGCCAGTGCGGCACAGGGCAGGTGGCCATGGCACAGCCCCCAGCAAAGGGATCCCCTCTGGCTCTGGGCACTGACACCAGCCCTGAGCAAGGGCCCAGGGCAGCTTCCCATGGCCATCAACCATCACAACGGCTCCGGGCATTGGTTGCCATGGCACCAAACCAAGGACCGGTCCCCGTGGCCATTGCCATGGCACCTGGTGGCACCAAGGAGTGTCACTGCAATTGTACCTGGAACAGCCCTGGCAGCGCTTTGTCCTGCGGGTTGCCATGGCAGCTGAGGACAGACATAGCTGGGGCTCTGCAAGGGCCCTGGGGCAGACGGGAAGGAGCAGCAGAGCAGGGGCTGATCCATCCCCAGTGCGCTGCACAGCCCAGGGCAGCGTCCCAGAGCATCCTCATGGAGCTGCCAACAACATCCCCCCTCTGCAGCCCTGGCCTCTCCCCAGCTCACACAGATGCCCCATCCTTGCAGGCACAGACACGGCAGCACTGGCTCAGCAGCCCCTGTTTGCATTGCACAGAGCAGGGGGAGCACCACCATGCTGTTGGTGTGGGGACATGAACCTGAGGGAGCACAAATGCCATCAGCCTCTGGGGCCAGCAAGGGCTGGGGGACACCAGGGAAACCACTCAGCTTTGTCCTGGCCTCTGCAGTCAGCCAGAAAGTTTGTTCCCATCAGCTGGGAGTTTCCTGTCCCACTGCAGACGCTGTTGCTCAGAGCCAGTGCTGCCTGGCAGCCACCTCCAAACTGCCCTGAGCATTTCCTTGGCTTCACCTTTGCTTTCTTTACTCTTCCTGATACAAATTTCTTCTAATTCCCCACCCCAGGGGACCCAGAACTAGACACAGCACTCGAGGTGCTGCCCAACCAGTGCCCAGCACAGGGAAAGAATCCCTGCCCTGCTCCTGCTGGCCACACCATTCCTGATCCAGGCCAGGAGCCATTGGCCTTCTTGCCCACCTGGGCACACTGCTGGCTCATGTCCAGCCTGCTGTCCATCAGTCCCTGCAGGTCCTTTCCTGCCTGGCTGCTGTCCAGTCACTCTGTCCCCAGCCTGTAGTGCTGCAGGGGTTGTTGTGGCCAAATTGCAGGACCCGGCACTTGGACTTGTTAAACCTCACCTTGTTGGATTTGGGCCCTGGATCCAGCCTGTCCAGGGCCCTGTGCAGAGCCCTCCTACTTCCATCCTCTATCAGATCCAAACTCACACCCAGTTTGGTGTCATCTGCAGATTTGCTGATATTGGACACAATCCCCTCATCCAGACCATTCCATGCAGACATTGGAATCCACGCTGGCTGGCTCTGTGGGTGCCCTGTGATGGCACTCAGGGTGATCTGTTCCATAACCTTGCCAGGCACCCAGGTCAGGCAGACAGGCCTGGAGTTCCCCAGCTCCTCCTTCCAGCCCTTCTTGGGGATGGGCTCACACTGGCACCTCCAGTGCTCTGGGACCTCCCTGGTGAGCCAGCACTGATGGTAATGATGGAGAGCAGCCTGGGGAGCTCATCCACAGCTCCCTCATCCCCCTGGGATGGATCCCATCTGATCCCACACACCTGTGAGCATCTGAGTGGCTCAGCAGGTCACCAACTGCTTCCTCCTGGATTCCAGTGGCTGTTCTGCTCCATGTGCCCATCTACCAGCTCAGCAGAGCACTCATCCTGAGGACAGCCTGCCCTAATATCGAAAATTGAGAGAAACAAGATGTTAAGTAGCTCTGCCTTCTCCTTATCTTTAGTTACTATATTCCCCACTGCATCCAATAAAGAGTAGAGGTTTTCCTTACCCCATGTTTTGCTATTAATTTAATTGTGGAAACATTGTCTATTTTTTTTCACAGAAGTGGTCAGGTTAAACTCTAATTGAGCTTTCACCTCTTGACTTTTTTTCTGCACGACTTCACAACATCCATAAACATTTCCTAAGCTGCTTGACCTTCTGTCCAAAGTTGATGCTCCTCTTGTTTCCCTTGAGTTCCCACAAAATCTCCATGGCCAGCCAGGCCAGTAATTTTTCTGCACTAGCTCATCTTTTGCCACATTGAGACAGGCTGCTCCTTCCCCCTTAAGATTACTTCCTTGAAATGTGTCCATCCTTCATGGACCCCTTTGTTTTTAAGGGATGTTTTCCTTAAAAAAAATCAGGACCTGATTTGGTACTCCCCAAATCAGCATCCTAAACAGGCCAAAGTCTGCTCTTCCTAATTCCATTGTAGAAGTTTTGTTGCTGCCCCTGCTTCTTTTCCAGAACATTGAAAACTTAATTATTTCATGGTCACTGTGCCCCAGGCAACCTCCAAGCCCCACATCTGCCACCAGCCCTTCTCTGTTTGTGAACAGCAGCAGACAGAACTTTCCTTGGCAGTGGGAGTGTTACCAAAAATTCAGTAAAATAGAGAACTCCTTTACACCAATGCAGCATTAAAAAGCAGCATTATTTATTCAGGAGGATGCACGGGGGACAGCTCCTCCCAAAGCCCTGCAGGCTGAGTAAAGGAAATTTTCTGTTTATATTCTGTATATTGCACACATATTCATTGATTGTCCCAGACTAAACATAAATATGATAATGGTTTCCCTAAAATCATTCACCTATTTCCCCTCCCCTTCACCCATGTGTTGTTCTGTCTTGGGGTCTCTCTGGTGGTCCCTGGTAGTCATGGACCCCAATGTTCCAGAGGGCCTGGCTGAGCTGGCAGGACACTGAGGCTGCTGAACTTCCAGTTCCCCTTCTCACACAATGGGCACTGTGTGGCTTCCATAAGCCTGGGGTTTTGGAGAACAAGGTCCAGGTGTCAGCTCACCTGGTGGAGACAATTTATCATCTGGTAACATGAGGTCACAGAGTGGGCTTTGACATCACAGAGCGGGTTATGTGAGGTGTTTGAGCAGCTATGACATCATATACTGCCCCTGTGACATCACAGAGCCAGCTGTGACATCAGAGGGCAGATGTCTGACATCACAGAGCAGACTGTGACATCACAGAGTTGGCTGTGACCAGCTGTGACCAACCATCAGAGATCAGCTGTGTGGCATTGGAGAATGGGCTGTGATATCACAGAGCAGGCTGTGACATCCCAGAGGAGCTGTGTGACATCCTGGCAGGCTGTGTCAGGTCACTGGGTTGGTCACTCTGCTCCAGCTCCCCCTCACAGTTTCTCCCAACAAGTCCAATGCTGTCCATGCCCAGCAGGGACCCTGTCCCCCGGGATCCCCCCAGCCCACCTGGAGCCACAGACTCCACCAAAGGATGTTCCACAGGATCCACCCCAGAGCCTGACATGGGGACAAGGGGCCAGGGCTGTGTGACCAGGACATCAAGGACGTGGATTATCCAGGTCACTGTGGCCTGGATTGGGTTGCCCAGGGCAGGAAAGATGTCTGGCAGCTGGAGCAGGGTCTGGGAAGGGCCTCCAAGGTGGGGCTGGAGCCCTTGGGCTGTGAGCAGAGGCTGAAGGAGATGGGCTTGTCCATCCCAGAGCAGGGAAGGCTGAGGGGCTCCTCATGCCAGCCTGGCAGTGCCAGCGAGGAGGGGATGGAGAACACAGAGCCAGGCTCTTCACTTGGGGGGCCTGGTGGGAGACAAAAGCCAATGGGTGGAAGGGGAAAGAGGAGACATCAGCCAGGGCATGAGGAGATGAAATGAGTCAGGCTGCTTTCAGCATTTCCTCAATACCAAGAGCAGCCTGACCTCCCATCTCCATCCTCCACTGACAGCTTAGCAAATCAGGAATTGTTGGAGCTGTTTTGTCCCCACTCCAGGACAAGCATCCTGATACAATAACTTAATTGTTCTTTTGTTTGAAATTAATTTTAGTATGGAAATCACCTGTGAATTGTGGACTCATCAGATGCTGCTGGGACGTTGCACATATCTGAGAGAGGATTGTGATTGTTATGAAATGGTGTCCTGTTCAACTGAAGCCTGTTTGCCATGAAGAGAAATTTTCTGTGCCTCTGAGTGACACCAGTTCCACACCCCCCAAAAGACACAAACATGGTGAGTTGTGCTTCCCACTCCAGTGGTGGCACTTCCACCTCCCTCCATAGCCAGAGCAGAGCTCCCTTATCCCACAAAGTCCCTGGCAATGCAGGGGTGAAGAAAACAGGACAGGCTGTGGGGATCAGGGACAGGGTAGGGCCAGGGATTTGGGGTGGTTGTAAGCGCAGGGTAGGACCCGGTCATTGGCCTTGGTGAACCTCATCCAATTGTCCTGGGCCCATGGCTCCATCCTGTCCAGATCTATCTGCAGAGCTTCCTGCCCTCCAGTACAGCCACACTCCCACCCAGCTTGGGCTCCCCTGGGAACTGACTGAGGGTACTCTCGATGGCCTCATCCAGATCAGCAATAAAGAGATTGAACTGACCTAGCCCCAGTTCTGAGCCCTTGGGACACCCCTGGATGTGACTCCATTCCTCAGCTGCTCTGAGTGCCAGGGGTTGGATGAGGGAAAGGGTGGGGAGGAGATAGAGACAAAGTGTGATTGATTGTCAGCCATGAAGGGTCTGGATTTTCATATCTGTTCAGACTGCATGAAGAGGTGCTGGGGTTCAATATCAATTGGACATTGCTGTTATCAATCTATGAACAAAATAAGAAAACAGGAAAAAACAATTCTCTCTGCATTGTTTTAAATACAGTATATTCACTTTAAATAGACTTCTGAAATCTGTATAATTACCCAAAGAACACTTGAAAACTTAGATTATTCCCAAGGGTTTTTCTTGTTCAGGTGTGTTTGGAACAAATATTTATTAACCTTTTACATTGAATTTCTGAACGGAAGACCTCAAGAAAAAAGAGGCCTCTGGAGAAATAAAATTCATCATCAACCTCCAAGTGGCTGAGAACCCATCGCCAACAGAGCAGCAATGAACAGAAATGAGCCCAGCTTTTTGGCTGCCCCAGCTTTGGCATGGACCCTGGGCCTGGAGCAGGAGCAGCTCTTGAGGGCTCCAAGGCCACGGCTCTTGTGCTGCCCTGGGCAGATGGGATGGCAGCAGGGGCTGCAGAGCTCTCAGCACCTCAGCCCGAGGGGAGCAGGGCAGCCAGGGAGCCTCCTTTGGCCTCGGGCAAGCACCTTACCCCATGGCTGGGGCTGAGTCCTGTGGCAGCTGCAGCTGCTGCTGTGCCCTTGCCAGGGGCTGAGGCTGTGGGGCAGTGCCCAGAGCAGCCTGGCCTGAGCAGAGCTGTGGGGCCAGAGTCAGCTGGGCTGGGCTGGGGAGAGGCCCTTGGTGCTGCCCAGAGCTCAGGGCAGCGGGCAGAGCTTGCAGAGAGCTGGGCTGGGCTCCGAGAGCCTGGCCCAGAAACCATCAGTGTCCATCTCAGCCTGGCTGAGTGTGCAAGGGCAGGACTCAGGCCAGGCCTTGTGGGGCAGGGCCAGCGCCTGTGCAAGGCATTGCAAACAGGCAAGTGGCCCAGAGAGGAGGCTGCTCTGTGCCCTTGGTAGCATGGACAGAGCAGGGAGGGGGCCCAGGACACTTGCCAGCACCAGCCTCTGTGCCCATGCATTGGCAGGCCTGGCTGCTGAGCCCAGCTTTGGCCTGGGCTGAGTTTGGCTGTGGCCCAGCTCCATCCTCCTGCGGGGCTCAGGGCCTGTTCCCGGTCATGGCCAGCCCTGGCTGCCTCTCTGCTGGCCCAGAGGCCAGCAGAGCCCGGGGCAGGGCTGTCTGTGCAGCCCCACAGGTGCCAGGGGCTCTGCAGGAGCTGGAGAGGCTGCCCGGTAGGTAGGCCATGGGGCACAGAGCCCCAAGGCTGCTGTGGGCACCACGGCACAGGGGCCGTTCCAGCTGCAATGCTCCTGGCCTGGGCTGGGCCTGCACAGGGGCTGGGCCACCATGGCTGGGCCAGACAGGGCCACAAAGGGGCCACGCAGCCGCTGCTGGGGCTGACAGCAAGGCCAGGCACACAGAGGGAATTGCTGAGCATGGCCTGCGCTGGCCGGGCCTGACTGTGCCAAAGGCAGAGCTCAGCTGCCCTTGGGGGCTGCAGCAACAGTCCAGAGACCAAAGAGCCTCCATGGCTGTGCTGGAGACCAAGGCTGCAGGAGGGAAATGCAGGGCTGCTGCGGGATGGGGAGGGCATTTAATTCCAGCACACACCTCAGCTCTCTGGCAATCCCGGCACCATTCTGGGCCCTCTTTCAGACTGGAGCAGAGCAGATGTTGATGGGACAGGAGCCCTGCGGGGCTGTCAGGGACATGCAGCCTGCAAGGTGCTCTGCTCTCCCTCAGGTGCTCTCAGAGAGATCCAGTTCCAGCTGGGCACCTCAGGGCACAAGTGGCACTGCCTGTTCATAGGCACACAACTGATGTCTGTCTGGAAAGTGGCACAGGTTTTTAATACCTGTTAGTTTCCTAATATACAAATGGATCTTTGTTACCTGGGTCATTTGAGTACTTTTAAGCCATGACAAATTTTTCCCACCAGGAACAGGAACTTCCTGGAAGTGTAATGATGGCAGAAGAACAAGTACTGATCTTCCTGTGGACTTGTGTCACCAATATCCAGTGTATTACTTCCTCTCAATCTTCCTTCATGTGTTTCCAGCTCTCCTGGTTAGATGGCCATGTCTAAGGATGCCCCTTCACTAGAGCAGCTGGATCGATGCCCACCTTGTTGGTTTTTGATTTCCTCCTCCAGATGCTCTCTGGTCTTTCAAGTGCCTGTCAAATGACTGGTTTCATGCTTTTAGTTGCAGAGAGTTGCCCCATATTTCTGAAGTTCAAATAAATATCATGTTAGTCAACATCTTAATTGTGTTTATATCTATCACTTAATTTTTCCTATGTCTTTGCCTAAAACTGTTATGTACAGAAATCCCTTGGGGATGGGGGACATTTCAGATGCTGCTGGTACATCACAGAGAGCTGAGGAAAGAGCTGTGAGGAATATTAAACTGTTCAAATGTTCGAGTGTAGCATTGTGTGTGTTTTATATGGGTTTATTGTAAAGTTGGTTCTTTTTTATAAGTTAATAATTCGATTTGACCCTCAGTTCCCTCCATGTTCTCCCTCCTAATGGTTTGTTTCTCCCACCTGTTGCCTGTCAATCATTGTAACCGTCACCTCTCATGTCGAGAATCTTCTATGTCAATCATCCCTCACCTAGAATATGATTTTTCCCTTCAGCCTTTTCTCTCCTCTGGGCCCTTCCTATTGGTTCAGTTGTGTCCCTCGCTGCTCCCCTGGGTTTTGCTCATTGGCCCCTTGTGTCTCTTCTGTTGCCCCCATCCCTTTTTAAAGTGCCTCCCTAACAGTTTTTACCTGACACCGTCACTGGCCCCACCCGGGCTAAAAAGGCGCCTTGGCATCCACGCACTTGTCCACTCCTTCATTCCCTCAGTTCTTCACAGTCCTGCTCTCGCCTGCATCACCACACGGCAGATGGAGTCACGACTCAGGGGTTCTTGCCGAGAACCTGGGAGTGGTGGGATTCATAGTCTCCACCGGTCACTCCAGGAGCGGCTAGCCAGCCGGTCAGCTCCAGTGGCTGTGGAAGTGAGACTGCGTTCAACGTGTGTTTGTTGGCAAGAAACCTTTCTGTGCCTCTGAGTGTCACCAGGCCCTGAGCCCAAAGGACACAAACCTGATGAGTTGTGTTTCCCACTGCAGGGGCTGCACGTGGACCTTGGCTCTGCACAGGAGAGCTCTTCATCCCCTTTCTCTCTTTTCCTCCCTCTGGGCATGGAGGGAGCTCCTGGCTTCAGTGTGTGACTCATGTGTGCAAAGAGCAAATCTGGGCAGAATCGGGGCAGGGAGGGTTTGGGGGGACCTTGGGATCTGTGCTGGGAACAGAAGGTGTTTTCCATTGCTCTGAGACTGTCTGCTGTGGAAAGTGGATTCAATATCCCACAGAGTAATGACTTTTGCATTGATGGAGCTGTGCCTTCCCTTGGCTTTGTTGGCTGACAAGAAATGAACAACCCTCTGTGTCTTGGGCAGCTCCTTCTCCAAGGAAAGCAGGTGGGAGTTGGAGCCAAGGAGCTGAAAGCTGCAGGTGCAGCCTGGGCTGGAGGGAGCTCAGATTTGCACAAGGCCGCTCTGAGTGCCAGGGCTTGGATGGGGGAAATGGTGGGGTTGGGGTAGGGACAGAGTGTGATTGATTGTCAGCCATGAAGGGTCTTGATTTTCATATCTATACAAACTGCATGAGGAGGTACTTGGATTCAATGTCAATTGGAGATTGCATATATCAATGAATTAACAGGAAAACAAAACTAAATTGGACCTAAAAAATGTTTTCTCACTGTCTTTTTAAATATCATGTATTCACTTTGAATACACTACTGGGATCTACGTAACTACAAATTATTTGGAAACTGAAACAAAATTATTTCGCAGAGGCTTGGCTTGTTAAGGTGTTCTGAATGTTAATGAGCCCTGGGACACTGAATTCCTGCACTCAAGAGCTGAAGGCTGAACAAGCCTCTGCAGCAGGAAAATTCAGCAGCAGCCTCCAAGGTGCCAAGGATGTCAGCAGCCCCCACTGAGGCCATCCCTGCCCAGAGACCGTGGGGGAATGGGCAGACAAGGAGAGCGTCCCTGGGGCTGGGGCAGCACAACTCAGAGGCACCAGCGGCTCCAGCTGGGAAATGGAGTGTGGAATGTGGCTGGGAAAGCCCTGCCTGGGCTGGGCCAAGCAGGACAGACAAGCCCTGACTCCTATCCAGTAAAAAACTTTCTCAATGAGAGATTTAAAAGGAATTGCAATTGTTTGTTTCCTCTGAGTTGGACGCAGTGCAGAAATTCTGACAAGAGATCATCAGGAGCTCAAAAGAACAAGACAGCTTTTACTAGTTATATTAGAAAATTATGGAAACTTGGCAAATGGTTTAATATGACATTCAGTGGAAAAAAAACCAAACCCACTTATCAAAGCTTTAAATTGGACCATTCACCTTCACAAACTCTAAGCCTGTGCAGTTTTAAGTTACTCAAGATTTGCAAGAGAACAGAAATAGAAGAAATATACACAGAAAGAGAAAAACAAAAAACATATACAGAAGCACCCACCCTGCTACCAAGTCCTGGATTCCAGGAGTGTTTAGATGGAAATTCCAAGAGGAGGCAGGGTCAAGATGTGTGCTTGCCTTGTGGTCAGCCTTCAATACCCCTTGGTTTCCCTGGGTCCTTGCCCCAGGTGGGAATTGGGCTCATTTGGTCCCTCAGGAGCTGGGCTGGGGCTGCAGAGGTGGCTGTGGAGCATTGCCTGTGCTGTGCCAGGGACTGGCAGCCACTGCTGGGCTGGGATAGAGGCTCTGGGGGGATTGGGGTTCCAGGGCAGGGCAGCATTGGAGTTCCAGGGCAGGGGAAGGCTGGACCTGCCCTTCCTCCCCTGTGCAAAAATGGTTTGAGACAACAGTCTCCTCCAGTCTCTCACAACAGGGAATGTTGGAGTTGAATTCCCAATGCCTGGAGGAGAAGGAAAGTTCTATTCCATAGGAAGGAAAACGCAGGGCTCCAGTGTTTGGAAGGCAGCTGAGAGCCTCACAAGGCCAAGGCCTGGACGACTTGTCAATAAGGGCAGATTTTGTCTGGGAGCACTCTTTGAATTGAAGGAATTTTGGAGGTGGAAGGCCAGTCTTGGCCATGGGCACCTGGAGAAGCAGGACAGTTCTTTCCACAGGAAGGAAAGCATGGAGCCTTCCCCAGTATTTTGGAGACAGATGGGAAGTGACCCTCATGAAACCACTGGCAGCTAGACTTGTCCTGGCAATATTCCTATTGGAACAATCTCTGGATATAGGGAAATTTGGAGGTGAAATCCCAATTCTGGCCATGGGTGCCTGGCGGAAAAGAACAGTTCTTTTCCATTGGGAAGGAAAGCACGGAGTACCAGTGTTTCAGAAGCAGATGACAAGAGAGTCTTAATGTTCCAAGGTCAGCTGGACCAGTCAGGCGGCCCCTGGGAGGCCAAACCAGCAAGATCTGTTCCATCTTCCCTTGGTTTTGTGGGGCCCCATGGTGTCACAATGGTGCTTTGGATGAGGCCCCACAGTGCCATATGGTGTTACATGGCTTTGCAAGGGTTCCTCAGGGGTGAAGAGATGGACGAGAATCTTGGCTTCATGATCAGAAGGCTGGATTTATTAATTCATTATATATAATACATTATGACTATACTGAAAGGAATAGAGAGAAAAGTTCAGAAGCTGCTAAGCTAAGAAAAGAATAGGAATAGCAATAAACAAGAGAGCTCTCTGTGAACCTGTCCCAGAGAGCTTGGTCCTGATTGGCCCTTAATTGTAAACATGGACCATGGGCCAATCATAGGTGCACCTGCTACATTCCACAGCAGCAGATAACAATTGTTTACATTCTTCTTCTGGGGCCTCAGCTTCCCAGAAGAGGAAAAATGCAAAGAAAGGACTTTTATGAAAAAATATCAGTGACATATTGGTGTCTTGTTTCCATGGGGTCCAGCAGTGTCACAATGTCCCCTCGGCTCCTCAAGGCCCTGAAGTCTCACAATGGTCCCACTGATTCCATGAGGCCTTGCAGTGTCACAGTGCTCTCCATGGTTCCCCAGGCCCCACAATGTTGCGTGACTCCACTGTTCCACAAGGTCTGCAATGTCACAATGGACCTTAGGACCCCGAGGGTTTGCTGTGTCACAATGGTCTCCTTTGGCTCAACAGTGTCACAATGGACCATTGATGACATGAGGGCCTGCAATGTCACACTGGACCTTTGGTTCCAGGCAGCCCTGCAGTGTCACAAAGGCCTCTTGTTTTCACGAGGCCCCACAGTATCACAATGATCCTCTTGGTTCTCTGGTGACCTCCAGGGTCACAATGGCCTCACTGGTTCCATGAGGACTCACAGTGACACAATGCTTTGGTTATTCCATGGGGCCCCAAAGTGTCACAATGGTCTCCATGATTCCATGGTGTCCCTCGGTGTCACAATGGTCTCCTTCATTCCATGAGGCTGTGAAGTGTCCTAATGATCTCTCCACGGTTCCATGAGGCCCTGCAATGTCACAGTTTGGACCCTTGGCTCCGTGGAGTCTTGCAGTGTCACAATGGCCCCTTGGTTCCATGACACCTCAAAGTGTCACAATGGTCTCCACAGTTTGAGGACTCCCGGCAGTGTCACAATGGACCCTTGGTTTGATGGCGCCTCTCAGTGTCACAATGATCCCTACATTCCATGGACCCACACAGTGTCAGGACAGTCCCCTTGGTTCCATGAGGCCCAGCAATGTCACAGTGGTCTCCATGATTCCTTGATGCCCCACAGTGTCACAATGGTCCCTTGGTCTCACAGGGCCCTACAGTGTCACAATGGTCCCTTGGTCTCACAGGGCCCCGCAGTGTCACCATGGTCCCTTGGTCTCACAGGGCCTCACAGTGTCACAATGGTCCCTTGGTGTCACAGGGCCCCACAGTGTGACAATGATCCCTTGGTCTCACAGGGCCCCACAGTGTCACAATGGTCCCTTGGTCTCACAGGGCCCCACAGTGTCACAATGGTCCCTTGGTTCCATGGGTCCTGTGCTGCTGCATTCCCCCCTCCCCTTCCCAGGCCACCCGGCCAGCTGAGAAATGCTCCTTGGGCCTCGGCCTTGGCCAACAGCCCCTGGGCTCAGCTCCTCTGCAGCTCATCACAAACACTGTCTGCTCCAGACACTGCTGCTGCCCAACCAGCTCCTGGTTCCTTTAGGAGCAGCCCTGGGAACTGTTTTTGTTCCCTCAGTGGCACAACATCCCTGTTCTCACACTGCCAAAGAAAGCTGTTGATGCCAAGTGCAGCCAGGATGAGCCATTGCTGGGACTGCAGCCCCTCTCTTGGGGCCCTGCAAACAGCGCTCCAAAAGGAGCCCTTGGAGCTCTCCTGGGCCAGCGACTCCCTCTGAGTGGGGCCTCTCCCAGCCAGGAACTCTCCCGTTTGCTGCACTCGGGGATCCCGAACAACGACGGAGCCTGGGCTGATCCCCCCACTCCTTCAGGCTCAACCCTTCACTCGCTGGGGAGATGCCAAAGGATCCACAGGGGGCATTGCCTGCCCTCAGGGGAATTTCTCACAGGTGCCTTGCACTGACTCTTTGTGTCTGTGTGCACACAGGAGTGCCTGTGCTGGGGAAATGAGGCAGAAATGCTGCTCTCTGAGGGGTTGGAGTGCCTTGGATAAGTGAGTCAGTCAGATATCCAGATATCAGTAGGTAAGGACAAGTCACAAGGTCTAAACTAAGTTAAATGCTCCTGAGAGTTGTACTGTTTGTAAGTTGTTAAGTTTAAGTTATTAGCTAAGTTAAGGATTGTTAAGTGTGATTCCTCTGTTGAATTTCTAAGTCATAGGTTTTATTATGGGTTAAATACTGTTAAGTGCTGCTCTTTCGCTAAATTTTGAAGTTGACGGGATCAGGTAAAGTTTAGGAATAAGTTAAGTCCTTTAAAGTTTGGGCTCTGTTAAGCTTTTAGGCCATATTCCTTTTATCCTTGCCCTCATTGTCCTTGTGTCTCACACACACACAGGGACTGTTCTTGGTTCATTTCTGGTTTTATTGCCTGGATTTGATTTGGTTTTGTTGTTGCTTTGTTGCCTTGGTGTGCCTTAAATGTCCCCTCAGGAGCAGAGTGACTCTTGCCAAGGAACTTTGTGCTGCTTGAAACAAACAGGGCCAGGAGACTTCTTCTCCTTTTAATGCCTTTACTATAAGTGATCAGCTCAGGATTGGGCAGCTCGGCGGGGCTGCAGTCCCCGTCGTCTCTCCCAGGGCGACTCAGAGGATGAGGACGACATGCGCAGCTTTGTCCACCCGGGGCAGAGCTGGGGGTCCGGTCCTCGTGGGAGCCTTTAGGGCATCAACACCCTCCGATGTTGGATTGGTCTCAGTCTCACTTCCTCCCAGACCCGGCCCGGGGGCTCTCGAACGCAGGGTGAGGAACAACGAAGGTTTTCAGCATCTCTGCAGGCCCAGCATTCCGCTCCTCTTATCCAGGCATCACTCCAATCTCTCAACTCTGAGCTGGCTCGTTGTTTTTGGGGTTTTCTCAGCGCATTCGGAGCGGGGGTCCCACACAGCATGCTGGTCCTTGGAGTATTTTGCACATCCCTCCCCTCCAAAGTCTCTTCTCCTCGCTGTTCGGGATGTCCCCACCCTTCACTGTCTCAGAGCGGGGCCATTACCTCGCCCCAGCCAGGGCTTTCACTGATACAAAAACAACCATTAACAACAGCGACCCATAACTACCATAACACAGGCAGAACCCCAGCAGCAACAGTGGTAACCTTTTTCTCACAGGAAAAATCAACAGAATTTTTGTTCATAACATACTGGTCCGTACTGGTTTATACTGGTCCATATTGGTCCATACTGGTCCATACTGGTTTATACTGGTCCATACTGGTCCATACTGGTCCGTACTGGTCTCTGACCCCTCCCCTCCCCCCCAGGTGCCTCCAGTCCGTTCCATTACAGTGAGTGACAAACTGGGACAAACTGGGAGGGCCCCAAAATGGCCCCAAATGTCCCCAAATGTCCCCAAAATGTCCCTAAAATGTCCCCAGATGGCCCCAAATTGTCCCCAAAATGGCCCCAAAATGTCTCCAGCAAAGGCAATGAATAAAAATGGATGAAAAAATGGGATTTTGGTCACTGGGGGAGGGGACACGGGGACAGCGGTGGCACCAGGAGGGGACATCGGGGCCATCATGGCCTTGGGGACATCGGGGCATTGGTGGCCTTGGGGACACTGAGGCGATGGTGGCACCTGAAGAGGACACGAGGGCAGCGGTGACACTGAGGTGACAATGGTGGCCCTGGGGACATCAGGGTGACAGTGGCACCAGAAGGTGACACAAGGCCTTGGGGACATTGAGTGATGGTGGCCTTGGGGACACTGAGGCCATGGTGGCACCAGAAGGGGACACAAAGCCAAGGGTGACATTGGGGTGACAGCGACTGTGGGGACATTGAGATGATGGTGGCCTTGGGGACATCGGGGTGAGGGTGGCTCTGGGGACATTGGGTCATTGGTGGCCTTGGGGACATCGGGTCACCGGTGGCAGTGGGGACAGGGGGTGAGGGTGGCCTTGGGGACATTGGGTCATTGGTGGCCATGGGGACATCGGGTCACCGGTGGCAGTGGGGACAGGGGGTGAGGGTGGCCCCAGGTCCGGCTGTGTCTGCTCCCCGATGTCCCCGTGTCCCTCAGGTGACCGAGCCCAGGGGACGTCCCCTGGTCCCTGCAGCTGCACGAGACCGCGGTGGCGGCAGCAACGTCCCCACGGTGTCCCCAGAATATCCCCATCTCCACAACAACATGGTGGCCACCACCCCCACATCCCTCCAGATGCCACCACCACAGGTCCCCTAGGTGCCGATGTCCTTGGTGACGTGGGTGTAGATCTGCGTGGCACCCCTGAAGCTGGTGGTGGCCACGGAGCCCTCGCAGCGCATCACCTGGGCATGAGGTGGGACCACGAGATGGTGGTGGGACCATGGGGTGGATGATGGGTCATGGGGTGGAGGTGGCACCATGGGGTCAGCAGTGGGACCATGGGATGGGTGGTGGGATCATGGGGTGGTGGTGGGACCATGGGGTCAGCGGTGGGCCCATGAGATGGGTGGTGGGACCATGGGGTCAGCAGTGGGCCCATGAGATGGGTGGTGGGCCATGAGATGGGTGGTGGGACCATGGGGTCAGCAGTGGGCCCATGAGATGGGTGGTGGGCCCATGAGATGGGTGGTGGGACCATGGGGTCAGCAGTGGGCCCATGAGATGGGTGGTGGGACCATGGGGTGTTTGGGTTGGGTGGGGTTGGAGCCCTCCCAGCACCATCACCTTCCTGCACATGGGGTCAGGGGGTCAGAGGTGGCTCACGTGACCCCAGTTGGCCCCCGTGGCCATGTGGTGACCATCATGACCATGGTGGCCCCGCATGACCCTGGTGACCCCCCTTGACCACATGATCTTAATGGAACCCCATGACCCCATGACCTTGATGGAACTGCATAACCCCATGACCTCCATGTACCCCCATGACCCCATGACCCTGATGGAGCTCCATAACCCCATGACCCTGATGGAGCTCCATAACCACATGACCTTGATAGAACCCCATAACCCCATTACTTTGATGGACGTCCATAACCCCATAACCCTGATGGAACCCCATAACCCCATGACCCTGATAGACCTTCGTAACCACATGACCTTGATGGAACTCCATGACCCCGTGGCCCTGATGGAACCCCATAACACCATGACCCTGCTTACTCCCATGATCTTGATGGACCCCCATAACCACATGACCCCATAACCCTGATGGACCCCCATAACCACATGTCCCCGTGCGGGATGTCCCTGTGCGGGATGTCCACATGTGGGATGTCCCAGTGCAGGATGTCCCCGTGCGGGATGTCCCCATGTGGGATGTCCCTGTGGGGGATGTCCCTGTGCGGGATGTCCCCGTGTGGGATGTCCCTGTGCAGGATGTCCGCATGCGGCGCGAAGCCACCGGCGCCCCACAGGAACACCCGGGGCAGCTGGGCCACCACCAGGAGCAGCGCGTCACCCGCCAGGACGGGGTGGCAGGACAGCGGGGACGAGCCTGGGGGAGAGGGGACACGAGTGAGGAGACCTTGGGGACCTTGGAGCTGTTGGAGATGTTGGGGTGATGGGGATCTTGGGGACCTTGGGGAGCTTGGGGACACTGGGGGCCTTGGAGATGTTGGAGACCTTGGGAATCTTGAGGACGTTGGGGACTTTGGGAATATGGAGGTTGTTGGGCACATTGGAGATGTTGGGGACCTTTGGGACCTTGGGGACATTGGAGATGTTGGGGACATTGGAGATGTTGGGGTGATGGGGACAGTGGAGACCTTGGGGACATTGGGATGATGGGGACCTTGGGCACACTGGAGATGTTGAGGTGATGGGACATTGGAGACCTTGGAAAACACTGGGGACATTGGAGATGTTGGGGCAATGGGGACCTTTGGGACCTTGGGGACATCGGAGATGTTGGAGACCTTTGGGACCTTGGGAACATTGGGGGCACTGGGGACATCAGGTGCACTGGGGTGATGGGGCCTTGGGGACATTGGAGAACGTTGGGGACACTGGAGATGTTGGGGTGATGGGACCTTGGGGATACTGAGGACATTGGAGACCCTGGGGACATTGGAGATGTTGGGGTGATGGCACCTTGGGGACATTGGAGATGTTGGGGACCTTGAGGACCTTGGGAGTATGGAGGACACTAGGGACATTGGGATGATGGGGACCTTGGGCACACTGGAGATGTTTGGGACCTTGGAGACCTTGGGGACCTTGCGAATATGGAGGGTGTTGGGGCCGTTGGGGACATTGGGGACCTTGGAGATGTTGGGGTGATGGGGACCTTGGGGACATTGGAAACCTTGGGGACCTTGGAGATGTTTGGACATTGGAGATGTTGGGGTGATGGGACATTGGGGACACTGGGGATGTTGGGGACCTTGGAGATGTTGGGGTGATGGGATGTTGGGGACATTGGAAACCTTGGGGACATTGGAGATGTTTGGACATTGGGGACATTGGGGACACTGGAAATGTTGGGGTGATGGGACACTGGGGACACTGGAGATGTTGGGGTGATGGGACACTGGGGACCTTGGGGACATTGGAGATGTTGGGGTGATGGGACCTTGGGGACATCTGAGGACCTTGGGGACCTTGGGGACATCTGGGGACATTGGAGACCTTGGGGACCTTGGGGACATCAGAGGAGACCTCGGGGCCATCGTTCTCCCCGAGGCCACTTTGGTGTCCCTCAGCCCATCCTGGTGTCCCCAAGGCCATTCCTGGGCTGGCATTGTCACCCTCGGTGTCCCCAAGGCCATTCCTGGGCTGGCATTGTCACCCTTGGTGTCCCCAAGGCCACTCCTGGAGTGGCATTGCCTCCCTCGGTGTCTCCAAGGCCGTTCCTGGGCTGGCATTGTCACCCTCAGTGTCCTCGGGCTCCATCTTGATGTCCCTCACCCATTTTCACAATTTTTAACCCAATTTTCACCATTTTTAACCCATTTTCACCATTTTAAACCCATTTTCACCATTTCCCCTCAATATTTTCACCACTTTTCACCCAATTTTCCCCATTTTTTCACTATTTTTCCATTTTCACCATTTTTTCCTATTTTTCTCTCTTTTCCCCCCCCTTTTCCCCCCTTTTCCCCTATTTTTTTCTCATTTCCCCCTATTTCTTCCCATTGCCCCCCCCCCCAATTTTCCCTGGTTTCCCCCATTTTTCCCTGGTTTCCCCCATTTTCCCCATTTTTCTTCAGTTCTTTTCATTTCATCACCATTTTTCCAATTTCCCTCAATTTTTCCCAATTTTTCCCCATTTTCCCCCCATTTTTTCCCACATTTTTTTCTGTTTTTTCGTCCTATTTTCCCCCCATTTTTCCCCCATTTTTCCTATTTTTCCCCATTCCCCCCCCCCATTTTCCCCTGGCTTTTTTCCTTTTTTTTTCCCTCATTTCCCCCCTATTTTTCCCACATTTTTTCCTTTTTTTTCCCATTTTCCCCCCATTTTTCCATTTTTTTTTTCTATTTTTTCCCCATTTTTCCCACATTTTTCCACCTATTTTCCCCTGTTTTTTTCTTATTTTTTCCCCATTTTTCCCACATTTTTTCCTCCCATTTCCCCCATTTTTCCCTGTTTTTTTCCTATTTTTTCCCCATTTTTTCCCAAATTTTCCCTGGTTTTTTCCTATTTTTTCATCCCATTTCCCACCCATTTTCCCTACATTTTTTCCTATTATTCCTCCCATTTTCACCCCATTTTTCTCTCTTGTTGTGGTTTGACCGGAAATGGGACATCTGGAATATGTTGTTTTTGCTGTGGTCACCAATGGGTGGTCGGATTTTAAGGTGAGCACCTGGTTTTACCAGTGGGGTATTGGATCCGCCTCTTGAGACCACAAACCCAAGGAGTTAAAAGCAGGGCTCTTGTCCTTCAGAGCCCTCTTGGGATTTCCGGCGTGAAGGAGTTGGGTCTCCCTCCCCCGGCCCAGTTGCTGGCTGGGCTGGGGGAGGGGAAAGCCACGTGGCCCATCTACGGTACGCCCGGATTCGGTGGAAGGGTGGGGGAGCATCGAGCGACCTGTTTATTCCCCCCCCCCCCCCCTTTTGGAGACTGAGAGAATGCAGCCTGTGCTGGAACTGTTATCTTGAAACTTGATATCATGTGCTGGCAGCACGGCTGGGAGGAGAAAGGGGGGGCAGCGAGCAGCCCAGCGGCCTGAGAGAGCCTTTAACCCTTGTGGATAGTGAGAACTTCATGGAACATTACCTTTCCTAGGAAAGGGATAAGGGTGGAAGATGAAGGAAGAAACAGGCCAGTAAGGGGGTCTGGCAAAGAGAAAGAGAGATGTTGAAGGAATGGGGGAAGATGGAGTGGCAACTTTGCTGGACTCTTTTGTTGTAGATCCATGGACTGTCTCCTAGTGATACAGAGGCTGCATTGCAGGGGAAAGCGGAGGCTCGGAGCCAGGAGAGTTCGATGTTGAGACCCCTCGGCCCCAGGGGGTATAGAAGAAATGGGGGGCAGAAAGGTCCCAGAGATAAGAGTGTGCTCTGGAACGAGACGAGGCATCCTTAAAAGGCCCACCCTGAAAGCAGGCCTCAGCGTCATCCCATGTCTGGTGGTGAGAGCACCTTGGCATGGAAAGGAGATGTCACGAGATAGCAGGACTCCGGGCGGTGCTAATTGTGACAAGAAGTCCGTGGTACAAGGATGGACTCCGTCTACTCTTCATAAGCTGAAGATTTGATTTTCTAAAGGGCGATGCCAGACCGAGTGTGGATAATTTTGGGAGATGAATTGTACTGGGATCTGGAGGAGGAGGGGGAAGTGTTTCTGTGTAGTTTTCATTCTCCTTGTGATTTCTTTTTCTTTTGTGTGTGTGTAGTTTAGTAATTGTGTGTAGTTTAGTAATTGTGTGTAGTTCAGTTAATAAACTTTTCTTTATGTTTAAGTTGGAGCCTGCTTTGCTTATTCCTGCTCACATCTCACAGCAGATATCAGGTAGAGGGTAGACTCATGGGGGCTCTGGCTTTGCCAGGCCCAAACCATAACAGGCTCCCAAGCCACATTCAGGCTCCTTCCATCTTGAGTCTCCAGGGCATGATATTCCAAGACCACGAGGCTGTTGCCATCTTGGACCATTGTGGAAGGTCTGAGAAAGGCATGTTTGAGGGGAGGCTCTGTGTTAGGAGTGACCAATGGATTGAGTTTTTGAGACATTGCTTGCTGGTGAAGGATCTCAAGGATGGTATGGAAGATGGGGAGCACGTGGGCTGCAATGGGCTCCCTTTTGATCGAAAGCTTGAACAGTTTAAGTCCCACTTAGTCCTAAAATTCAGTGGTATGGATTTCATCAGCAGAGGCATCTGGAAAATTTTTAATGATCCACCTCATGATTGATTTTAATTTGTTCTTTGAAAATATTTTGTCACGATCTCTTAGAATTAACTTAAAGCATCCATATATGCTCCTTTCTACTTTGGACATCTGGCTGCCCATTTTTCTCCTTCTCCGCCTTAGGGGCAACAGCCACCAGAGCACACCAAATCATTAATGGGACTTGGGTGCATATTGTAAAAACACAGTGGCAAAATGGGCAATAAATGTCTTGCATTTCCCCAAACCCTCCTGCAATCCTATGCAGGTGAAACCGTTTTTGCCCCTGCCGATCCTGGGCTGAGGTCCCTCGAAGCAACAATGAATCCGACAGGCCTGCACAATCCAAGATCCTGGGGAGCACTGGCCTATCCATCAGCTAACCCCAGCTGACATGTCTGTCACAGGGAGCCCTGAATGTCATGGTCCCTGTTCGGGTGCCAAATGTCACAATGAGGGTGGCTGCGACAAACCTCTCTGAGTCCCTGACTTCAGCAGGGCTAGGGTGGCAAAAATGAAAAGAAGTGGGTTCGATGGAGTTTCCCAAAAAGAACTTTAATTACAGGGTGAAGAATAATAAATATGGAGAAGTCGAGCATGGTACGAGGGGCAGTATCCTAAAACCTGAGACAAAGAGGAAGTCACAACATAGACACTTGGGGCTAGAAAACTAGAACAATAACCATATAGAAGAAACAAGTAACCAATAAACAAATACAGGAGTAGAACTTGGACAACTTAGCATAACAACACTAAAGGCTTATGGGAAAAGTCTCAAGCTCAACCTAGGTAAATCGAATGATTCCTAGAACTTGAAACTCACGCCCAGTTCTTCCAGTCTGTCTGACTCTGAGTTACAGCTGGGCTAACTCCCACACCGCTGCTTTGCACTGGCCCCTTGGGACCATGCGGCCAAACAGAGCCACAGTGCTATCCTTGGTTACACAAGGCTCTGCAGTGTCACAATGGCCCCTTCATTTCACAAGGATCTCAAATGTCACATTGGTCTCCATAGGAAGGAAACCACAGAGCCCAAATATTTCAGGAGCTGATGAACAGCAGCCATCAGCAGCCAAGGCAAGCCTGACCTGTCTGTCCTGTCAGGTTTGCTTGGAGCAACCCTTGGATATTTGAAATTACGAATGCAGAGTCCTAATTTAGAACATTTGTGCCTGGAAAAGAGAGATATTTTTTTTTTCCATACAAAGAAAAGCAGAGAGCCCTTTCCAGTGTTTGGAAAATAGATGAGTGCTGCCACTCATGAGTCAATGACCAGCCAGACTTGTCTGTCCTGGCAACTTTAGTCTGGCAGCAATCCTTGAATACACAGATATTTGGAGGTGGAATTGGAATTTTGGCCATGGATGCCTGGAAAAAATGGACAGTTCTTTTCCATAAAAAGAAAAGCCCAGAGCCCCAATGTTTCAGGGGCAGATGGGAATGGCCTTCAGCATTCCAAGGTCAGGCAGACCTGTCAGGTGACCCCTGGGAAGCCAAGGCAGCCACACCTATTTCATGTTCCCTTGGTTCCACAGGGCCCTGCAGTGTCACAATGGCTCCTGGCTTCCATGAGGCCCTGAGGCCCTCAGGTGTCATAACGGTCACTTGATTACACAAGTCCTTAAGGATCTTAATGGTCTCCATGGTTCCACAAGGTCCCACAGTGCCATAATGGTCTATTGGTTCCGTGAAGTCTCGCTGTGTCCAATGGCCCCTTGGTTCCATTGGGGCCCAGTAGCGCAACAATGATTCCCTTGGTTCCACAATTTCCCATAGTGTCATAAGGGCCCCTTCCTTCCATGAGACCCTGCAGGGTCACAATTGTCTCCCTGATTCCATGGGGCCTTGCAATGCCACAATGCTCTCCATGGATCCACAGTGCCCTGCAGGATCACAATGGCCCTTTGGCTCCACAAGGCCCTGAAATGCAGCAATAGCCTCTTGGTTCCACAAAGCCCTGCTGCTTCACACTGGCCCTTTGGGACTGTGAGGCCAGACTGGGCCACATGTTCTTGGTTCGAAGAGAACAGAAAGATGTTCTTGGTTCCATGAGGCCCCAGAGTGTCACAGGGGCCCCTGGGATCCATGGTACCCTGTGGGGTCACAATGTTCCTCCTGGTTCCACAAGTCCCTAAGTGTCACCATGGCCCATTGGTTCCACAATGCTCCGCAGTGTCACAATGGTCTCCATAGGAAGGAAATAAGTGAGCCCCAATGGTGCAGGGGCAGTCACCAGAGAAGCAGTCACCATAGGTCAAGTTTAGCCCAACTTGTGTCATCCTGGTTTTTTAAGATTTTCTAAGCCTTCTGATGTTGACATTCTTGTAGTGAACTTTCTCACACACTTTCTGTAAATAACTCATTGTTTTGCATTCCTTTTATGGAGGAGGAGAGAGTTGAAGGGCTGTTGGTTTGATCAGTGTCATTGGAGAGGTGGCACTGTCACCCTCCAATCCGCTGTCACTTTTGGAAAACTATAAATGTTGGAGTCAGAATATAAACTTCACATTTTTTCTTCACCTTGAGAACAGCGATGTGTGCTTCTGTTCTTTCCTGTCCTCTAGTGACATCAGGGGAGTGCCAAAGTGTACTGCAGCCTAGCCTGAGACAGAGTCTGGATTGCTGGTGAGGTTTTATTGTCACCCCTCTTTGGTGCTTTGCCTGCTGTTCTTGGGGTAATGGCAACCGCTGTGGGTTTCAAGGAGAATTCCCTCATTTTGGATCTCTGGAGGGGGGGCCCTGCAGTGGAAACAGGTTTCTATTTCCTGGAATAAATTTGAGCGATTGCTTCTGTGGGCCCGAGAGCGAGGGCTCTTTTCGGACTCTGCAAAGCCGTTCTCCAAGGAAGAGTGGTCTCTTCTGGGGGTACACCTCATGGAGGCCCTCTTTGATGACTGCACCGTGGACATGGGATCGCTGCTTGTGCAGTGGAAAAAGTGTGAGGATCTTTGGCGGGGGTCTGGTTCTTGTACCACTCGGAGTTCCCAGTGGACCCCTTCTGTCTCAGACACGGACGAGGGGAAGTTTGAGTTTCTGTGCGATGTGGAGCTCTCTCCCCACCCTGGGACGGTGTGCTGAGGCACGGGTCCAACACGGGGGATGGCAATGGCTCCCCCGGGGTGGATTTGGCTGTGCCAGGCTCCCTTGTGCTGCTCTGCACTGATGCGGCTCCACAGGCTGCACCTCTCTTGGCACCCCTCCCCTCCTCCATGTCAGGGACAGGGGCCCCGTGCCAGTCTCGTCCTGTTGCAGACATCTTTTCATTAAAATCCTTTCATTAGGATTTTTCCTGCTGAAGCTGAGAACTTTCAGCAACAAAGTGTAAACAATGGTTATCTGCTGCTGTGGAATGCAACAGGTGGATCCGTGATTGGTCTCCTGTGGATGTTTGGATTTACTGACCACTCACAGCAGACCTGCTCTTGCTCTCTGATGAGACACAGATCTTTGTTATTCATTCCTTTTGATTCTATTCTTAGCTTAGCCTTCTGATAAACCTTTTCCTTTCTATTACTTTTTAGTACAGTTGTAATGTAGTATATATATATATAATAAAATAATAAATCAAGCCTTCTGATCATGGAGTCAACATTCTTGTCTCTCTCTCATCCTGAAAACTCTTGTGACCACCATCACATTGTCCCAGTCCACACTGGGTTTGCAGGCCGTGCTGGCACCTGTGCCCGCCAAGGCGCCCCCTGCCAGGGCTGTGGCACGACAGGGCACTGAGGTATTTACATTTAGTGTGAATGCCAACATGGCTGGTGGGAGGCCATTGGTGCCCGGGGACGTGGCACTTCTTCACAGAATTTGTGGACACTTTCCTCGTGCCAAGTGACCGTGAGTCCAAGGAACCCCGAGTGTTTCTGGCAAGAAGCCAAAACCAAGTCCGATGAGATGTCTGAGCCTGCCTCCTCACGGCATCTGCAGGGTCATGGAAGGGGCTCCTCTGGCTGCAAGGGGTGCAGGGGCGAGTGGTGTTGACCTGGCTCCCAGTCAATCATCTCCTCTTGTCCCTGTGGGGCTCAAGGACTGGGACACAGCAGGTGCTGTGGCTTTGTTGGAAGGTCCCCAGGATTTCCCTATGCTCAGGGGTGTTACTCATAACACCCATGAACCGCTTTTGTATAAGCTGGAGAGAGAAGTCAATGATGCGGTTGCTCAGCATGGTTTGGGGTCTGCTGAGGTTATGCAGACTCTCGGGAGGGTTGTTATGGATGTGCTGACACCTCATGACCTCTGTCGTGTAGCACATTCTCTTTTTGACTTTGTGCAGTTTGATGTTTTTGAGACCAAGTGGGCTCGTTTGGCAGCCCAAGCGGTGGTGCAGAATGCTGCGCTGGCGCCGCAGGACCCCAGGCGTGTGGATGTCACTGACATGCTGCTGGGCACAGGGCTTTATGAAAATGCTCAGGGGCAGGTTGGCTTCGATCCCCTTGTGCTTGACCAGTGCCACGCATTGGGCTTTGCAGCTATTGTTCAGACCCTGGAAATGGCTGCCCCGAGGCAGCCGTTTGGAACCATTGTCCTGGGGGATGATGAGCCTTTCATGGCATTTGCGGCAAGGCTGACTGCATCTGATTAGGGGCAGGTTCCTGATCCTGTGGCAAAGAGGATTGTGATTGCAAACCATGTGAGGTGTAATTGGAATAATGCTTGTAGTAGGGTCATAGTGGCTCTGCCTGGTTTTCCTACTCTCTCTCAGATGGCGGAGACCTGTGCGGACATCATCCCCTTGGGTCAGAAGTTGGCTGCCGTGGCTGCCGCTGTGCAGCCAGTCTGGGCAGCACCGCAGGGTGGGCAGCCACAGCAGGGGACTGCGCAGGCTGGCAAGAAGCAGGGGAAGAAAGCACAGAAGTTCAGATTTCCCATGTTCTTATGTGGTCGGTGTGGTAGGTCGAATTACATGTCCAATATCTGCAAGGGGACTGTTCATGTTAATGGCCAGGCTTTACCGTGCTCGGGAAATGTGAAGCGGAGCACGCAGAAAAGACGCACCGAGATGCAAGCTTCTCTCCATACCCAGGAGCCGATGGAGGTCTCCTTTGCCGGCTTGCAGCCAGCACCCGCGGATCAGCAGGTGTGGATGTCTGCACCGCAGCAACAGTTGTCTTAGAATCTTGTAAAATATACAAGGTTCCCCTGGATTCCTTTGATCCCTTGGGTGGGGGCATGAGTCCTCTCCTGATGGGGAGATCTAGTGCCACCCTTCAGGGCATCATTGTGCCCCTGAGGCTCATTGATGCAGATTTCACAGGGCAGATTTGTGCCATGGTCTCCACACCCACCCCCTCCCGTCACGATCCCGAAAGGGACACAACTTGCTCAACTTGTTCCTTTTAAGTCCTCTGTTGGCAGGAGAGCTGACTGGTTGCGTGTAGCTGGTGGCTTTGGATCCACTGGGCTGCCTCAAGTTCGCTGGACTGCTGTCCTGACCAAGGACCGTCCCGAGATGCTGTGTACCCTGTCTGTTCCTGGTGCGACGCCATCGGAAATCCACCTCCGCCGGCTTCTCAACAGTGGTGCTGACGTCATGGTTCTCTCCCTTTCAGCCTGGCCTCCAGAGTGGCCCCTGGATCCGGTGGGGACATCTGTCGCGGGTCTGGGAGGGACAGCGCAATGCTACGTGAGCCTGTGGCCCATGCTGGTGGCGAACCCAGAGGGACAGACAGCCTGGGTTAGGACTCATGTTACTTCAACTCCTCCCAACCTCTAGGGGAGGGATCTTCTTCTCTCTGGGGGTGTTGTAGGAAGGGGACCAGGACACCAGGTTGTTCATCACTGGTCCAATTTATTGAAGAAAGCATCAAACACTTATACAGCAAATAATAAGCTTATTAATATTCTGTAAGCCAAGCAATCTATTGGTTAAACTATACCATGAACTCTTCCTCATTCCTTAGGCGTTACATCTCTCTTTTCTCATGTCTCTTTTACTATTTGTTATCCTACTACAGCTAGGCCCAAGGACACACTATCTCACAGGTGCAGGACTTGGAATTAGCCACAGCTTTGTAATTTTCCAATCTCTAGCAGCTAACTTCCCAACATCTCCCCTGTTTTTATTTTTTTAGAAAAGCAAAATTCTTTGGGCTAACTGTGTCACACTCTTTGCAACACAAAAATAGGCAATTCTAACAACTAAACAATATTCTCAGCTAGCAAGGTTTCTCCCTTCCAAGGGATCTAAGCCAGGGAAACAAACAGAAAAGGCTATCACTATTTATAAGATATGCTATATAACAGATACAAAAAGGATTCTATGTGCTACAAGGCTCAAACAAAACTCAGGTGTGCTAATACAACCTACAAAAATAAGCTAAAGGAGTAACATGTGCGCAGGTTTCACCTGCATTGATTGTCTCGAAAGTTTGCTTTCTATTATCAAACTCCTGTCTTCTGCATCAAAAAGAAATCTGTGAAGTGGAGGTTGTTGCAAGACCTCTGAAAGGTTAATGCCGTGATGGAAAGCATGGGAACATTGCAGGCGGGCATGCCATTGCCTACCATGCTTCCCCCAGACTGGTCGGTCCTCATTGTGGATCTGGAGGATTGTTTCTTTACGATTCCTTTGCATCCCGATGACAGACTGAAGTTTGCCTTCTCAGTGCCAGCGATTATTGAGGCTCAGCTCGCACAGAGATACCAATGGAGGACGTTGCCGGAGGCATGCAGAATTCTCCTGCCTTGTCTGTTGTTCACAAGCAGTTTCCTGATGCACGTCTGTATCATTATATGGACAACATTCTGGTGGGTATGCCCACCCAGGATGAGCTGCTGAGGATTCAGCCTCGGTTGCTTGATGCTTTGCATGCTCATGGACTGCAGGTGGCTCCAGAAAAGGTTCAACAACAACCACCTTGGAAGTACTTCGGGATCAAAATTCTGGAAGGGATGATCCGTCACCTGGAGGTGCAATTTGTGCATTCTGTGAAGACACTGAATGATGCTCAGAAATTGGTAGGAGTCATCACTTGGTTACGTCTGTACTTGGGGCTAACCAATGCACAGCTGTCTCCTCTGTATGATTTGTTGAAAAGAGACTCTGATCTAAAGTCACCTCGCACACTGATCCCTGAGGCATGTCAGGCATTGCAGGTGGTTCAGCAAGCTGTTTCGGCTTGCCAAGTTTATCGCATTGATCCCTCCGTTGATGTCACTGTGTTCATCAGCACTCCAGATTTGTATCCCACGGGTATCATTGGCCAATGGAGTGACAAATGGTCCGATTCCTTGCATGTGTTGGAATGGGTTTTCCTGCCGCATCTGCCGCAGAAGACGGCAACTGCATTGTTTGAGCTGATTGCTCGCTTGATAATCAAATGCCAGCAACGGTGTTTGCAATTGATGGGTGTGGATCCCGCAAAGATCATACTCCCGGTGCAACGGGGGATTTTGACTGGAGCGTTGCAAACAGTGTGTCCATGCAAAGTGCTCTGGAAAACTTTTCAGGGCAGATCATTTATTATCTGCCCAGTCTTATGTTACTGCATATGGCAAAATTTACAAAAATCCCTTTGCAGCCCAAAAATGCCCAGGACCCTGTGCAAGGACCCACCGTCTTCACTGACGGTTCAGGGAAAACAGGAAAGGCCATTGTTACCTGGAGGGATGGATCTGAGTGGCAGGTTCTGGAAGCTCATGAGGATGGGTCAGCCCAATTGATTGTAACTGCGGGCTGCTGTCATGGCATTTGGGAAATTTTCCCAGGAACCTTTCAACTTGGTAATGGATTCCGCCTATGTGGCCAATACCGCACAGAGGTTGGGTCATTCCGTTTTGAAGGAGGTCAGTAATCCTGCCCTGTTTCATTTACTGAAGACTTTGTGGTGTGCCATTCAGGCCCGGGTTCATCCATTCTATGTTCTGCATGTGAGGAGTCACACCGATTTGCCAGGCTTTATAGTGGAAGGTAACACGAGGGCTGACAAGTTGGCTAAGCCAGCGTGGGTAGTGCCTCAGCCTGATACACTCATGCAGGCCAAGGCATCACATGGGTTTTTCCACCAAAACGCACATACCTTGCAGAAGCAGTTTCAGCTGATGCCAGCTAAGGCTCGTGACATTGTTGAGTCATGTGATGACTGCCATGCACTTGCTCCGCCTTTGCCGGCTGGGGTAAATTCCAGAGGCCTTAGGGCCTTGGAGCTTTGGCGGACCGATGTCACCCAGATTGCTGAGTTTGGCCGGCTCAAGTATGTGCATGTCACGTTCTCCTCTGCTATGTGGGCTTCGGCTCACACTGGGGAGAAGGCCCGTGACGTCCTTGCCCACTGGAGGCAGGCCTTTGCCATTCTGGGCATACCTTCTGCTGTGAAAACCGACCATGCTCCTGCTTACGCATTGCAAAAGTGCGGCAGTTCCTGCAGTTGTGGGGTGTCTTGCACAAGTTTGGTATCCCTCATTCTCCGACTGGTCAAGCTATTGTAGAACGCGCTCATGGTACTCTGGAGCAGGTTCTTCAAAAACAAAAATGGGGAATGCAGGGTGAAACCACGCACAGTCGGTTGGCAAAAGCTTTGTGCACAATCAGTCATCTCACTGTGCCGCAGAACTGAAATAACCCTGTCATTTTGAATCACCATCTCTCACTGCAGGCTGCGGACGAGGCATATCAGCCTTGAGTGAAGGTACAGGTGCAGAATTTAGTCACCAAACAGTGGGAAGGCTCCTATGACCTTATCGCTTTAGGGCGCGGGTATGCTTGTGTATCCACACAGACTGGGGTACGCTGGGTACCTTTGAAGTGTGTTCACCTTGACCTGCAACCGCAGAGACAGAATCCAGCTGATGAGCAAGATGGAAACCGTGACCAACCTGGAAGGCATCAAGCGGGGGAATCATTGAGTGATGATTCGGATGCAGATGATGAGAATGATCACTCTGATGATTCCTCTGCAAGTGGACACTGAACAGTGTTCATGTTTTCTTTATCATATTGTTCATTTTCTTTTTTTTCTTTTTTAAAGGAAAACAGTGAGATGTTGCCCTGGTTTTTTAAGATTTTCTAAGCCTTCTGATGTTGACATTCTTGTAGTGAACTTTCTCACACACTTTCTATAAATAACTCATTGTTTTGCATTCCTTTATGGAGGAGGAGACAGTTGATGGACTGTTGGTTTGTCCAGTGTCATTGGAGAGGTGTCACTGTCACCCTCCAATCCACTGTCACTTTTGGAAAACTGTAAATGTTGGAGTCAGAAAATAAACTTCCCCTTTTTTCTTCACCTTGAGAACAACGATGTGAGCTTGTGTTCTTTTGTGTCCTATAATGACACTCCTGGGCCAGCGACTCCCTCTGGGTGGGGCCACTCCCAGCCAGGAACTCTCCCATTTGCTGCACTCGGGGATCCCGAACAACGACGGAGCCTGGGCTGATCCCCCCACTCCTCCAGGCTCAGCCCGTCACCCCCTGGGGAGATGCCAAAGGATCTACAGGGAGCATTCCCTTCCCTCAGGTGAATTGCTCACAGGTGCCTTGCACTGACTCTGCGTCTGTGTGCACACAGGAGTGCCTGTGCTGGGGAAATGTGGCAGAAATGCTGCTCTCTGAGGGGTTGGAGTGCCTTGGATAGCTGAATCAGTCAGGCGTGTAGGTAAGGTTAAGTCACAAGGTCTAAGTGAAGTTGAATGCTGCTAAACAGTATGTAACTTCAATTATAACCTATGACTTAGCAATTTAAAAGAGGACTAACACTTCACAATATTTAACTTAGCTTATAACTTATATTAAACTTAAAAACTTAGCAAAAAAACAACTCTTAGCAGCATTTAACTTCACTTAGACACTTGACAGCCTCATGGAACCAAGGGGCCATTGTGACACTGAGGGGACTCATGAAATCATGGAGATCATTGTGACACTATGAGGCCCCATGGAAGAAGCAAAGCATTGTGACACTGCAGGGCCTCATGGAACCAGTGAGACCATTGTGACCCTGGAGGTCCCCATAAACCAAGAGCACCATTGTGATACTGTGGAGCCTTGTGAAACCAAACGTCCTTTATGACACTGCAGGGATGCATGGAACCAAAGGTCCATTGTGACATTGCAGGGCCTCGTGTCATCAGTGGTCCATTGTGACACTGGGCCACCAAAGGAGACCATTGTGACACTGCAGGGCTTCACAGAACCTCGAGGCCATGGTGACATTGTGGAACTCCATTGAACCAAGGGTTCATTGTGACACTGCAGGCCTGCATGGAACCAAAGCTCCAGGGTGACACAGAGTGACCTCCTGTCATCAGTGGTCCATTGTGACACAGTGGAACCAAAGAGACCATTGTGACGCTGCAAACCCCCAGGGTCCGAAGGTCCATTGTGACATTGCAAGGCTCAGGAAAAGAAGAGTCACATGACATTGTGGGACCTGGGGAACCACGGAGACCATTGTGACACTGCAAGGGCTGATGGAATCAGTGGGACCATTGTGACACTGTGGGACTCCATTGAACCAAGGGTCTATTGTGACACTGCAGGTCTTCTAGTAATCAAGGGACCATTGTGACACTGCTGGACCCCATAGAAACAGGTCACCATTATGGCACTGTGGGGCCTCATAGATCCAAGGCACCATTGTGGCAGTGTGGGGCCCCATAAAACCAAAGGAAAAAAGAACAGATCTGGTTGGTTTGGCCTCCCAGGGGCCACCTGACTGGTCCAGCTGACCCTGGCATGTTGAGGATCTCTTCTCATCTGCTGCTGAAGCACAGGGACTCCATGCTTTCCTTCCTATGGAAAAGAACTCTCCTCCTCCAGGAACCCATGGTCAGATTTGGGATTTCTCCTCCAAATTTCCTTATATCCAGGGATTGTTCCCATAGGAATATTGCCAGTACAAATCTGGCTGCAGTGGTTTCACAAGGGTCACTTCCCATCTGTCCCCAAAACATTGGGGAAATCTCTGTGCTTTCCTTGCTCTGGGAAAGGACTGTCCTGCTTCTCCAGGTGTCCATGGCCGAGATTGTGTTTTGACCTCCAAAATTCCCTAAATCCAAAGACTGCTCCCAGACAAAATCTACCATTGCTGACAAGTCTGGCTGGCCTTGGCCTTGTGAGGCTCTCACCAGCCTTCCAAACACTGGGGCTCTGTGCTTTCCTTCCTATGGAAAAGAACTGCCGTTCTCTTTCAGGCGCCCATGGCCAGAACTGGGGTTCCACCTCCAACATTGCCTGTTGTGTCAGACTGGAGGAGATTTTTGGCTCAAAACATTTCATGTGTGAGGGAGGAAGGGGCAAGTCCAGCCTTGACCTGCCCTGGAACCCCAATCCCCCCAGAGCCTCTATCCCAGCCCAGCAGTGGCTGCCAGTCCCTGGCACAGCACAGGCAATGCTCCACAGCCACCTCTGCAGCCCCAGCCCAGCTCCTGAGGGACCAAATGAGCCCAAGTCCCACCTGGGGGAAGGGCCCAGGAAGACCAAGTGGTATTGAAGACTGACCACACGGCAAGCACACATCTTGACCCTACCTCCTCTTGGAATTTCCAGCTGAACAGTGCTGGAATCCAGGAGCTGAAAGCTGTGTGTGTGCTTCTCTGCATCTTTTTGCCTTGCTCTCTTTCTGTGTCTTCTTCTGTTTCTGTGCTCCTGCAAATTTTGAATAATATTAAATTGAAGAGGCTTAGAATTTGTGAAGTTGAATGGCTCAAGTCAATGCTTTGAGAAGTGTTTTATGTTGACTGAAAGTCTGTTGTAATTTGAGATGAGAAGAATGTTAAAAAGTAAAACTTTTTCGTGTAAGTGACAATCTGTTAAACCACTAAGATACTGAACACGTCTCTGTGAAACACAAATGTTAAAGATGAAAAAGCCCAGGAACCTCCTCTTTCTTTTCCAGTCAACAAAGAAGCAGTGGGCCGTGGCCCTGGCCCCCATCTCAACCAAACCAAACCAAACCAAACCAAACCAAACCAAACCAAACCAAACCAAACCAAACCAAACCAAACTCAACCAAGCAACCCTGCCATGGGCTGAGCCCCTTCTCCCCTCCCCAGGCTGCCCCTCTCCACATTGGCCCCGTTCTAACCAAACCAAACCCCAACAACTACCAAAAAGGAAAACAAGAGGCTACAAACCCCAACCAGAACAAAGCAAGACACAGCTATTGAAATCTTACCAAGTCCCCTCCCCCCAACACAACTAAAACATAAAACCCCTACAAACTACAACCCATACAAAATAACTATACAACTAAAAAATTAAACATAAAAAAAGCCAAAAACACACCATAAAACCAATTGTAGCACAACACAACCACGACTTCCACCACAAGTTACTGGCAGGTCAGATGTTAACCCTTTCAATACTTCAATCCTCCCTCGAGTTAAAGAAAAAACAAAATGCAAGCATATAAAAAATACCCATAAAACCATCAAAGTCAGTAAAGAAGAAATGAAATCCCAATTTAAAAGAAAGAAAAAAATACCTTAATCTTAAAACTAAAATCTTCCTATAAACTATAAAGAAAAAACTCTTTTTCGTTACAAAACTATTTTAAAAATTCAAATTTGTATCAAACAAAAACCTCCATGCTAAAATAAACAAATTTTAAAAAACCTGCAGTTTCATGAGAAGTTTAAACAGGAAAAATAACGTAATTCAGTATCCCCAAGAGAAGATCTCCATTCCCGGAAATAAAAATAATTTAAAAAGTAAATAATAAAAACTTCATTATAACTCATCTTTAAAACAATACCCCACTAGTCAACATAACCCATCAACAAGCTGTAAAAAAGCTTGTAGCTATAAAGACAATTTCACAATAACGAAGTTCCCCAGACAACTGTTATCCATGACAAAATTAAGTACCACAAAAAAAAATTTCCTCCTGTAAAAAACCTCCATAATTTTAACAAGAAAAACTTATCACCCTAAAACTAAAAAAAAGACAATTCTAGAAATAGTAAACCACTAGAAATTTTAAGTTTAGTTTCTTTATATTGTCAGATTTAAAAAAAAATTGTAAAGAAAAAAAAGTGTTCTAAAGAATTTATTTTAATTCTTACTACCTTTTTTCTTTTATTTGCTTTTAATAAAATTTCTTTATACCCTTTTAAAATTTTAAGTCTACTTTATCTTTCTCGTAATCCTATCTCACAACAAAATAAACACATAAATAATTAACTGACACTAAAACCGACCACACTCATCAATCCATTAATTAAGAAATCTCAAGATGGGAAAAATCTTAAATTAAAAAACCAAAACCACTACAATATTATCATGTTATCATTAACCCTTTGCCAAAGTTTCACTGATTTTCTAAAGCTGCCAGTAAAGGCTGTTTGGTTGGTTTGGGCTCCTGATAATCTCTTATTGGTATTTCTTCAGGGAGTCCAACTCAGTGTACACAAACAATTGTAATTCCTTTTAAATGTTTCCTTGAGAGAGTTGTTTGGGGCATGGCAGTCAGGGCTTGTCTGTCCTGCTTGGCACAGCCCAGGCAGGGCTTTCCCAGCCACATTCCACACTCCATTTCCCAGCTGGAGCTGCTGCTGCCTCTGAGTTGTGCTGCCCCAGCCCCAGGGACGCTCTCCTTGTCTGCCCATTCCCCCACGGTCTCTGGGCAGGGATGGCCTCTCTGGGGGCTGCTGACATCCTCAGCACCTTGGAGGCTGCTGCTGAATTTTCCTGCTGCAGAGGCTTGTTCAGCTTTCAGCTCTTCAGTGCAGGAATTCAGTGTCCCAGGGCTCATTAACATTCAGAACACCTTAACAAGCCAAGCCTCTGGGGGTAATTTGATTTAATTTTCAAATCTTTTGTGGTTAATTAGATGAATTCCAGTAGTGTATTCAAGTTGAATAGATTCTATTTAAAGAGACAGTGAGAAAAGATTTCCTAGGTCCAATTTAGGTTTCTTCTCCCTGTTAATTTATTGATACATGCAATCTCCAGCTGACACTGAATCCAAGTACCTCCTCATGCAGTTTGAATAGATATGAAAATCAAGACCCTCCACAGCTGACAATCAATCAGACTCTGTCCCTACCCCAACCCCACCATTCCCTCCATCCAAGCCCTGGCACTCAGAGCAGCCTTGTGCAAATCTGAGCTCCCTCCAGCCCAGGCTGCACCTGCAGCTTTCAGCTCCTTGGCTCCAACTCCCACCTGCTTTCCGTGGAGAAGGAGCTGCCCGAGACACAGAGGGACGTTCATTTCTTGTCAGCCAACAAAGCCAGGGGAAGGCACAGCTCCATCAAATGCAAAAGTCAGTCTTGTCCCTGGATCTACCCCGCGCCTGATCCCCACAGCTTCTCCTGTTTCCTTCATCCCTCCTTTGCCAGGGACTTTCTGGTACAAGGCAGCTCTGCTCTGGCTATCGAGGAAGGTGGAAGTGCCACCACTGGAGTGGGAAGCACAGCTCATCAGGGTTTCTGTCCTTTGGGGGTCAGGAACTGATGAGACTCAGAGGCACAGAAAGTTTCTCTTCATGGCCAACGGACCACAGTTGAACAGGACACAATTTAATAACAATCACGCTCTTCCCTGAGCTATGTGCAATGTCCCAGCAGCACCTGATGAGTGCACCATCCACAAGTGATTTCCATACTAAAAGTAATTTCAGACAAATGTGGTTCTGTGATAGATATAAGCACAATTAAGTTCTTGTATCAGGATGCTCATTCTGTAGTGGGGACAAAACAGCTCAAACAATTCCTGATTTGCAAAGCTGTCAGTGGTGGATGGAGATGGGAGGTCAGGCTGCTCTTGGTGTTGAGGAAATGCTGAAAGCAGCCTGACTCATTTCATTTCCTCATGCCCTGGCTGATCTCCCCTCTTTCCCCTTCCACCCATCGGCTTTTGTCTCCCCCCAGCCCCCTGTGAAGAGCCTGGCTCTGTGTTCTCCATCCCCTCCTCGCTGGCACTGCCAGGCTGGCATGAGGAGCCCCTCAGCCTTCCCTGCTCCAGGTTGGACCAGCCCAGCTCCCTCAGCCTCTGCTCACAGCCCAAGGGCTCCAGCCCCACCTTGGAGGCCCTTCCCAGACCCTGCTCCAGCTGCCAGACATCTTTCCTGCCCTGGGCAATCCAAACCAGGCCAAGTGACCTGGATAATCCCAGTCCTTGATGTCCTGGTCACACAGCCCTGGCCCCTTGTCCCCTGTCAGGCTCTGGGGTGGATCCTGTGGAACATCCTTTGGTGGAGGCTGTGGCTCCAGGTGGGCTGGGGGGATCCCGGGGGACAGGGACCCTGCTGGGCATGGACAGCATTGGACTTGTTGGGAGAAACTGTGAGGGGGGAGCTGGGGCAGAGTGACCAACCCAGTGACCTGACACAGCCTGCTGGGATGTCACACAGCCCCTCTGGGATGTCACAGCCAACTCTGTGATTTCACAGCCCATTCTCCAATGCCGCACAGCTGATCTCTGATGGCTGGTCACAGCTGGTCACAGCCAACTCTGTGATGTCACAGTCTGCTCTGTGATGTCAGACATCTGCCCTCTGATGTCACAGCCGGCTCTGTGATGTCACAGGGGCAGTATATGATGTCATATTGCCCAAACACCTCACATAACCCGCTCTGTGATGTCAAAGCCCACTCTGTCACCTCATGTTACCAGATGATAAATTGTCTCCACCGGGTGAGCTGACACCTGGAGCTTGTTCTCCAAAACCCCAGGCCTATGGAAACCACACAATCCCATTGTGTGAGAAGGGGAACTGGAAGTTCAGCAGCCTCAGTGTCCTGCCAGCACAGCCAGGTGTCACAGACATCTTTTCATTAAAATCCTTTCATTAAGATTTTTCCTGCTGAAGCTGAGATGTTTCAGCAACAAATATAAACAATCGTTATCTGCTGCTGTGCAGTGCAACAGGTGGATCCATGATTGGTCTCCTGTGAATATTTGGATTTACTGACCAGTCACGGCAGAGCTGGCTCCTGCTCACTCTCTGAGACACAGATTTTTGTTATTCATTCTTTTTTTTCTATTCTTAGCTTAGCTAGCCTTCTGAGAACCTTTCTCTTCTATTTCTTTTAGTATAGTTATAATGTAGTATATATGTCATAAAATAATAAATCAAGCCTTCTGATCATGGATCAACGTTCTCGCCTCTCTCTTCGCCTGCAGCCCTTGTGACCAATGTCACAGCCAGTGCCACAGGAACATTGGGGTCGACGACCACCAGGGACCACCAGAGAGACCCCCAGGACAGAAGAATGCATGGGTTAAGGGGAGGGGAAATATGTGAATGATTTTGGGGAAACGATTATCATATTTATGTTTAGTCTGGGACAATCAATGAATATGTGTGCAATATACAGAATATAAACAGAAACTTTCCTGTTCTCAGCATGCATGGCTTTGGAAGAAGCTCTCCCCCGTGCATCCAGCTGAATAAAGAATACTACTTCTTAATGCTACATTGGTGTTAAGTAGTTTTCTGTTTTACCAAATTTTTGGTAACACTCCCACTGCCAAGGAAAGCTCTGTCTGCTGCTGTTCACAAACAGAGAAGGACTGGTGGCAGATTTGGGGGTCAGAGGCTGCCTGGAGCACAGTGACCATGAAATAATCAAGTTTTCAATGTTCTGGGAAAGAAGGAGGGACAGCAACAAAACTTCTGCACTGGAATTAGGAAGGGCAGACTTTGGCCTGTTTAGGATGCTGATTTGGGGAGTACTGAATCAGGTACTGATTTTTTGAAGGGAAACAGCCCTTAAAAACAAAGGGGTCCAGGAAGGATGGACACATTTTAAAAAAGTAATCTTTTGGGGGAAGCAGCAGCCTGTCCCAGTGTGCCAAAACATGATCTAGTGAGGAAAAGGACTGTCCTGGCTTCCCATGCAGCTTTTCTGGGAACTCAGGAGAAGAAAGGACCACAATTGCAGGAAGTGTACAAGGATGTCATTATGTTATTAAGAAAGTGAAGTTGAGAGGTGAAAACTCAATTAGAATTTAACCTGGAGGCTTGTCTAAAAAGAATGAAAAATGTTTTTATAAAAAAATTTATAGCAACAGGAGGGAGGAGGAGGGAGAATAAAGTAACTGAAAATAAGTAAAAGACAAAGCTACTTAATATCATGTTTGTCAATTTTCAGTATTTGGACAGGTTGCCCTCAGGACAAGTGTTCTCCAGAGCTGGTGGATGGGCACAGGGAGCAGAACAGCCCCTCTAATCTAGGAGGGAGCAGTTGGGGACCTGCTGAGCCACTCAGATGCTCACAGGTGTATGGGATCGGATGGAATCCATCCTGGGGGGATGAACGAGCTGGTGGATGAGCTCCCCAGGCTGCTCTCCATCATTTACCATCAGTCCTGGCTCACCAGGGAGGGCCCAGAGCACTGGAGGTGCCAATGTGAGCCCATCCCCAAGAAGGGCTGGAAGGAGGAGCTGGGGAACACCAGGCCTGTCAGCCTGACCTGGGTGCCCAGCAAAGTTATGGAACAGATCACCTTGAGTGCCATCCCAGGGCACCCACAGGATGGCCAAGGGATCAGAGCCAGCCAGCGTGGATTTAGGGGTGGCAGGTCCTGCCTGACCAACCTGGTCTCCTTTTATGACCAGGTGACCCGCCTGTGAATGCAGGAAAGGCTGTGGATGTTGTGTGCTTGGATTTCAGCAAAGCCTTTGACACTCTCTGACAGCATTCCCTGGAAAAGCTGCAGCCCACAGCTTGGGAGATTTAAGAGCTGGCTGGAGGCTGGGCCCAGAGAGTCGAGGGGATGATGCTGCACCCAGCTGGTGTCCAGGCACTGGTGGTGTCCCCCAGGGATCTGTGTTGGGCCCAGTCCTGTTTAATATCTTCACTGATGATCTGGGTGAGGGGATCGAGTCCACCATGCACAAATTGCAGATGACACCAAGCTGGGTGTAAGTGTGGATCTGCTGGAGGGCAGGTAAAGAAGACACAGCCTTAAGCTGCACCTGGAGAGGTTCAGGCTGGATAATAAGAAGAAGTTCTTCACAGAAAGGGTGAGTGGGCATTGGAATGGGCTGGCCAGGGGGGAATTGGCAGAGTCACTGTCCCTCTCCAGTGGCACTTAGTGGCATGGTCTGGGTGACAAGGCAGTATTAGGGCATTGGTTGGACTTGATGATTCCAAAGGTCTTTTCCAGCCTATTTGATTCTGTCATTCTGTGATGACTGGGACACTCTGGGGCCATTGTGACACTGCAGGGCCTTCTGAAACTAATAGGACCATGGTGACACTGTGCAGCCCCACAGAACCAGGGGTCTACTGTGGTGCTCTGGGGCCAAATGGAGCCAGGGAGTGCACCCTGACACTCTGCGTCCTTGTGGAACCACAGAGGCCATTGTGACACTGCAGGGCCTTATGTAACCAAGGGGTTTCACCATTTTGACACTTCAAAATCAAGGAGATCATTGGGACACTCCACGGCCCAGCGAAACGAAGGGGCCTTTCTGACACTGCGGGGCCTCATGGAACGAAGGGGACATTGTGACACTGCAGGATGCTGTGTAACCATGGGACCACTGTGACACGATGGAGCCTCCAGGAAACTGCAAGAATGTTGTGACACTGTGTGGCCTTGTGGAAACAAAGAGTCCATTGTGACACTGAGGAGACTTGTGGAACCACAGGCACGATGGTGACAGCGTGGGACCTCATGTGACCATGGGACCATTGTAACACTCTTGGGCCCCATGGAACCAAGGGGCCACTGTGAAATTGCAACACCAATAAGAACATTGTGACACTGTGAAGCCCCATGGAACCAAGGAGTCCATTGACATATTTTGGACCACCATGGAACCAAGGAGACCATTGTTTCTCTGCATGGTCTCATGGATCCAAGGAGACCAGTGTGACAGGTCAGGGCCTGGGGTAACCAAGAGGCCATTGTGACAATGAGGGGCCCACTGGAACCAAGGACATCTTTGCAGATTACACCAAGCTGGGTGTGAGTGTGGATCTGCTAGAGGGTGGGAGAGCTCTGCACAGGGCCCTGGAAAGGCTGAATCCAGGGCCCAAATCCAACAAGGTGAGGTTGAACAAGACCAAGTGTCAGGTCCTGCACTTTGGCCACAGCAAGCCCTGCAGCTCTACAGGCTGGGGACAGTGTGACTGGACAGCAGCCAGGCAGAAAGGGACCTGAAGGGACTGATGGACAGCAGGCTGCACATGAGCCAGCAGTGTGCCCAGGTGGCCAAGAAGGCCAATGGCTCCTGGCCTGGATCAGGAATGGTGTGGCCAGCAGGAGCAGGGCTGCTGTGCCAGCACTGATCTGCCCCCAGCTCTGCACACAGACATTGCTGCTGCAGCTCCAGAGAAGGCAACAAAAGGACATCTCTGCAGAAAACTTTGCCGGGAGATCCTTAAGCTCCTTTAAAGGCACCAAGAGAGCAGCCCCTCATTGACAGAGTCTGTGGCCAGAAGGAAGGTGGAGAGAAACAAAAAGAGAAATGGCATAAGGAATGACATTTATTTGTGGAAAATATAAAAAAGAATTAGAAAAAATAAAAAGAACCCCCAATATGAAAACAACAAGAAGTATCGAAGATGGCTTTTATTACAAGTGATTTGCAGAAATTGACCGGCAGTTTAATGTTTCTGAAAGCATCCAGTCATCAGTCTCCACACCTCAGCCTTGAGCTCCTGGTTCCTCAGGCTGTAGATGAGGGGGTTCAGCGCTGGAGGCACCACCGAGTACAGAACTGAAACTGCCAGATCACGGGATGCAGACGACATTGAAAGTGGCTTAAGGTAAGTAAAAAATGAGGTGCTGATGAACAGAGAAACCACAGCCAGGTGAGGGAGGCAGATGGAAAAGACTTTGTGCCGTCCCTGCTCAGAGGGGATCCTCAGCACAGCCTTGAAGATCTGCACATAGGAGAAAACAATGAACACAAAACAGCCAAATAAAAGAAAAGCAGTCCCCATAAGAGGCCCAAATTCTCTAATGTAAGAGTGTGAGCAGGAGAGCTTGAGGATCTGTGGGATTTCACAGAAGAACTGGCCCAGGGCATTGCCATGGCACAGGGGCAGGGAAAATGTATTGGCTGTGAGCAGCAGAGCATTGAGAAAGGCACTGGCCCAGGCAGCTGCTGCCATGTGAGCACAAGCTCTGCTGCCCAGGAGGGTCCCGTAGTGCAGGGGTTTGCAGATGGACACGTAGCGGTCATAGCACATGATCATCAGAATATAAAACTCTGCTGAGATGAAGAACAGAAAGAAAAAGAGCTGTGCAGCACATCCTGCGTAGGAGATGTCCCTGGTGTCCCAGAGGGAATTGTGCATGGCTTTGGGGACAGTGGTGCAGATGGAGCCCAGGTCGCTGAGGGCCAGGTTGAGCAGGAAGAAGAACATGGGCGTGTGCAGGTGGTGGCCGCAGGCTACGGCGCTGATGATGAGGCCGTTGCCCAGGAGGGCAGCCAGGGAGATGCCCAGCAAGAGGCAGAAGTGCAGGAGCTGCAGCTGCCGTGTGTCTGCCAATGCCAGCAGGAGGAAGTGCCTGATGGAGCTGCTGTTGGACATTTGCTGTGTCTTGGCATAGGGATCTGTAAGAAAAGTAACCATGGAATAGTTGGGTTTGGAGAGGACTTGAAATATCCCAGCACAGCCTGGGGGCACTTTCCCCCCTCTGCCTGCCCAGGGCTCTGCTGCCTGGAGCTGTCTCTGCCAGCAGCTGCTTCCCTGTGCCCAGGGCTGGGCCCTGCCAGTGCTGCCAGAGCCCAGCCCAGCTCTGGGGGCTCAGCTGTGCCCTGCAGACCCCTCCCAGCTCTGGCACTGCCAAGGGGCAGCTCTGGCTCTGCAGGCTCTGATGGCACCATCAGAGGAAAGAGACACTGATGCTGCCTTTGAGGGGCCCTACGGTATTTCTGTCACTGCCTGGTTTATTAACATATGAGATAAATATTATTTATCTTTCTCAACCTGAACTGTGAGATTAATATATCTGCAATTTCCCATCCTGGCAACCCAGGGCAGTAGAATATAAAAGCAGGATTTTCCCTTTTCTACAGCCCCTACCATGCTATGCTCCCTGTATAATCCACTTGGAAATGTTCTGCAGGTATATGTCATGCTGGGAGCATACCTGCACAATGCAGCATCCTCACCACCACAAGGAGAACACTTCCAACCCTTACCAGCTGTCTCCTCCCACCCAGATCTTGTCCCCCAGTGCTGGAAGCAGCTGCCAGGGCTGGCTGAGAGCTGTCCCTGGCAGGCAGCAGAGTCCCTGCCCCAGCACAGCACCCTGGGCTGCAGGACCCTGCTCTGCAGGACAGCCCTGGGCACCCCTGGCTGCTCTGCACAAGAGACAATCAGAGAATGTACTCACAGAGTCTGTAGGCATTGGGATGTTCCAGCTTTGGGAGATCACTCCAGGAGCTGCAGCTGCATTGTCCTGCAACCAGAGGTTCCTGTTCCAAGGGCTGGCATTGATTCTGCCCCAGGCACTTCTCAGCACCTTCCCAGCCCTGACTGATTGAAGCTCTCTGTGCCTCTGTGCTGTGCCCAGGGTGGCTGCAGGCAGTGCCCCAGCCCTGCTGGGCTACCAGAAGAGCTGCTCAGCAAGAGAAATGTGCTTTTGAAGCTCTTCTTGCTTACCAGGAGCTGCCTCTGTGCCAGGAGCCCAGCCCAGCTCAGCAGCACAGATACAGCACCAGGACGTTAATGAGCCTCTGGGGCTTTTTGCTCAGGCCCTGAACATCAGTCACTGAGAGGGAGCTGAGGAAACCTCTCCAGAACTCCAAGTCAGAATCCAACTCCAAAATTTCTTGGACATTTAATGGGTCCCACTGAGGGACAGGACAGAGAAAGTGTCCCCAGGCCCCAGCCAGAGCAGAGAACTGGAGGCAGTGATGACAGGTGGGGACAAAGAGAAGCCAAGTCTTGGTGCCCTGGGGCACAGCAGGCTCTGTGCCACCAAGGGCTATGAGGAGACACCTTGTCCTGAGGCCCTGGGGGCTCCTGGCACAGCCCCAACCAGGCTGGGCAATGTCAGCCCCTTGTCCTGCCATCAGCATCCCCCCCTAGCCCACATCCCAGTGGCCTCAAGGATCTGCTGGAAGGAGTCCCTGGGGAGCCTTGCTCAGCAATGGCCCTGGGGGCTCCTTCATGCTCACAGAGTTTTTCAAAGGACTTTGGGTTTGGCTTTTGCCTTGGAGTCTCTGAGAGGTTTGTGCAATCATGGCCTCCAATTTTCTGCGGTAATTACTCCCTGGAGAGGCTTTCTCAGTAACAACACTCAGTAGGGCTCATTAATACTGCAGGGTACTTCAGTTATTTTAAGGTACTTGGTGTTTCCCTTTTGATACACACTGTGTGAAAGGTTTGTGCCATCATGGCCCCAATTATCTGCTTTAATGAGTCCCTGGAGAGCTTTGTACTGAAACTTAGAAGGGCTTATTAATACTTTGAGATACTCAAGGTTTTTAATGTACTTTATGGATTTAAGAATACTTGTAGGTACTTTTAAGGAATTTCCTTCCAAAATTGAGTGTCTGAGAGGTTTTTGTGCCATCCTGGCCTCCAGTTCTGTTGTCCAAGGTGCCCATGAGGAGCCTGTGTTGGGTATCTTCCCCCTTTCTGTTTTACAACAAAGATGGAACTGAAAGAATTTTGTAAGACTTTCTAAAAGCATCCAAACAAACATGGGACAATTAACAATACAGCAACAACCACTAAGAGAATTAATAGTCCTGTTTTAGATAAACATCATCCAACCCTTTAGTCCCTTAGATTGGAAGAGTTTATTGAACCAGTTGTTGTTTTCCACTCGAAGCTTCTTGAACCCTTCCTTCAGTACCTGAATGCTCTTGTGGATTGACTTGCTGTGGATGGAGAGGTTCATGCAACACATGCCCTCAGAGTCTACACAGCCATGCCCATGTGCCCAGAGTAAAAACTCTATCGCTGTTCTGCAAGGTGGCATGTCTGATGGTCTCTATGTCTGAGAGCAGGCCACTCATTGTGAGGGAGGTAGCATTGGTTTGCTTACTTAACAGGCACCCAGGATGGTCTGATTGTCCTAGAGCTTTAGCTGCAGCCACCCAAAGTATTTCAAATTGGGGGTGCTACCATCTAATACCTGGATTAAAGCTTTCAAAGCCATCTCTTTGATATCATTCAATACTTCTCTGGCGATACCTACTGCTTGATCATCTGGTAGGCTGTGTTGTCATTCTCCAGCTAGATAGTTGATTTTCAATTCCGCCCTTGCTTCATTATTAGCATAGTCATTGCTATTAGCATAATAAACACTTCCACCCCTCTTCCCACCGGGTGTATTCTGTAGGTGACAACAACATAATATATTTTAAATCATAGGTGGTTGAGACATGTGCTGTAAACATGGCCCTCATTAGGTCATTAAAGCAAGGTAAGTCCTTCCTATGGTCTTTAGATACAAAGATCCTTGATTTCCCTGCAAACCAGTAGCTGATACCTGGGATTCTGCCCCCTTTTTTCATAACATAACAGGGCAATGAGGAATTTCGAGGCTATGTGCCAGTCTCCTTCCTTAACTGGAGGCATGGTCCAGGGTGGAGAGGGAATGATTGACAGTGAGGGCAGGACCTGTAGTTGTGTGGTTGGAGTCTGGAGCTTTTTTCAGGGCAGAGGCGAAAGTTGTGGTAGCAGGAAGTGGAGGAGCCAAGATGGAGGGAGGGTGGTCAGGCTCCTGAGCCATATTTTGGCTCGTTCTGTCTTGAGTCTCCAGGGCATAATGCTCCAAGACAGCATGGCCATTGCCATCTTGGACCATCATTAAAGGTTTGAGAAAGGCAGGTTTGAGGGGAGTTCCCGAGTTAGGAGTTACCAACGGATTGAGTTTTCAACACGCTGCTTGCTGGTCAAGTGTGGTGTGGAAGATGGGGAGCACGCAGGGTGCAATGGGGTCCCTTTTGATCAAAAATTATACAGATCAACTCCCACTGAGTCGCAAAACTCAGTGGTATGGATTTCATCAGCAGAGGCATCTGGAAAATTGTTAATGATCCACCTCATGATTGATTTTAATTTGTTCTTTGAATGACACCTAGGACTTGAAACTCACGCCCAGTTCTTCCGGGGTAAAATCTGGCTGACTCTGAGTTACAGCTGGGCTAATTCTCACATTGCTGATTTGCAATGGTCCCTTGGGACCATGCAGCCCAACAGAGCCACAATGATGTCCTTGGTTCCACGAGGCTCCACAGTGTCACAATGTCCCTTGGATCCATGGTGCTCTGCAGTGTCACAATGGCCCCTTCATTTCACAAAGCTCCCAAATGTCACATTGGTCTCCATAGGAAGAAAGCCACGGAGCCCCCATGTTTCAGAAGCTGATAAACAGCAACCACCAGAGGCCAAGGCAAGCCTGACCTGTCTGTCCTGGCGTGTTTGCTTGGACCAACCCTTGGATATTTGAAATTATGGATGTGGAATCCTAATTTCAGACATTTGTGCCTGGAGAAGACGGATGTTATTCTTCCATAAAAAGAAAAGCACAGAGCCCTTTCCAGTGTTTGCAAAACAGGTAAGTGCTGGCACTCAGGAATCAAAGACCAGCCAGACCTCTCTGTCTTGGCAACTTTTGTCTGGCAGTATTCCTTGGATACACAGAAATTTGGAGGTGGAATCCAAGTTTTGGCCATGGATACCTGGAAAAGATGGACAGTTCTTTTCTATACAAAGGAAAGCCCAGAGCCCCAGTGTTTCAGGGGCAGATGGGAGTGGCCTTCCACATTCCAAGGTCAGCCAGACCTGTCAGGTGAACCCTGGGAGTCCAAGGCAGCCACACCTATTTCATGTTCCCTTGGTTCCACAGGGCCCTGCAGTGTCACAATGTTTCTCTTGCTTCCATGATGCCCTCTGGTGTCATAATGGCCCCTTGGTTACACAAGTCTTTAAGGATCTAAATGGTCTCCATGGTTCCAAAAGCCCAGGCTATCATAATTATCTATTGGTTCCATGAAGCTCCTCTTTGTCACCATGGCCCCTTGGTTCCATGGGCTCCAGTGGTACCACAATGATCCCCTTGGCTCCACAAGTTCCCATCGTGTCACAATGGCCCCTTCCCTCCATGAGGCCCTACAGGGTCACAATGGTCTCCATGATTCCATGGGGCCTTGCAATGTCACAATTTTCTCCACGGATCCATGATGCCCTGCCGGATCACAATGACCCTTTGGCTCCATGAGGGTCTGAAATGCTACAATTGTCTCTTGTTTCCACAAAGACCCATGGCTTCACATTGGCCCCTTGGGACCATGCAGCCCAACAGAACCACAGTGATGTCCTTGGTTCCATGAGGCTCCACAGTGTCTCAATGGTCCCTTGGATCCGTAGTACTCTGCAGTGTCACAATGTTCCCTGCATTTTGGAAAACCCCAAAGTGTCACAATGGCCCCCATAGTTCCTCAAGACTCCACAGCATCATAATGGCCCCTTGGATCCATGGTACTCCCAGTGTCACAATGATTCCCTTGGTTCCACAAGTTCCTACAGTGTAACAATGCCCTTTGGCTCCACAACCCCCCACATTGTCACAATGGTCTCCATAGAAAGGAAACAACTGAGCACCGGGGCAGATGAGAGGCAGTCACCAGAGGCCGAGTCTCGCCACACTTGACTGTACTGGCAGATTTTGTTTGGGAGAAACCCTTGCATGTAGGGAATTTTAGAGGTGGAATCCTAATTTCAGGCATAGAAGCCTAGACAAGAAAGAGAGCTCTTCTCCATAGGAAGGAAAGCACAGAGCCCCAGTGCTTCACAGTCAGATGAGAAGTGGCCCTTGACATGTCAAATTCAGTGGGACCTGTCAGACAGCCCCCAGGAGGTCAAAGCAGGCAGACCTGTTCCATGGTTCCTTGATTTCATGGGTCCCCACACTGTCATAGTATTCTCCTTGATTCCATGAAGTCTTGCAGGGTCACAATGGCTTCTTGGTTTCATGAGCCTCAACAGAGTCACAAGGGTCCATTGGCTCCATGCGGCCCCGCTGTGTCACAATGGTTCCTTGCTTCTATGGGCCCCAGTGTTTGATTTTTGACCCTTGCATCCATACTGCCCCTGAGTTGCACAATGGTCTCCTTGATTCCATGAGGCACCATGAGGTCACAACTGACCCTTGATTCCATGAGATTCATTGTGGTTGCTGTCAGAGGCTGGATGAGATTGATGTCCCGAGACACCTTGGGATGCTCAGAATGCCCATGTGGGGCCAGGGCCGGGTCAGGCCTTGGTTTGTGGTGGGACAGAACCCCACCCCCAGCCCTGGCCTGGCAGAGCTGTCAGTCACACAGTACGGGCAGTGCTAACATAGTTCCAATTGACTGAGCTGTCAATCAATCACACACGAGCCGCTGGTGCCTACCATGGCTCTGATTGGACACGCAACTGGCAGTCTCACCCCAGGGGCGGGCCCATGAAGGAGCAGGGGGTTAAAAGCTGGGGCTTGAGGGCAGTCCAGGGTCTGGATCCTGCCTTCTCCTGTGGTTCCTCTCTTCGCGATGCTGGAACCCCAGCAGTTGGTACATATGTGCGTGTTGTTCTATGGATTTTCTGTCTTTCTGTTGTTCTCTCTTTCTCCTCCTTCTAATCCTACTTACCTAGAATATTTTTGGGCAACTTCACATGTTAAGGGTTAAAGGATTTTAGGTTAAATGTGTGGGAATCCAAGGCACAGGGAATATTTCTCTGTCTGCTCTGAGGGGTCCTGACCCCCAGAGAAACACTGCCTTTCTACTTCCCCCACGGAGAGGATTTCCAAGACTTTGAGATAGATTAGAATTTACCAAAGTGTGAAATAGGTAATAGAGAGTACTATAGTATGTTCCTTGGGTGAGAAATTTAGGTTTTTGGGGTTGTTAGTATGGTGTAGATAGGAAGCAAGATGGAGGAATTGGGGTGTAGTCCCTGTCTTCTTCATCTGCTCTATTTTCTGCACTGTTGGTAGCACAGGGTGATTGGTCATGGAAAGCACAGTGCAGAGGTTATGTGGACAGTCAAGGGATGAGTTATTGGTAGATAAGTAGAAATAATGCACCTTTCAAGTGTTTATTGGATGAGACAATGTTAAAAGAGCTTGAAACTGTACATTTTGGGGCATTTTGCAGTGCTTTTCCAGTGCACTGAGCCTGGTGTGGACAGCAATGCAAAACTTTAGATGAGATAACAATAAACAAGAAGCTGAAGACTGAGAAAGTCCCATGCATCTCTTTTTACCTGGCATAGAACTGCTACAGGAGGGATTCCCCCATCCAGGGATCCCCAAGAAAGGCCCAACATAAAACGAACATCAATAAATGGTGTTATCTGAGTGGATTTTTGCAGAAATACTTGGCTGACAATGTTTGGAATAAGTTGGCTTTTTTCCATAAAATTGTTTACTTGTTGTCTTAATTGGCCAATCATGTGAAATGTGTTGATTAAAGGACCAGTGAGGTCCACCTGTAGCAAACCAAGGTATAAAAGAAGAGGATTGAAAAAACAGGTGGCTTTTAGCCCTTAGCCTTCTGATCTGAGTCTGTGTCATCTCTGATTCAATGGTGACATTTGGGCATCTATGGGGGCTATTGGGAATCCTTTCTGCACGTTGTGACCCAACAGGAGTTTCCTTAATAAATTTTGCCTAAAGGTCTCACTGTGCCCATGACAGGAACCCCTGTGACTGTCTAGGACATTCTGGCTCTTTGGCAGCCAGGGGACTCCTGGGATGTCACCGTAGAGCCCCAGTGAGTGCCTGGGACAGATCGGTGCCTTTGCAGCCCAAGGTCCCCTGGGATGTCACCATGGAATGGCTGTGACTGCCTCTGACCACACGGCCCTTTACAGTCCCCAGAAATGCCTGGCAGGTGTCCATGGAGCCCCTGTCTCTGCCTGGGACATTCCAGCTGTGGAACAGCCTGGAGACTCTTGGAAAGGCCCCAGGGAACCCCTCTGAAGGCCTCTGACAAATCTGACCCTTAGTGGGCAAGCATCACCAGGACCCTGTTGCTATGGTCAGTTTCCATGGCAATCATCACCAGGACCCTGTTGCTATGGTCAGTATCCATGGCAACCATTTCCAGCCCCCTGTTGCTATGGTCAGTCCCTTGGCAGCTCCATGGAGACCCCATGCCAGGGGTGGTTGCCATGGACACCAGCTCAGGCCTGCAGCCAGAGCCCGTTGCCATGGCAACCATTGGCAGCCCCATCCCCAGGCTCATGGGATCCCAGAACTACAGAATTGGCTGAGCTGGGAGAGACCCATCAGGATCCTCCAGTCCAACTGCTGGCCCTGCACAGGACACCCCAACAATGCCAGCCTGGGCCTGGCAGCGCTGTCCAAACGCTGCTGGAGCTCAGAGAGCCCTGGAGCTGGGACCCTTCCCTGGGGAGCCTGGGCAGGGCCCCAGCAGCCTCTGGGCAAAAACCTTTTCCTGACATCCAACCGGAGCCTGCCCCGACTCAGCTGCAGCCGTTCCCTCCACTCCTGTCGCTGGATATCCATGCCGAAGGAGAGGAGAATGCACCAGAAGAAAAGGGCAGCTGGGCGTCATCCTTCCACAGGGAAGAGGGGGGGCAGAAATCTCTCGCCCTGCCTCTAGATACTCCCACAGGGACGTGAGGGCTGATCCCACAGCCCCAAGGGTCACAGTCAGGGCTGCCCTAGGGAATGCTCGCCTGGTATTGAGGGGCAGTGTGGGAGCACCTGGATCTTGGAGCACCCAGCTGCCCCCCATGTTTGGAGGTGTCTGAGGAGGGCTGGGACAATGCCAGGGACATCCTGCAGTGACATCCCCCCTGTCCAGCTCTGGGTGATCTCAGTCCAAAACCTGACCCTGATCCTGGTCTCAATCTCACTCCACGTTGAGACACACTCAACAGTTCTGTATTTAACCTCATCCCCATCCCAGACTCGACTAGCCCCAGACCAAATCCCAACCCCAGCCCTAAAGCTAATCCCATGTCTCGCCTTAACCTCAATCCCAGCTCGAATCCAAATCTCAGCCCCAACTCCAACCCCAGCCCTAATTCCAGTCCCTTCCTAAATCCTCAGTCCCAAACCAAATCCCAGGTTCAGCCCTTCTGGGGGTTTGGGGGTGTCTCTGTCCCTCTGACCCCGATGATGTTTGGGTGGGGTCCCAGCAGGGCTGAGAGGGACAGAGACCCCCCCCGGCCTCCCCAGGTGTGAGAAGGTCGGAGAGCCCCCCCAGGCCCGAGCACCCTCAGCAGTGAGAGGGACACAGAGCCCCTGGTCCCCAGCCCTGCACAGGCATTGCCTGAGGCCAGAGGGATGGAGACCCCTCGAGCATCCCCCAGGGCAAGGGGACAGAGACCCCCGAGCATCCCCTGAGAGGGACAGAGACTGCCCTGACTACCCCCTGAGAGAAGGATGAGAGGGAGGGAGACCCCCCAGGCATTCCCTGGGGTGAGAATGATGGGGGACCCCTGGGGAATGGTCTGGGGTGACAGGGACAGGGACACCCCTGGGGAATGGCCTGGAGTGACAGGGACAGGGACAACCCCCCCAAAGTCTTCCCAAGAATCCCCCAGTGCGAGAGGCACAGAGACCCTTGAGAATCCCCTGGGCACTGGGCAAAATAAACTTGGCAGCAATCAAACTTTACTCTGCATAAATCACTTGATGAATATTTGATTTTCCTACAAGTCATATATGATGTAAATGCAAACAAATCCCAAACATGATTACACTGAAAATAGAAGCAATTCTGTGTCAATTACAAGTCAGATCAATTCTTGCACAGCTCCAACTCAGCTACTTGCAGGTTTCAAATAAAGAAAAGTGCAAATTTGGCCCAATACAAATTATTAAAAGGAAGGAGAATTCTGTGTAGCTGTCACAAAGGTGACAGGGACGAAGAGAATAATGACTCTCACATTTGGCAAAGCCCCCAAGGGTGTGAACTCAGGAGTTATTTGGGAATTTAGCTACTTGAGCTGGGCTTCTTGTGGGACTTCCAGCAGCCCCTTGTGTTCCTCACCTTGGAGGGAATGAACCTTGTCAGTCTCGCTCGTATCACATGATCCCTTTCCTGCAGTGATTTTAGTAAAGTTTTCAAGTAAAGACAACAAAATATTTTCTTTTTCACTGGCCACCTACAACAGCCATTTTCCTCATCAGTTCTCCCATAAGTCTCTCTGAGGAAGCTGTGTCAAAGTTTCTAAAAGTTCCTCCAGAGAGAACCACAACCTCCTCAGAGGAGGGAGCCATGTTGTTGTCAAAGGCACTTGGGGTCAGACAACAGTGCCCCGAACTCACTGGCCAAAATAATGTCGCAATTTGGTTAAGAAAATTCTTAAAAAGATGCCTCTGCCCCAATTAAGGTGCTAACAAGACCAAACCGAAAGTGGATTTTATTGAACAATAAATGTGAGGTAGACAGAGAGATGGAAAGAGAAAAGGGGGGAAGAGCAAGGGAGTGACAGGGACAGAGACCTCCCCTGAAGCAGGCTAAGTGTGACATTGTCCCCTGTGGGTGTGGCCTTCCCGGGGTGGGGGTTTTACACCTGAGCCAGTTCTGGTAAGGGGGGTGGTGTTCACCCCCTGAGCAGGGATTACCCCACTGTTTCAGGCTGCAATGTAAGATGTAACCAAATGCATGTTTTCAATCCCCATCTTGATAAACTGCTATAAACAGGTGGGGCAGTGTTCTTTATCTCTTCCATGACTCACCCCTGATAACGCCCTCCAGGGGAGATATCTTCTGTGAATGGGCCATTGAGTTTTACTGCAGGACTGATAAAATTCCATCATCCCATTGTGGGATGCTCCGCCTGGGGGGGGGGGATCCAAGCATTCCTACCTGGATATAAGCTGAGTCTTTCAACACCAGGAGCAGCTTGCCTACTGGATTCCCAGAGGACAAGAGCTCCATAACCATCACGGGACCTTCAGAGGAAGACCAGATGCTTCTGCAGGATCCCTGCTTTGACAGAATCGTGTTCATCACTCCAAACGGACTGCAGCCACCATTTATTGGTACTGCTGCCACCACCCTGACTAACAGTTTGTCAGATTATATCCTGACTCTGTCAGTTTAAGGCACTGTTTCTTGTTGTAGTGTGTTTGTTAAGTTTATTTGTTTGCTCCCCTATTTTCTGTATTGCTCCCCCCCATTTGACAATGGTTCTGCCCTCCTGTTTTTCTCGACTGTCTATTATGTTGTTCCCATGGCAACTCCTGCCACTGGGGTTGTCAGTCCTTTTAGTTATATAATTCCTCCTCCCCCTAATACCCTTATATGTACATTTGTTTCTCCTCCCTGGGCCCAGTCAATCACCCCCACTCCTCCTATTTTGCCAGAATCTTCTTCCCTAGGGGGGTTATGATTGGCTGTGGTCCTGAGGCCCCTCCCTTACTTTGTATTGATTGGGTTTTCCCTCATGCCCGTTATGTTAAGTTCATCCCTTCACCCTTCCCTATTGGTTCTGTGTAAACCCCTCCCTGAAACACCCACTCCCTTTATAACCTTGTTCCACCTTCCATTCCTGGTGTCTCCCTGGTTGTCGTCTTGGGCTTCATATTAAACCTGACTTGACCCCATCGAGAGTCCAGCTCCTTATTTGCCATCGTGTGTGCAGCGAGACCAGTCCGCAGGTGAGCACAGCCCGAGGCCCTCAGATGCCGAGGGGTGCTCACTTTGGATTGCAGCTGGGTGTCGGCCTACCCTCTGCTAGCCAGACACTGACCTCCCAGGCCAGATACACCTCGCCGCAGTTTCTGTATCATTGCAATTCTGGTTTAGACTCTCCCCCAGGTCTGCCTTCAAACCAGTACAAAATTCAATGTGCTTATCCCTTATTTTCCTCCCACAACAGAATTTCCCATCCCCAAACCTTCACCAGATGGAACACAATTCTGCAAGGAAAATGAGAATCCCCCAGGACCCCCAGGCAGGTGAGGAGAAAGTCAGTGCCCCTTTCCCCTTCTCTCCCGCTCCATCTCCCAGCCCAGCATGGCCCCCGGCTGCATGACAACCCCGGTGCCAGTGATGTCCTGCTGGGGATGCACTTAGGGGATCTCCTTCTCCTTCCCTCTGGCACGGAGGGAAATCACATCCTCTCCTTGTCCTTCTTCCCCCAGACAAGGAGCTGAGGAGGGAGGACAAATCCCTATGGCAGGACATGGTAGAAAAGGCCATTTTGAGCAGCTCCACGGTCTGGAATCCAGCAGGGAGGAAAAGCCTCTGAGGTAGAACAGGAGGAAGGGCTGCAAACCCAGCCCAGGGTGCTCTGAGGATGAAAGACCAACCCTGTGCCAGGAAGGTGGACAGAGTTTAAGCCAAAGCTCAGAGACAGTGGAGGAAAAATCTCCATGGCAGAACCTTGTTGGTTTCTCGGCTGTTTAGGTGGCCTGGAAAGGCCCAGGGTGGCCTTGGACAGTCCGGCGCTTCAAAGGACGAGAAGAGACTTCTGATCTTTTCTTGGTCTCGGTGTTTATTAATTGTTTATCTAAAAGATTTTCTCCCGGCCCAACAGAGGTCTGCACAGCATGTCAGCCATGGACACACTGAGAGCCCCCGGGGCGGTCACTTACCTTTATACTTGAAGTTACGTATACAATATTTATAATTTTTCCCCAATACCTTTTACCCTTATTAATCGGTGCACTTCTAGTAATAACCAATCCCAAAGTACCACCATCACCACAGAAGATGGAGGCCAAGAAGAAGAAGAAGAAGAACAGGACACGCCCCAATTCCTCCATCTTACTTCTTTAGACCCCCCTATACAGAAATCCTAAACCCTGTGTTTTACACTCTAATTAACTTATCCCTTCACCATTCACCCAGTGAAATCCTCCCATCCTCATACAGGTTTTCGTCTCCTGTGTAGGATCAAAGTCCTGCCACCAGACACTTCTGGCATCATTCCAGGACTCCCGAGCCCTCCAAGGGTGATCTCGGCCACTCTGCACCTCCATCCTGAGATCCCACATCTCCCCCTTCTGTTTGCACCAAGAAAACCTCTTTTGCTACCCGATTCATAGCACGTTTTAAACATACGAAGATGCATGGGACGACAAGTACGAGGACTAGGAGAACTATTAAAACATAGAATACTACCCTTAAAATTCCTCTCCAAATGGGAGAGATGTCAAAGAATTCTACCAGCTGATCGATCCATGATCCTGTGATCTCGCCAAGCTTATTTATGCTGTCCTTTATATTTTTGATACTTTCATGAATTGACCTTGAATGATCTGAGAGATTCATGCAGCACATCCCTTCAAACTCTTCACACCCATGTTCATGAGCGAGCAATAGATAATCGATCGCCTCTCTGTTTTGAAGAGTCGCCTGTCTTACACCACTGATGTCTTTTAACATGTCATCCAACGCGACAGACACAGACACATGTTTGCTCAACCAACAACCCATGCGGTCGACTTGAGTCAAGGCTACCCCTGATGCTGTTTGAGGTGAGAAGATTGCTGTAGCAATACTCGCTTTCTTGTCCCAAGAAAATATTTTGTCATTGCAATCTGCCGCATATTGTTCTATTGATCTTTTTTCTCTGCGTTTTCTCTCCCTTAACATATTCAAATCAGGCGATAGCATTGAAATTTCCCCAATGCTGCATGGACCTCCCGTGGCATTAGCAGGAATGCCGTGCCAAATTCTGTCCCCGCAAATTAAGAACAAACCCTGTGGCAATTGCACTGGGACTTGGACCGATCCTCTGGCAGTTTTCTCTGTATATTTACAACATGCTGACGCATTCTTATAAAATTCATGAATGGGAGTCAAATCAACAGTTTTCGCCTTTGTGACCTTCGGAGCTTCAAACTGCACGCAGAGTTCCATTGTCATGGATCCAAAAATCTCCAATTCCTGAGGTTCTGTAGAAGCCACAGGAAGTAGATGTGTCCAAGCACACCACTCTTTCAAAGGATCTTTAATGACCTGCGAAATGTTAACTGCGGAGTGCCCTGGAACTGGCCATTCGTCCACTGGCAATCCAACCATGCAGGCAGAAAATGGTTTTCCTGGCCTCGAATATGTCAGGCAAATACTATCTAAATTCACTGCCTGAGCTAAAGTCTCCCATACATTTTGCCTTGGCTGACTAATAGGTAAATTACCCCCATTGCTTACTGCAATGAATGAAAGAATGATGCACATAAGCATCATGAAACCCATGACTCTGCTTCTGCGTGAAATCATTGTTCTGTTTTTCATTCAAGACCCTAGAGAAAATTCCCCCAAAGACTTTAGCCTCTTTTTATTTTTCTTCTGAACCGCTCTGTGCAGTCTGAGTCTCGACTACTGTCTGAGTACTTGTTTCTTTGTTTCTTGGATCAGCGTTCTCGTGTTCTCGCATTCGGAATGGCTTCACGTGTCGTGCCGACACCCACTTCAGACCTTGATCTGTGGAAACACAAGCGAAAGCCTTGCCCCCCACTAGGTGGCGCTGTCACCGGCCTCCCCAGCTCGGATGATGGAATGAGCTTGACTGCTCTTCCTTTTCCGGTCGACTGCCGTGTCGGCGATCTCATTTGAGACCGTGTTTGCTTGGCTTTTAATTCAGCTGAAAATGGAGCTTGAACACCAGAACGTCTCCCTTGAAGGGAAGGGACTGGAACTCCGAGGGTTTCAACCAAAGGCACCGAGTCTGGAGAGGGTGTGGAGCCCCGGGACGCAGAATCCCTAACACGGCCCCTCCTCGCCCGAGACGTCACAGGGGATCAGGCCCGCCCCCGCCCAGGCTCTACTCTCTGCGCATGCGTGCTCTCCGAGCCGCTCCCTGTCTCTCCCGAGCTGACGTCACTCTCTCCCCCTCGTTCCACCTCCGAGGTCTCCTCCCCTCGGTCTGTCCCTGACTCTGTCTCCTCCTCCTCTGATGCTGTGTCCATTCCTCCCACCGGTGTGTACAGCCCGCCCCCCGCCGGCACCTGAGTCCGCTCCGCTATTCGAGCCGACCTTCACACCGGGTCTGACGTCACAACCGTGCGCCTCCCGTGTCTCACTATGGTGGCCCTTTGGGGCTGCGCAATTTCCCCCATTTCGCCGTCCATGTTTACCGCCCCCGCGCTGGTATGTGACACCCCCCCCCGGTTCTTGCGAGTTTTGTCCGCCGCGCGCGTCTCCGCTACCCTGCCGGCCGGGGCGACCGCCACCCCCGGCGCTGCGCTGACAAAAGCCGCACCAGAACTCGTGTCTCCCATTATCTCTTCACCCGCGCTCCCCGCCTGCACCGCCACTGCCGCGAGAAAGCGCCCCCCCCGATCTCTTCTCTCCCCCCTGCACCCCCCCTTCCGATCCTGACTCCCCTGTACTCTCCGGGGTTTCAGGACCATTTAGGAGTTTCCTGAGGTTTCTGGGTTTTGGGACCGGGGGCTTTAATATTATTTCCTGCTCTCTTTTCTCGAGAGCCCTTTCCCCCTGGCTTCTTGAGGCCAGAGCTAATTTTTTCCCGGAGCTTTGCTCCCCCCCTCCTTCCGAGGGTGCCGCAACTTTTCGTTGCTCTTCCAGTCTTTTCGACTGCACCGAGATGCCTTCCAGCATCAATCTTGCCAGCGAGAGCAGCTTTAACGCTGTCTCATCATTTTTTGTTGCTAAAAAATATAAGTGTCTATTGATTTCCTGCCAAAACCCCACTTCGAATAGCAGGCATGTTTCGGCCAGTGGGTAGTTAAGGCTTGCCCACAACAATAACTGTTTTAATTCTTTCTTTGGGATCCCTTCTGTGTATGCTTGAGCCACGCCTTGTAAGGCGGACAAAATTTCCCATTGTTCCTGGGAGAGTGTGCCCCCCATGTTCTTATTTTTTGACCTTCTCACCGAATCTGTCGTCAGAGCTGTCCGAAGGCTCCCGGTCTCTGTCCAGCAGGTCACAGGAGAAGGATCCAGAGGCGCCTTCCGGTTCCGATCCAGGCTGCTCTGCTATGAACTTTCTTCGGCAGAAGCTGAGAGATGTAATTCTCAGTGACTGCTGTTTTTTGCAGACTCTTCTGACCATTTTTTTTTTCTTTTTTTCTTTTTTCTTCAGGCTTCTCTCCTCAGGAGCTATCAGTGCTCTCCTGGGAACTCGTCCTAGATCGGAGCTGCCCTCTCGGCTCTTCAGCTCTTCAGCTCTTCAGGGCTGATCCCCCCCCCGAAAGGTTGGTGGGGAGTAGCCCACGCAGTGAACGCCACTCAGGGACGCCACTCAGGGACGCCACTTGTCGGTTTCTCGGCTGTTTAGGTAGCCTGGAAAGGCCCAGGGTGGCCTTGGACAGTCCGGCGCTTCAAAGGACAAGAAGAGACTTCTGATCTTTTCTCAGTCTCGGTGTTTATTAATTGTTTATCTAAAAGATTTTCTCCCAGCCCAACAGAGGTCTGCACAGCATGTCAGCCATGGGCACACTGAGAGCCCCCGGGGCGGTCACTTATCTTTATACTTGAAGTTACGTATACAATATTTATAATTTTTCCCCAATACCTTTTACCCTTATTAATCGGTGCACTTCTAGTAATAACCAATCCCAAAGTGCCACCATCACCACAGAAGATGGAGGCCAAGAAGAAGAAGAAGAAGAACAGGACACGCCCCAATTCCTCCATCTTACTTCTTTAGACCCCCTTGTACAGAAATCTTAAACCCTGTGTTTTACACTCTAATTAACTTATCCCTTCACCATTCACCCAGTGAAATCCTCCCATCCTCATACAGGTTTTCGTCTCCTGTGTAGGATCAAAGTCCTGCCACCAGACACTTCTGGCATCATTCCAGGACTCCCGAGCCCCCCAAGGGTGATCTCGGCCACTCTGCACCTCCGTCCTGAGGTGCTGAGATCCCACAGAACCTCATTGAAGATGTCATTTTGAGTGACTCCACAGTGCAGAATTCCAGTGGGGAGGAAAATCCCCAGAGATCCTGCAGGAGGATGGGCTTCAAAGCCAGCCCAGGGTGGCTGAGGAGGAAAGACCCACCCTGAGCCAGGAAGGTGGACAGAGCTTCAGACAAAGTTTGGAGCTGGTGGTCCATGAGCAGATTCATGATGGGGAGAAGCCCTACAAGTTCTTGGAGTGTGGGAAAAACTTCAGGCAGAGCAGCACCCTGATCAGCCACCAGAGGATCCACACCGGGGAATGGCCCTATGAGTATGGGGAATGTGGGAAGGGCTTCAGCTACAGATCCACCCTCATGACCCACCAATGCATCCACACTAGGGAGAGGCCCTATGAGTGTCCCCAGTGTCAGAAGAGTTTTCACATCAGGTCCCACCTCCTCAGCCACCAGCATATTCCCACAGAGGAGAGGCCCTTCCGCTGCCCTGACTGCGGGAAGAGTATCTAGCAAAACCTCCACCTCATCAGGCACCAGCGTATCCACACTGGGGAGAGGCCCTGTGAGTGTGGGGAATGTGAGATGAGCTTCAGCTGGGGCTTCAGCCTTAGCTGCCACCAGAGGATCCACACCAGGGAATGCCCTCCCTACAAGTGTGGGGAATGTGAGGAGAGCTTCAGTCGTAGGTCCCAGCTGATCATCAACCAAATAATCCACACTGGGGAGAGGCCCTATGAGTGTCCCGAGTGTCAGAAGAGGTTTCAGACCAGCTCCAATCTCCTCGGCCACCAGTGGATTCACACTGAGGGAGGCCCTTCTGCTGCCCTGACTGTGGGAAGGGCTTCAAGGACAACTCCATCCCCGTCACCCACCGGTGCATCCACAATGGGGAGAGGCCCTACGAGTGTCCCCAGTGTGGGAAGAGTTTCTTTGGCAGCTCTGACTTGACCAGACACCAATGGAGGCGCCGGTAAGGGAAGTCCTGCAAGTGCTCCAACTGCCGAAGAGCTTCGTGCACCACTCCAGCTTCATCCCCCATGGGAGGATCCACATTGGTCAGAGCCCTGGTGACCCACATTTCCTGTGATCCATGTTGGGAGGACACCTGGCTGGTTATCCTTTTGGTTTGGCCCTAATTCTGATTTTTCTTTATCACTTAAAAACACCTGAAATATGACAAAAAAGAAAGTAATTGATCAAGGATATCTAAAATCCTACTATTTAACAGGTGTTTGAGGTGGAATTTATGGTTTGGGAACGTATTCTGGAAGATTTGTGTGTTCTTGGGGGATTTCAGGAAGTATTCTCCATATCCTTGCACTCCAGAATTCAAGATAAATTGGTCTGTCACCTCAAAATTATTCAATCCCACTGAAAACACCTCAATTTTACCCCAAAATGGCTCAATTCATGTCAAATTGCCTTGTTCCCACCTCAGAAAAACTCAGTCCCATGCCATATCTAGTTGATTCCACAATCTCCAGGGTGAGATGGTGTTGGAAGGAGATTGGGACAAGTGAGATCGAAATTTGAGGGTGTGGGATCGGGATTGTGTAGGTCTGGGTGTGTGTGATCTATTTTGATAGTAAATAAAACTTTCAGAACTATCGATTTCTGTCCCATTCATTTTCCATCAGTTCTGTTTTCAGAGTGCCATCTTCTCAGCTGATTGTATTGGTGTCCTCCTTTCTCTCCTGCCTCTCTTTCCCTGCTCTGTTTCTCTCTCAGTGTCTCCCTTAACCCAGGGCAGCTCCCACCAAAGATCCTGCCCTGATTTACTTCCCAATCCATGAGCTACAACAACCATGGGTGAAGTTATGAAGGCTGGCAGTGAAATGTCATTGTAAGATCTTGCTCCACTTGGCTTTTGGCTCCTTCTTAAGAGCTTTGCCTTTGAGGGCAGGAGCATCTTTTCCTTGCTGGGAACTGGAATACCAGCCCCTGGGAGTGTGTTCCATGGATCCCAGAGGGGCATTCCCGAGGCTCCCAGGGTGCTGCTCCTGCCGTGCCTCCCAAGGAGCTGTGCAGGGCCAGGGGACAAGGTCCAGCAGCTCTGTTGGTTCTGCAGTGCCACAACAGCCCCTGGTTCCATGAGTGTCCATACTGCAAACAGAGGTTCCTTGGTTCCCATGATGCCCTGCTGTGTCACCATGGATATTTGGTGCCATGAAGTTCTTCAGTGTCACAATGGCCTCCCTCTCTCCATGAGCTTCCGCAGTGCCACAATGGCTTCCTTGGATGGACAGTGTCACCATGGACCATTGGCCCCATGCAGCCCCACTGGGACACCATGGACTCCTTGGTTCCATGAGGTTCCGGGAGTGTCTCCATGGTCTCCTTGGATCCACAGTGTCACAATGGACCACTGGATCCACATGGCCCTGCTGTGTCACTATGGGCCCTTGGTTCCATGGGACCCCAGGGTCACAATTGACTCCTTGCTTCCATGTCACTGTCTTAGTGTCAAAATGGTCCCTTCATTCCATGAGGAATACAGAAGTTTTGTAGAAACATTGAGTAAATCCTGCTTAATAAAACTGGGAACATCTGTTTGCATTCAAGAGAGATGTTAATGGTGACGGTGGCACCAGCAGCTTCCATCTGCAACAGAGATCCAGGGAAAGGACAGGGACGGAGAATTCAGCTGCAAGACTCAGAGAATTCTGCTCCCAGAGATAATTTCTGCTCACACTGTCCCTCGTAGAAAGGTGACACCATTCCAGGTAGCCTGGACTGAGCAGGTGGCTCCCAAGTTGGGTTTGTTGTTCAGGAAATCTGCTCAGGCTTTTCCATTTTTTCTGGTTTGAAAGCAAAACCAGTGAGAGACTCCAAGTCAGAATTACAATTTATTAGGAAAAGAAAAAAAAAAAAGAAAATGCATTCAATAATACAAAAGAAAAAACATTGATAAAGTCAGAATACAACTTGACACCCTGTTGGTCAGGGTGTTGTTAGCAGTCCAGTTGGAATGGTGGCTGCAGTCCTCCTGGAGTGGCAGATGTGGTTATGTTGGAGCAGTGATCCTGTAGTAGGGTGTAGTCTTCCTCTGAAGATCCAATGGAAATGGCAGCTGTTCCCTGGGAAATCCAGTGGAAAGGCAGCTTGTTTTGTCCCAAAGCCCAGATTATATTCAGGTGGGGATGCTTAGCTCCTCCCCACTGGGCGGAGCATCTCACAATGAGCTAAAATCATTCTATAAGTCATGGGGTGGGTCAAGAAATGGCTCCCAGAGGGAGTTATCTCTGAGTCACATGGCAAGGCATTGATTGGCCCATTTACAGGAGATAAGGAAAAAACAATGCCCTTCCTGCTTTCAACAGCTCTTGAGGATTGGAATAGAATACATCTTTACATTGTAACCTAGGACATCTATCACTGATGGAAGGTTGGGATGGAATAACTTCATATTTGAGGTCATTTTGAGCTCTGCTGGGAGTTTCCCGAGGTCTGGTAGTGCTGTTGGCTTCAGGAACAGTTTGGGCAATGGCTCTAGGACTGAGGGCTGGGTGAAAAATGAGAACGGTTGTTAGTCTTGTATTTACAGTCTTTTGCTGTATGTCCAGTTTTCTCGCAGTTTTAACAGTTTCCACTGCCTTTATTACATTCTGTATTGTGGGGAAGCACATTTGCTGCAACCAGTGCTTCCATTGCACCCTGGCCTGTGGCCTTGGCTAAGCTGGAGTCACGGCCTGAGACCACTGGGCAAATGCAAGCATCAACCATCTGAGCGATGGTCGGCTCATGGACAAGGCGGAGGGTGTCCAGAACCTTTCTGCACTCAATAATGGCATTACAGAAAGCTAATTTGCTAATAAGATAATCCCAGACCTTTTGATCATCTACCTGTTTTTCCAGCACTTTATTAAGGTGATCGAAAAACTTGATGTAGCTCTCATCTGGGCCCTGGCAAATGTCAGTGAAGTCAATTTGGATGTAGAAGTGTCAGGTGAAGGAGGGTAAACCATGCAGCACCTTTGAGATCTTCCAGTATTGACCAGCGGAGGACTTCAGCCTGATATTGCAGTCTAGTATAGTCTCCTTCCCTGGTAACGCGGTCTGTTGTGAGGTGTTGTCACCGTTCTTCCTCAACATAACTTTTTGGCAATTCATTAAATTTATTTATCCAAAGTTGTTTCCACAAAATAAACTCAGCAGGTGACAATATAATTTTTATACACTCTATTAAATTTTATGGTACCATCGTGTGGGCAGTAAATGGTGCATCCAGCAAATTCTTAAAATAGGAAGAACTCCTCCCATAGTCCTTTGCAGCATGAACTAAGTCCTGAATTTCCCTATGGAGGTAGAGAATCCAAGATTCAGATGGCACCTGTGCAGTATAAGCAGGGGCCAAAACCTAAATGAGAATCTATAGAGAATAGATTTAGGTTTTGGCCCCCGCTTATACTGCCCAGGTGCTACCTGAATCTTGGTTACCACCTCCCAGTCCCCCTCCTTTGCAGCTTTTCTCTGCATCCTCTGCCAAGAATGCTTGGGCTCATCCTCACTCTCAGATAAGCTATCACTCTCTTCCTCTGTAGAGGAAGCAGGTCTGCTGGGAGGGGCGTAGGGCATTCAGCCAACTGGCAACACACTGTGTTGAAGGCCTTTGGTAGCCAAAATGGCTTCCTTCCAGTTGGTCCCATGTCCAGTTCCAGGGTCGGAACTCAACATCAAGGTGGGGCCTGTCACAGGGGAGGTATGTGGAGCAAAGGTAGGAAATGGGGATGAAGGCCGAAGGGAATCTAAAATGCTGGTCTCTCAAACAGGAGCATTGCCATCTTGTGATTTATAGGAAGGGGGATTAGGATCAGGAGATGAAGGAATGTCAGGGCAGCATGGCCACTACTGATAGTGGAACCCTGGAAAAAGTTAAAGATAGAATCTAAAATGTTAGGCTTTGTGCTTTCCCAGACCAACTGCACCTGCGTAAGCAGTATGATAAATTATATAATCGTTAGATGTGATGATTGTTTAGTAATTAAATGTAATTATTATATAACCATAAGAAGAATCGTGAGAAACTATGTTGGAAATTCAGAGAGGGGCTAAATTTATGTATACAATAGAACAATATAAGTTTAATAATTAACATGAAAGTTATGTAACAATAGAGTATAAAACAAGATCATTTCGGATATATGGTTGGAGTCAGATTTGGGTTGAATATACCCCGATTCCCAGAGCTCTTAATAAAATGCACCACATATAATCGCTCCGTGATTATGTGTTTTTGAACGCTAACACTACCACCCTGAGGAGAGGACAGAAAAGGAGGGGAGATGACAGGTAGCAGATGGCTTGTCTGTGCCAAAGGGCGGGCTCCATCTCCCGTCCTGTTCTCAGGGAACATGGGTTCGGGAACGTGGTGGGAGGATTGAATAAACCAGGACAATGGGTTGGAACCATGAACTCGTTACATGATCCCATAAATTGAATGAAACAACAGATACAATTTCCCAACTTTTAAAACCCCTTGTGTTTGTAAAATATAAAGCTTTTTCCCAACAGCATCCCAAAACAGTAACTGATAGATAGAATCAACAGAGATATCAGGAAACTCCTCAAATAACCATGAACAATACCTTTTAAACTCCCCTCAGAAAATTAACTCCCCTCTAAATTTAAAACTCTCCAAAACTTAACAAAAACATCCTTTGCAGCTTGGAACTGATTATTTTCCATAGCTGCACCCAATGAAAGAGGAAATGCCCATCCACAGGAATGAAAAATCAAAAGCCCAAACCCCTGGGAGCTCTCTGCCACTCAGTCACTCACTCTCAGTCTCACAGGCACAATCTTCAGCCAAAGTGGGGCCTGTGGGGCTGTCAGCAAAGCTGGTCCCACAGATGTTGAGGGGATTGTTGACTTCTTCTTCAGTGAGATTCAATAAAACTCAAGTCTCATTTCAGCGTTGTGGTTGACCTGAAGGGGTACAGCTTCCAGTGACATCTGGCTGGCAGGATCACTGCTGGAGATGTTACCGGGGACCTTAACAAATCATGTCCCTGTTTGGGTGCCATGTGTAGCATCATTGCTCTACTGAGGCCCTTGTAGCATCCAGCACTCATGAGCCCAAAGCTCACTGCTATCTTAGAAAGCTGACAGAACAGGCAGGATGGGGTTTCATATGATCTCCTGCAAACTGGGTTTATTGGTACAGGAACAGGGTACACAGCTGAACAGGGTCCAGGGATGAAGACGGTGTAGGCTGAGGGAACAGGGTGTTATATGGGGTAGTGAGGGTGGAGCTGAGAGTCAGAGTCCAATGGATATGGGGGAAAATGGTGCAGAGGAGGGGTCAGAGGTCAGGTCAGCCAATAGGGAAACAAGGGTGGAGGAATGCAGCAAACTAGGGCCAGTGGAGGGACAGAGGGAGAACATTCTAGGGCTAAACAAACGTGGGCAATAGGAGTTGAACTAGGATAATTAGGCCAATGGGCCAATGGGGTAACATAACGTGACATGAATCATGTGTCTGCAAAGATCAATGGGAGAAGAAAGCATCTCACCCTAACCTGAAAGCCTATTCCTCTTATCTGGAACCAGTCCTCCATGTCTAAGGGATTGAGACTGTGATGGCAGGGCTCTGAGCCTCCACACATCCTCACAGCTGGCCCAGGGCAGGTCTGGAGTGGTCTTGGTGGCAGCTTGGGCTTGGCACACACTTGAGGAGGGTGTCTGTTTTCAACAGGGAGCTTAGGAGTTTTAGATTACTAAAATAAAAGAAGAAAAACCCCACTTTGACTGAGTGCAGCAAGTTCTCCAAGATAAGCTGACCCCACGTGAGTGAGGAGAGACAGGATGGGGTTTGGAAATGTGGAGCAAGGCTCTCCACACTGGGTCAGATCTCAAGACACAGCTTCTCAGAGCAGGCCAGACCTCCTTAGGAAAGCCCCTGGGTCTATCAGTCACAGAATGCTGCTATCATTTCTTCTCTAAAGAGAACCATACACCCTTAAAACAGGAATATGGATTTATTGGAAGCTATTTGAAATATTTCTCTGTAACAATAGAAAAAGAACTTCCTAGTGCACTGCACTACAGTAGAGGGAAATCAAAGCAAAACCATGGTTTGTCAGCATGTACTTGATCATAATGAGCCCCATGGTGCATTTGGACCTGAGCCCTGAAACCTCAGGGCCTGAGAGGAGATTGCACAAACCTTTCCACGAGTGAAAGACGGACAAAAAACCCAAAGTGTCTTGAGGCATGAATGTGTCCCTCTGAGGTCCATCCCCAACACAGGCTCCTCATGACTCCTTGGAGGAGAGTATTGGATGCCAGGATGGCATGAAATCCTCTCAGAGACTCAATGTAGAAAGGAAAATCCAAAGTACCTTAAAAACCTTGAGTATCTCAAAGTATTAATGAGCACTACTGGGTGTCAGTACAAAGCTCTCAAGGGACTCGTTAAAGCAGATAATTGGGGCCATGATTGTACAAAGCTCTCACAGAGCCTGTATCAAAAGGGAAACACCAAATACCTTGAAAAAACTAAAGTACCCTGAAGTATTAATGAGCCCCAATGAGTGTTGTTACTGACAAAGCCTCTCCAGGGACTAATTACAGCGGATAGTTGGAGGCCATGATTGCACAAACCTCCCAGAGACTCCAAGTTAAACGCCAAACCCAAAGTCCTTTGAAAAACCTGCAGAGAGGCTCCCGGCACAGAGGCAGCTCCTGGCAAGGGCAGCGCAGCAGAGAGACAGCTCTGGCCAGGAGCAGCTCCTGTGCACAGCCCAGCAGGGCTGGGGCACTGCCTGCAGCCACCCCAGGCACAGCACAGGGGCACAGAGGGGTTAAACTCAGCCTGGGCTGGGAGCACAGAGCAGAGCTCACTCAGGGCTCACTAGAGCAGAAATCAGCCCAGGTTTGAAACAGTCATTCCCTGGCTTTGGGAAGAGGAGCTGCCATTCCTGCAGGAATCTCCTGGAGCTGGCACATCCCACAGCTTTTAGGACCTTTCAGGAGGACTCTCAGAGCTGCTCCAGGGCAGGGCTGTGGCCCTAGGGCAGGGCTGGCTTTCCCTGCTGCCCCAGCCCAGGCACAGCCCAAGGCAGCTCCTGTTGCCAGGCTCTGCTGCAGGGCTGAGCAGCCGGGGCTGCAGCCAGGGGTGCCCAGGGCTGTCCTGCAGAGCAGGGTCCTGCAGCCTATGGCGCTGTGCTGGGGCAGGGACTCTGCTGCCTGCCAGGGACAGCTCTCAGCTGGCCCAGGGAGCTGCTCCCAGTGCTGGGGAGAAGCTGTGGGGGGAAGGAGCCACCCTGAGCAGGGCAGGGGCTGCTGCTGAGAGGGGCTGGGTGGGGCAGGGCTGCTCCCAGCTCCAGACCTGCCTGGGCACAGCTCCGGAGGATGCTTCCCAAAGAAGGTAAGCCAGGGATTGCTGTAAAGGTCAGGAGCTTTCCTGAGCGTGTTTCAATTTCCTACTTAGAGAAAGATGGGAATGTTGGGGTGGTGACAAAAAGTTTTTTGTACTTTTTACATTTTTATATATTCGTAGCTCTCTAAATTACTATTATATAGTTACAATACTATAATCCTTACTTTATTAAGCTCTTAACTGTATTAAACCACTATTATATTCTTATATAGCTTTAATTCTGAATTAAATCTAGTATGTTTCCTTACCTTTCTCTTAATAACCTGACTGTCTAAATATATTCCTAAAATGCTCTATAGTCCTATTCTTTTATATAGTCCTGAAATACTATATAGTCTTCTAGGAACTGGACATATAGGAGCATTTTGGGTTTTGAGAATGAGCAGAATATGAGCAGTCATTATAAAAAGTGAAGGCAAAGAAGCCTTTGGACCTACTCCAATGGGTTGACCCAGGAGTGTGTAACTAGGGAAACTGAATCTGCTTTTGGAGGTTCCTGTTAAATATCCTAATTAACCAACCTTAATAAATTGTTGAAATCAGGAGGTGGATGAGCCCCATCCTGACTGGGACACCTGGAAGCTTCCAATAAATGTCCCGTTTTTACTTTACTGTTCTAACACTGCTGCAAGGGTTTTTTTTTTTTCTCTTTGGATTATAGACAACAGGGGGATGAGAGAAGCAGAACAGGAATTGTAATCCCAGAATCCCAGGACATTCTGAGTTGAAAGGGACACACAGGATCATCAAAGGAATGGTTGAACATTTACACAGACTCCAGAACTGTAACTTTGGGTGGGCAGTCTCTCTGCTGGGAGCCTCCCAAAGGGCCCTCAGCCCTGGACAGCAGCAGCATCACCTTTGCAGGGCCCAGCAGGGCTCTCCTGAGCTGCCCTTGCCCAGCTGCACACAGAGCCTGCCCCAGCCAGGGCCCTGCACACAGGCAGGTTTCTGTAGGGCCCCAGCCAGGGGACACAGGCTGGGATGGGCTCTGTGAGCGCTGTCAGGGACAAGGCTCCTCTCAGGAGGGAATGTCCAGGCCCAGGGAGATGCTCAGGGAAGGAGAAGGGGCTGAAGAGAGCAGTGCTGGGGGCAGGAGGGCACTGTTGGTGTGTGGGAGGTGCTGGGCACAGCTGGGCACGGGAACACTGTCCTGAGTGCTCGGCTGTCTCTGCCCTGCCCTCTCAGGCACAGCACCACAACATCTTCTCTTGTTTCTGCCCTGCCCTGATATTGTCACTGTTATCTGCTGCTCTCAGGGAGGCTCTGGCATTTGCAGCAGCTGAGTCAGGCACTGCCCTTGGCATTCCTGCCAGGCAGGGCTGTCCATGGGAATGGGATGTCCAAACTTCCCGGGCACCTGTGGGGCTGTGGGCAAAGCAGTCCATGGGAAAGGGGAATGAGCTGAGCCCCCTCCCTGAGATCCCATCATGGGCACAGCCAGGGATCTCCTTGCTGTGCCCTTCCAAGCTCTGAGCTGCCCTCCTGGGTGCAAATCTGTGCCAGAGCCTCTGGGAGTTCCCTGAATGTCCCACGGGGAAGGGCAGAGCTGCCAGAGCTGAGGAAATGCTGTTGGGTTTGCCCAGGGAGCCGTGAGTGTCCTTGGCACAAGGGGGTGCTGAGACCTTGCCCAGAGACCTTGAGAGAGGGTGAGACATTCAGGGATCCCTCGGCTCTGGGCAGGGTCAGGTTTATCCCAGGGAGACCCAGGAGTGTGATTGTGCTCTGATTGCAGCCAAAGGTGCAAAGCCAGGGCAGCTGGGAACCAGCCCATCCAGCCCCTCACCTTCCCTGAGCCACAGGGAATCCTTTGGCTCTCCCATCTCTCAGTGGCAAACTCTGAGTGCAGCAAGAATGCTGGGGATTTCTGACCTCAGAGAGCCAGGAATGATGTGTGGGTAGGAAAATAATTCCTAAAATCAGCTCCTGCCATCTATGTCCTATAGAAGTAGGAGTGCAGATGCTACCAAGCCTGTCAACATTAGGAGTGATTCCGCTGACAAATCCTGAATATCCAGCCTTGTCCCTCTGCCCCATGGCCACAAACCCAGGGCAGCAGGGCAGAGATGGCTCCTCAAGAGCCCCCATGCACACGCCTGGCTGCTCCTGCACACTCAGCCAGCACAACTGGAGCCCAGGCAGGGACCTGGGTGAAGGATTTCCCAGAGAAGGAACAAGGGTGGGTGAGTCCGAGTGGGACAGGCTACAGGGAATGGCCCAGGTTTGGCTCAAAGCAGCTTCTCCTGACTTGTCACTGTCCTTTCTCCATGAACAGGTCCCCAGGTGCAGCCCCAGCAAATGTCCAACAGCAGCTCCATCAGGCACTTCCTCCTGCTGGCATTGGCAGACACACGGCAGCTGCAGCTCCTGCACTTCTGCCTCTTGCTGGGCATCTCCCTGGCTGCCCTCCTGGGCAACGGCCTCATCATCGGCGCTGTAGCCTGCAGCCACCACCTGCACATGCCCATGTTCTTCTTCCTGCTCAACCTGGCCCTCAGCAACCTGGGCTCCATCTGCACCACTGTCCCCAAAGCCATGCACAATTCCCTCTGGGGCACCAGGAATATCTCCCACTCTGGATGTGCTGCACAGCTCTTTTTCTTTATGTTCTTCATGTCAGCAGAGTATTTCCTCCTGACCATCATGTGCTATGACCGCTACGTGTCCATCTGCAAACCCCTGCACTACGGGACCCTCCTGAGCAGCAGAGCTTGTGCCCACATGGCAGCAGCTGCCTGGGCCAGTGCCTTTCTCAATGCTCTCATGCACACAGCCAATACATTTTCCCTGCCCCTGTGCCAAGACAATGCCCTGGGCCAGTTCTTCTGTGATATCCCACAGATCCTCAAGCTCTCCTGCTACAAATCCTGCCTCAGGGAACTTGGTCTTCTTGCTGTTACTGTCTTTTTGGTATTTGGCTGTTTTGTGTTCATTGTTTTCTCCTATGTGCAGATCTTCAGGGCTGTGCTGAGGATCCCCTCTGAGCAGGGACGGCACAAAGCCTTTTCCACCTGCCTCCCTCACCTGGCCGTGGTCTCCCTCTTTGTCAGCACTGGCATTTTTGCCTCCCTGAAGCCCCCCTCCATGTCCTCCCCATCCCTAGATGTGGCAGTGACAGTTCTGTACTCGGTGGTGCCTCCAGCCCTGAACCCTCTCATCTACATCCTGAGGAACCAGGAGCTCAAGGCTGCAGTGTGGAGACTGATGACTAGACAATGTAAGAAATATTAAACTGCTGGACAGTTTCTGAAAATAATTTGTAATAAAAGTTGTCTTTGATACTTCTTATTGATTTCATTTTGGAGCTTTTTTTTGGTAGTTTACCTTTTTTAATATTTTTAATATTTTAATAAAGCAATCAATTTTGCCATATTTTGTTTCTCCACACGTCCACTGTGACCTGTAGACTGTGTCAACGAGGAGCAGTGCTCTTGATACCTTTAAATGAAAAAAAGGATTTCTTTCGTATGAAGCTATCAAGAACATAGCTCCTCGCTGCCACAGTCCACCAAAGTTTTCCCTGGAGATCCCCCTTTTGTTGCCTTCTCTGCACAGTTCAGCAATGTCTGTGTGCAGAGCTGGAGGCAGATCAGTGCTGGGCAAGCAGCTGTGCCCAGCAGCAGCAGCATTTGGTGTTGCCAGTGCTGCTGCCATGGCCCTGCCCCACTGCCCTGGTGGCCCTGGTGTTGCTGCAGGACCTGAGTGCTCTCGGGGCCGGGCACAGCCCTGGAGGTGGCAGTGCCGGGGCTGCAGCAGGGACAGCCCATGGGCACTGCTGGGGCAGCGCTGACGCCTCAGGCCAGGGCCTGGGGGCTCCAGGCTCCTTGCCCAGGCTCTCTCAAGAACACTGCCAGGCCAATGCTCAGCACAGAAAAGCCCCGTGAGCAGCCCCAGGCTGGCTGTGGGCAGGCTGGGGGCAAACAGCATGGCTGGGGCTCTGCAAGGGCCCTGGGGCACACGGGAAGGAGCAGCAGAGCAGGGGCTGATCCATCCCCAGTGTGCTGGACAGCCCAGGGCAGCCTCCCAGAGCATGCTCATGGAGCTGCCAACAACATCCCCCTCTGCAGCCCTGGCCTCTCCCCCAGCTCACACAGGTGCCCCATCCTTGCAGGCACAGACACGGCAGCACTGGCTCAGCAGCCCCTGTTTGCATTGCACAGAGCAGGGGGAGCACCCCCATGCTGTTGCTGTGGGGACATGAACCTGAGGGAGCACAAATGCCATCAGCCCCTGGGGCCAGCAAGGGCTGGGGGACACCAGGGAAACCACTCAGCTTTGTCTTGGCCTCTGCAGTCAGCCAGAAAGTTTGTTCCCATCAGCTGGGAGTTCCCTGTCCCACTGCAGACACTGTTGCTCAGAACCAGGGCTGCCTGGCAGCCACCCCCAAACAGCCCCAAACATCTCCTTGGCTTCATCTTGGCTTTATTTCCTCTTTCTTGTTCCACATTTCTTCCTCTTGCCCATCCCTGTTTGCCCTTTCCTCTCTGGCCCCACTCCCCATTGCAGTTCCTGACTTGGCACCATGGGAACATCCCTTGGGCAGCAGGATCATCCTGCAAGTGCTGCAGGAATTGTCTGCAGGCTCCTGCAGTGCCTGGTGCTGCTCCCTTGCCAGAGGCACCCCAGGCCAGGGGGGCACATCTGGGCTGCTGTGTCTGGCTCTGGGGCTCCCTGTTCTGGGCAGTGAGGAGGAGCTGCAGAGGCTCTGCAGGACTGACAGGATGGGCTTTGGGGCTGGCAGGAGAAGCTGAGGGACCTGGGCTGCTGGAGCTTCTGAAGAAGAGGCCCAGGGCTCGTCCTGCAACTGCTCCAAGGGTGGTTCCAGAGAATCCCAGAATCAGCAAGGGTGGAAAAGACCTTGGAGATCATCAAGTTCAACCTGTGCCCTGACACTGCCTTGTCTCCCCTGGCTCCCTCAGCTGCTCCTCACAGGACTTATGTTCCAGACCTCTCACCAGCCTTGCTGCCCTTCTCTGGACACACTCCAGCTCCTCCATGTCCTTCCTAAATTGGAGGGCCCTGAACTGCAAAGAGCACTCGAGGTGCTGCCCAACCAGTGTCCAGCACAGAGGAAGAATCCCTGCCCTGCTCCTCCTGGCCACACCATTCCTGATCCAGGCCAGGAGCCACTGGCCTTCTTGCCCACCTGGGCACACTGCTGGCTCATGCCCAGCCTGCTGTCCATCAGTCCCTGCAGGTCCCTTTCTGCCTGGCTGCTCTCCAGCCACTCTGTCCCCAGCCCGTAGCACTGCAGGGGTTGTTGTGGCCAAAGTTTAAGACCCAGCACTTGGACTTTAAAATTAAACTTTATCTTACTGGATTCTGCCCATCCATCCAGCTGTTCCAGGTCACTCTACAAGAGTCCTCCTGCCTTCCAGCAGATGGACACACGCTCCTAACTTAGTGTTTTCTACAGATTTACTAATGAAAGACTCAACACCCTCATCCAGTTGTCGTAAAAATATTGAACACAACTGGCCCCAGCACAGGCTCCTGAGGGCAGTCACTGGTGACTGGCTGCCAGCTGGATGCAGCAGCATTCACCACCACTCTCTGAGCCTGGCCATCCAGCCAGTTGTAGACGTTTTGTTGTTGCTCCTCCTTCTTTCCTGGAATATTTAAAAAATAAAAAAATTCATGGTTTCTTTGCCCCACACAGCCTCTGACCACCACATGTCCCACCAGCCCTTGTCTCTTTGTGACCAGCAGGAGCCAGAGCTTTTCTTGGTAATGGGAATTGTAGGAAACCTCCCCAAAGTGCAGCTTGGAAGGTTCAGCCTGGAGGTGAGGAGAAAGCAAAGTCCCTCGCAAGGCAGAATGTTGGTGCTGAAGGTGTGGCAGCGTCAGGCTGGGCCATGGCCGGACTCTGTGTGCCAGGAGCCGGCAGTGCTGGGTGCAGGGAGCCCAGGGAGGGCACAGAAACACTGGGTGAGAAATGCTGGGGGACAGCGAGATGGGCGAGTGCAGCCGGCCAGGGCAGAGGAGCAGCACGCCCAGGGGGCACAGCCTGCAGGACACATGACCAAGGGCTGGGCAGGGCTGGCAGGGCCACAGGCACCCAGGCCTTTGTGCCCTGGGCTCAGGCAGCGCCTCTGGAGGCCCCACAGGAGGAACTTTCCTGGCAGGGGCTGCACTTTGCATCTCCCTCAGCCCCCCTGGGGAGGCTGGCAGGGGCTGCAGGTTGATGCCATTTGTCCTTGCTGCCCCTCACATCCCCCTGGCCCACCAAGAGCCCCGAGGCAGCCATAAGGGACAGGCCCTGCTGTCCCAGGCTGGGCTCAGGGCTTGGCCTTTCTGCTTCCTGCAGCCAAGCCAGGCCTTGCTCAGCATTGCAATTCCCTGCTCAGAGCCTTTGGCTCCCTGCAATCCTGGCTGCAAGGATCTGCTCTCACCAGGCCCTGGGCAGCCTTTGGCACTCCCTGCCCTCAGCGGGGCCCAGCCATGCTCCAAGGCACTTGGAGTTTTGCTGCTGACCCCTTGAGCAGCTTCTTCAGCCTTCTCTCAGTTCCTGAGGGTCCTGGACTCAGCCCCAAATCCACCATGGGTTTGATTAAAATACAGAAAGCTCTCAGGGGCTCTTTGTCTCTCTTCCATTGACTTTGAGTCTCCAGGGCTTGTGCAGTGTTTGGAGTCAGTTTGGAGTTCTCTTCAGAGGGAGATTGCAAAGTGCACATAATTTTTAGGGTTTTTTTATTTATCAGCTCAGAGAAGAGGTGACAGAAGCATTCCCCAAGTGATCTTGATGCCAAATGTCTCCTCAGGAGGTCTGGACACAGAGAAGAATGAGCCCCTTGCAGGCTGAGCCTGTTTCGACAAGCTGCTCCTCACCCCCAGCCTCACCATGTCTGACATCGCCCACCTGAGACAGGGAAAATTTTTTTTTTTTTTAATATTCATTTTTCTCTAAAATAAATTTCAACAAATTATTAAAATTATAATTGTATTATTCTTATTTATAAAAATCTTATTGTGGAGTTTTATTAACTAATTTTTATGCTGTTCTTAAAAAACCTATACATTTTCAGCCACCAAAAAGTTATTGGTCATTGGTTCCAAGTAACACAATTCCCTTAATTAATTAATTAATTAGGCTCAATTGACTATTTATTTCTTCCTCTTTAAAGTGACTAGTAATATTTGCAGGCCTTTTTTAATCTTTTTTTATAATGTTCTTCTCACACCGGGTAAAAAGGACCATTCTGTCATGGAAACAGAAATAAACAGGGCCAGGAGATTCTTCTCCTTTTTAATACCTTTATTAAAAGTGATCAGCTCAGGATTGGGCAGCTCGGCGGGGCTGCAGTCCCCGTCGTCTCTCCCAGGGCGACTCACAGGAGGAGGACGACATGCACAGCTTTGTCCACCAGGGGCAGAGCTGGGGGTCCGGTCCTCGTGGGAGCCTTTAGGGCATCAACACCCTCCGATGTTGGATTGGTCTCAGTCTCACTTCCTCCCAGACCCGGCCCGGGGGCTCTCGAACGCAGGGTGAGGAACAACGAAGGTTTTCAGCATCTCTGCAGGCCCAGCATTCCGCTCCTCTTATCCAGGCATCACTCCAATCTCTCAACTCTGAGCTGGCTCGTTGTTTTTGGGGTTTTCTCAGCGCATTCGGAGCGGGGGTCCCACACAGCATGCTGGTCCTTGGAGTATTTTGCACATCCCTCCCCTCCAAAGTCTCTTCTTCTCGCTGTTCGGGATGTCCCCACCCTTCACTGTCTCAGAGCGGGGCCATTACCTCGCCCCAGCCAGGGCTTTCACTGATACAAAAACAACCATTAACAACAGCGACCCATAACTACCATAACACAGGCAGAACCCCAGCAGCAACAGTGGTAACCTTTTTCTCACAGGAAAAATCAACAGAATTTTTGTTCATAACAGTCCCCCCTCTTTCTCTTTGATCGAGCTTAAATTTTAAGCTCGCATCAACTCACAATTTTTTGATTCATGGGTTTCCTATTTAATTTCTTGAATTGACTGTAAATTTCTTGTGCACTTTGGTAATCACGGTTACTTAACTTTGTCACTTTCCTTGGTTTCTTTAGGTTGGTCTGCACGGCAAATGCTGTTTTAGTGAAACAGATAAATAAGCACAGTAAAAAGAGCAATCCTCCAAGTACACACAGTGAGGAAAACTACTCTTCCCCATACATCCTTTTTGAAAATCTCCAGGTTCTCCCACCAACTGGAATCAAGTGTTTTGGGTCCAAAAATGAGAAACTTGTAACAAAAAAAACCAGGGGGGGATATTTGGGTCCAAAAGGGGGAAATTTGGGACCAAAAAGGGAAATTTGGGTTCAAAAAATGGAGAATTTGAGGCCAAGAATGCAGAATTTGGGCTGAAAATGGGAGAATTTGGGTCCAAAAAAGGGAAATTTGTACCAAAAAAGGAGAATTTGGGTCTAAAAGGGGAATTTGGGTGTTCAGGTGGGAAGATTGGGCTCCAAAAGGGAAATTTGGGCTGAAAAAAAAGGGAAAATTTGGGCTCAAAAAGGAGAATTTGGGTCTAAAAGGGGAATTTGGGTGCTCAGGTGAGAAGTCTGGATCTAAAAAAGGGGAATTTTAGTCTAAAAAAGGGAAAAATTGGACCAAAGAAGGGGAATTTGGGGCCAAAAAGGGAAATTGGGGACTGAAAAAGGAGAATTTGTGTCAAGGAAGGGAAAGTTTGGGACTAAAAATGGGAATTTGGGTGCTCAGGTGGGAAGTTTGGGGTCAAAAATGGGAATTTGGGGGATTTTGGGTGTCCCAAGGGGGAAATTGGGGGATTTTGGAGAATTTGGGGGATTTGGGGTATCCTGAGGGTGGATTTGGGGGAGTTTGAGGCATTTTGGGGAAGTTTGGGTTTCCTGAGAGGGGAATTTTGGGGGAATTTGGGGGGAATTCATGGGAATTTGGGTGTCCTGAGGAGGAAATCTGGAGGATTTTGGGGGGAATTTGGGGTGTCCTGAGGGATAATTCAGGGGATTTTGGGGAATTTGAGGGAATTTGGGAGGGTTTTGGGGGAATTTGAGGGACTTTGGGTGTCCTGAGGGGGATTTTAGGGGAGTTTGGATGTCTTGAGGGGGGAATTTGGGGAAGAATTTGGGGCATTTTGGGAGAACTTGGGGGATTTGGGGCATCCTGAGGGGGAATTTTGGGGGGAATTTGAGGGAATTTGGGTGTCCTAAGGGGTTTTTTAGTGGGATTCAGGTTGTCCTGAGGAGGGAATTTGGGAAATTTTGGGGAAATTGACGGAATTTTAGGGAAATTTGGTGGAGTTTATTTATGGGAATTTGGGGGATTTTGGGGGGAATTTGGGCATCCTGAGGGGGAAATTTGGGGCATTTTGGGGGAGTTTGGGTGTTCTGAGGGAGAATTAGGGCGATTTTGGATGTTCTGAGGGGGAGTTTGGGGGGAATTTGGGGATTTTGAGGGATTTTAGGTGTCCTGGGGGGGGGATTTGGGAGAATTTGGGGGTTCTGAGAGGGAATTTTGGGGGATTTGAGAGGAATTTGGGGGATTTTTGTTGTCCTGATGGGGGAATTTGGGTTATTTTGGGGAATTTTGAGGATTTTGGGTTTCCTGAGGGGAATTTTGGGGGAATTTGGGTGTCCTGAGGGGGGAATTTGGGGGAATTTTGAGGGATTTGGGGGATCTGGGGAGAAATTTCGAGGATTTTGAGGGAATTTGTGGAAGTTTGGGAGGAATTTGTGGGATTTTGGGTGTCCAGAGGGGGGAATTTGGGGATTTTGGGGGAAATTGAGACATTTTGGGTGTCCTGAGCGTGGATTTTTGAGGCAGATTGGGGGAAATCTGGGGAGTTTTTGGTTTCCTGAGGGGGGAATTTGGGGTGTCCTGAGGGGGAAATGGAGGGATTTTGGGGGGAATTTATGGGAATTTGGGTGTCTTAAGGGGGAATTTGGGGATTTTGGGGGGAATTTGGGGGATTTTGGGGAGTTTGTGGATTTTGGGGCAATTTGGGGGATCCTGAGGGGGAAATTTGGGAGATTTTGGGGAAATTGGGGGATTTGGGGCATTTTGGGGCATTTTGGGTGTCCTGAGGGGGGAATTTGGGAGATTTTGGGGGAATTTGAGTGATTTTAGGTGTCCTGAGGGGGGAATTTGGGGAATTTTTGGGGAGATTTTTGTGGATTTTGGGTGTCCTGAGGGGAAATTTGGGGGATTTTGGAGGAATTTGGGGATTTGGTGGAAATTTGATGGATTTTTGATGTCCTGAGGGGGGAATTTGAGGAATTTTGGGAGATTTGTGGATTTTGGGTGTCCTGAGGGGGAATTTGGGGGATTTTTGGAGGAATTTGGGGGAGAATCTGCGGAATTTTGGAGGATTTTTGATGTCCTGAGGGGGAATTTGAGGGAATTTAGAGGATTTGGGGGATTTTGAGGGATTTGGGGAAATTTGGAAAATTTTGGGCATTTTGGGTGTCCTGAGGGGCGAATTTGGGGATTTTGGGGGAGTTTGGGTTTCCTGAGGGGGGATTTGAGGGATTGGGGAAATTTGGGGAATTTGAGAGGAATTTTGGGAGATTTCTGTTGTCCTGAGGGGGAATTTGGGTTATTTTGGAGAATTTTGGGGGAATTTGGGAGTCCTGAGGGGATAATTGGGGAAATTTGGAGGATTTGGGGGGAATTTGGGGCATTTTAGGTGTCCTGAGGGGGAATTTGTGGATTTTGGGGAAATTTGGGGGATCCTGAGGGAGAAATTTGGGAGATTTTGGGGAAATTGGGGCATTTGGGGGAAATTTGGGGCATTTTGGGAGATTTTGGGGTGTCCTGAGGGGAAATTTGGGGATTTTGGGGGAATCTGGGGGATTTTGGGTGTCCTGAGGGGCAGTTTGAGAGATTTTGGGGAGAATTTGAGGGGGGAATTAGGGGGATTGGGGGGGAGAACTCTGATGGGGGAATCTGGGCGATTTTGGGGGAATTTGGAGGATTTTTGCGGGGAATTTGGGGCATTTGGGGGGAATTTGGGGCATTTTGGGGATCCTGAGGGGGAATTTGGGGCATTTTGGGGGGAATTTGTGGGATTTTGAGTGTCCTGAGGTGGCAGTTTTGGGATTTTGGAGGAATTTTGGGGTGTCCTGAGGGGGGAATTTGGCGGGAAATTTCGGGTGTCCTGAGGAGAGGAATTTGGGGGGGGGGGAAATTTTAAGGATTTTGGGGGAGTTTGCTTGTCCTGAGGGGGGATTTGGTGAAATAAACAAGGGCCATGAGACTTCTTCTCCTTTTTAATGCCTTTATTAAAAGTGATCAGCTCAGGATTGGGTGGCTCGACGGGTCTGCAGCGTCCGTCGTCTCAGAGGAGGAGGATATGCACAGCTCTGTCCACCAGGGGCAGAGCTGGGGATCAGATCCTCTTAAGAGCCTTTATGGCTTGATCCCATAAGATGTTAGTTCGGTCCGGGTCTCCAGACCTCCCAGTCCTGGCCCGGGGGATCTCGAGAACAGGGTGAGGAACGACGACGGTTTCCCGCATCTCTGCAGGCCCAGCACTCCGCTCCTCACATCCAGACATCACTCCAGTCTCTCAGCTCTTATTTGGCTCGTTGTTTTTGGGGTTTTCTCCGTGCAGTGGGGGACCCATGCTGCATTGTGGTCTTGGAGTCACTTTGCATAACCCCCCCCCCACCTTCTCAGGTGTCTTCACTATGAGAAAGGTACAACTTAGCCTCGGGAAGGTCCCCACCCGTTACAGTCTCAGGAGAAGGGCCATTAACTCGCCCCAGCCAGGGCTTTTACTAATACAAAAACAACCATCAACGACAACGACCCGTGATTACAATAACAAAACACGCAGAACTTCGGCAGCGACAGTGATCTGGCTGCCTTTTTGTAACCTTTTCTCACAAAAAAAATATTAACCGAATTTTTGTTCATAACATTTGGGATAATTTGTGGGATTTTGTGGGATTTTTTAGGATTCTGTGTAATTTTCCCCTCAGAAAGTGTCCCCGGCCGGGCTCCCCACACGCTCGGCCCACCCCGCCCGCTTCTCCCACGATGACAAATTCTCGCGGCTCCGCCTGGCCCTGAAACGGAGATTCGGGGTCCTGCCCACCCAGCGGGGCCGGGCCCTGCTCCGAGGGACCCCAAAAAACCCCCCAAAAAACCCCAAATCCCCCCAAAAACCCCCGGTGGAGGAGATGGAGCTCAGTCACACGCGCTGAGCTGAACTCGATGGGAGGAAGGGGTTAAACAGGGGGAAATTGCGAATATTAAAGGATTTGGGAGCTCGGAGGTGTCTGAGTGTTGGTGATCAAAGAAATTTGGGGTTTTTTCGTTGTTTTGGGGGGTTTTTGGGGTGTGGGAGGGAATTAACGGCGATCTGTGGGGCGCGGGGTGTGATGGGAGTTGGAGGCGCGGATATAATGAGGATCTATGGGGCGCGGGGCATGATGGGAGTTGGAGGCGCGGATATAATGGAGATGTGGGCGCGGGTATAATGGGGCTCAACGGGGGGCGGGAGATGATGGGAGATGTAGGCGCGGGTATAATAGGGATCTGTAGGGCGTGAGGGATGATGGGAGTTGTATGCGCGGGTATGATAGAGCTCTATAGGGCTCAGGGGATGATGGGAGTTGTTTGCACGGATATAATAGGGATCTATGGGGCGCGGGGGATGATGGGAGTTGGAAGTGCGGGTATAATGAGCTCTATTGAGCACGGGGCATGATGGGAGTTGGAGGCCTGTGTATAACGGGGCTCCATGGAGCACGGGGGATGATGGGAGATGTAGGCACGGGTATAATAGAGCTCTATGGAGGCCCGTGTATAATGAGGCTCTATGGAGCGGGGGGGATGATGGGAGATGTATGCACTGATATAATAGGGATCTATGGGGCCCAGGGGATGATGGGAGTTGTAGGCGCTGCTTTATTAGAGCCCCGGTGCATCACAGGAGATGAAGGCTTTGTTTTAATCAGGCCACGGGGCATCATGGGGGATAGAGGCGCTGCTTAAATGGTGCTTAAAAGGGCCGCGGGGCACGATGGGAGCTGTAGTCCCAGAAGTGGCTGTGAGAAGCGTTTGGGGGTCCGGGAGGGCCTCTGGGGGGACTCTGTGGGCTCGGGGCGCCCTTGGGGGGTCATCTGAGGGGGCTCTGAGGGGTCTCCTTGGGGCGCGGGACGTGAACGTGAGTGGCAGGGCCCGAACTCGGCCATGAGGGGGCTCTGTGGCCGCGGGGGATGACGGGAGATGTAGGCCCGAAAGCGGCGCTCGGAGGTCTCTGCGTGCCCTGGGGTGTTTGGGGGTCCCAGGAGGAGTTTGGGGGTCCCGATGAGCTCTGGGGGGCACCCGGGGCTCCCGCAGGGTCTGGGGGCGCCAATGGGGCACGGGAAGGCGATAACGGGAGCTGTGGCGAGCGCGGGGCATGACGGGAGCTGTAGGCCCGGCTCCATTAGGGTCTATTGAGCCGCGGGGCATGATGGGAGTTGAAAGCCCGGCTCCATTAGGCGTCTGTGGGGCTGTGGTGCATGACGGGAGTTAAAGGCCCGGCTTCATTAGGGTCCATTGGGCTGCGGAGCATGCTGGGAGTTGAAGGCCCGGCTCCATTAGGGTCTATTGGGCCGCGGGGCATGACAGGAGCAGTAGGCCTGGCTCCATTAGGCGTCTATGGGGTTGCGGTGCATGATGGGAGTTGAAGGCTAAAAGTTTCTAAATAGGCACCGCCTCCAGGCCCCGCCCCAAGGTCGTGTTCCCGGGCGTTGATTGGTCTCAGCAAGTGACGGGCGGGAGTGTCAGCCAATGGCAGGCGGTGGAGGCGGGAACAGCCCCTTTAACCCTCCAGTGCCTCTCAGTCCATCCTCTCAGTCCCAGTATCGCTCCCAGTACATCCCAGTTTGTCCCGGTGCCTCCCAGTATCTCCCAGTCCATCCCACTACAGACCAGTACATCCCAGTATCACTCCCAGTCCATCCCAGTCCCTCCCAGTCCATCCCAGTATGCCCCAGTTTGTCCCAGTCCCTCCCCTGCCCCTCCTCAGCTCTACCCCCGCCCCTTCTATTACCACGCCCCTTCTTTCCTTGGCCACGCCCTTTCTTTCCTTGGCCCCGCCCCCTCCATTGGCCCCGCCCCTCCCAGTTTCCCCCCATCATTTCCAGTTCCAGGGGCTGCTCTGGGAAGGTGAGTGGGGCCCCAGTTCATCCCAGTTCATCCCAGTGACTCCCAGTAACTCCCCAGTAACCTCCCAGTAACTTCCCATTAACTCCCAGTCCCTCCCAGTCCATCCCAGTAACTCCCAGTCTATCCCAGTCCCCCCCAGTTTGTCCCAGTTTGTTCCAGTCCCACCCTGCTCAGAAATCCCAGTGACTCACCTGGCCCCAGTCCCCTCCCAGTATAACCCAGTCCCTCCCAGTATAACCCAGTTCCCTCCCAGTCCCTCCCAGTCCCCTCCCAGTCCCCTCCCAGTTTGTCCCAGTCCCTTCCCGGTTCCCCCCCAGTCCTTCCCAGTTTGTCCCAGTTCCCTCCCAGTATCCCCCAGTTTTTCCCAGTCTGTCCCATTCCCTCCTCCCAGTATCCCTCAATTCCTTCCCAGTCCCTCCCAATATAAACCAGTATCCGCCAGTCTGTCCCAGTTCCCTCCCAGTCCCTCCCAGTCCCTCCCAGTCCCTCCCAGTCCATCCCAGTTTATCCCAGTAACCCCAAAACCATCCCAGTCCCTCCCAATTCCATCCCAGTCCCTCCCAGTCCATCCCAGTCTGTCCAAGTTCCCTCAAAGGTCACAGAATGGAGCGAGAGCGGCTGCGGGCACTGGTGATACTGGGACAAACTGGGACAAACTGGGACAGACTGGGAGGGAACTGGGATGAACTGGGAGGGAACTGGGAAGGACTGGGAGGGAACTGAGGGAGGATTGGGAGGGACTGGGAGATACTGGTTTATACTGGGAGGGAACTGGGAGGGACTGGGGGAGACGGGGAAACTGGGAGGGACTGGGATGGAACTGGGATTGAACTGGGAGGAACTGGGAGGAACTGGGATGGACTGGGAGGGACTGGGGGGTACTGGTTTATACTGGGAGGGCACTGGGAGGGAATTTGGGGGTTACTGGAAGGAACTGGGACAAACTGGTCTGAGCTGGGATGGTTTTGGGGTTACTGGGATAAACTGGGATTAACTGGGAGGGACTGGGTTATACTGGGAAGGACCTGGGAGATACTGGGAGGGAATTGGGATGGACTGGTTTATACTGGGAGGGGTCTGGGACAAACTGGGAGGGATTTGGGTTATACTGGGGGGGAACTGGGATGGATTGGAATGAACTGGGACAAACTGGGAGGGACTGGTTTATACTGGGAGGGAACTGGGGGGAACTGGGTCATACTGGGAGGGACTGGGACAAACTGGGGATACTGGTTTATACTGGGAGGGAGGGTCCGTACTGGTTTATACTGGTCCATACTGGTCCATACTGGTCCATACTGCTCCGTACTGGTCCATACTGCTCCGTACTGGTCCATACTGGTCCGTACTGGTCCATACTGGTTTATACTGGTCCATACTGGTCCATACTGCTCCATACTGGTCCATACTGGTTTATACTGGTCCATACTGGTCCATACTGCTCCATACTGGTTCATACTGGTTTATACTGGTCCGTACTGGTCCATACTGGTTTATACTGGTCCATACTGGTCCGTACTGGTTTCTGACCCCTCCCCTCCCCCCCAGGTGCCTCCAGTCCGTTCCAGTACAGCGAGTGACAAACTGGGACAAACTGGGAGGGCCCCAAAATGGCCCCAAATGGCCCCAAATGTCCCCAGGATGTCCCTAAGGTGTCCCCGAAGTGTCCCCAAGGTGTCCCCAGGTGACCCCAAGTTGTCTCCAGATGTGTCACAGGTGTCCCCAAGGTGTCCCCAGGTGACCCCAAATGTCCCCAAAACGTCCTAAAGTGTCTCCAAATAGTCCCCTAAATGTCCCCCAAAGTGTCCCCAGGTGTCCCAAAGTGCCCCAAGGTGTCCCCAGGTGTCCCCAAGGTGTCCCTGTGTGTCCCCAGACTGGTGTCACCTGCGTGTCGGTGGCCTCGTGGTGGCCGCAGTGCTGAGCGTGCTGGGGATCGCTGTGCTGTTCAGTGAGTGACACCTGAGTGTCACTGTCATTGTCACCTGTGTCACCTGTGTGTCACTGTCACCTGAGTGTCACTGTCATTGTCACCTGTGTCACCTGTGTGTGCTGAGCGTGCTGGGGATCGCTGTGCTGTTCAGTGAGTGACATTGTCATTGTCATTGTCACCTGTGTGTCACCTGTGTGTCATTGTCACCTGTGTGTCATTGTCACCTGTGTGTCACTGTCACCTGTGTGTCATTGTCACCTGTGTCACCTGTGTGTCACTGTCACCTGTGTGTCACTGTCACCTGTGTCACCTGTGTTTCACTCTCACCTGTGTCATTGTCACCTGTGTCACCTGTGTGTCATTGTCATTGTCACCTGTGTCATTGTCACCTGTGTCGCTTGTGTGTCATTGTCACCTGTGTCATTGTCACCTGTGTGTCACTGTCACCTGTGTGTGCTGAGCGTGCTGGGGATCGCAGTCCTGTTCAGTGAGTGACATTGTCATTGTCATTGTCACCTCCCTGTGCCACCTGTGTGTCACCTGTGTCACCTGTGTGTCACTGTCACCTCTGTGTGCTGGGGATCGCTGTCCTGTTCAGTGAGTGACACCTGTGTGTCATTGTCATTGTCACCTGTGTGTCACTGTCACCTGTGTATCACTGTCACCTGTGTCACTGTCACCTGTGTGTCACTGTCACCTGTGTGTCACCTGTGTGTGCTGAGCATGCTGGGGATCGCTGTCCTGTTCAGTGAGTGACATTGTCATTGTCACCTGTGTCACTGTCATTGTCACCTGTGTCACCTGTGTGTGCTGAGCATGCTGGGGATCACTGTGCTCTTCAGTGAGTGACATTGTCATTGTCACCTGAGTGTCACTGTCACTGTCACCTCTGTCATTGTCACTGTCACCTGTGTCACCTGTGTCATTGTCACCTGTGTGTCACTGTCATTGTCACCTGTGTCACCTGTGTCACCTCTGTCAGTGTCACCTGTGTCACCTGTGTGTCACCTGTGTGTCATTGTCATTGTCACCTGTGTCACCTGAGTCACCGGTGTCACCTGAGTCACCTTTGTCACCTGTGTCACCTGTGTCACCTGTGTCACCTGTGTGTGCTGGAGTCACCGCGCTCTGCAGTGAATGACACCTGTGTCACCTGTGTGTCATTGTCATTGTTACCTGTGTGTCACTGTCATTGTCACCTGTGTCACCTGTGTGTCATTGTCATTGTCACCTGTGTGTCACTGTCACCTGTGTGTGCTGAGGATCACCGTGCTGCTCAGTGAGTGACATTGTCACCTGTGTCACCTGTGCCACCTGAGTGTCACCTGTGTCACTGTCACTGTCATTGTCGCCTGTGTCACTGTCACCTGTGTGTGCTGAGCATGCTGGGGATCGCCGTGCTCTTCAGTGACACCTGTGTCACCTGTGTCACTGTCATTGTCACCTGTGTGTCATTGTCATTGTCATCTGTGTCATGTGTCACCTGTGTGTGCTGGAGATTGCTGTGCTGCTCAGTGACATTGTCACCTGTGTGTCACCTGTGTGTCACTGTCACCTGTGTCATTGTCACCTGTGTGTGCTGAGCGTGCTGGGGATCGCCGTGCTCTTCAGTGACACCTGTGTGTCACCTGTGTCACCTCCCTGTATCATTTTCACCTGTGTCCCCTCTGTGCCACCTCCCTGTGTCACCTGTGTGTCCCCAGTGTCCCCTGTGTCACCTGTCTCTGTCACCTCCCTGTGTCCCCTGTGTCACTGTCCCCTGTGTCACCTGTGTCACCTGTGTCACCCATGTGTCCCCTGTGTCACCTGTCTCTGTCACCTCCCTGTGTCCCCTGTGTCACTGTCCCCTGTCCCCTGTGTCACTGTCCCCTGTGTCACTGTCCCCTGTCCCCTGTGTCCCTGTCCCCTGTGTCATTGTCCCCTGTGTCCCCTCTGTGTCCCCTCAGGTGGGCAGTGCAAGTGCCACAACAAGGCCAGGTGGGACCTGGGGACATTTGGGGACATTGGGGACATTTGGGGACATCTGGGGACGTCTGGGGACATTTGGGGGAATTTGAGGGATTTGGTGACATTGGGGACCTTTGGGGACCCTCTGGGGACATTTGGGGACATCAGGCACCTTGGGGGCTTGGGGACATTGAAGGAGTTGGGGACATTTGGGGACATTTGGGGTTGGGGACACTGGAGGGGATTTGGGGACATTGGGGTCGTTGGAAACTTTGGGGACACTTTGGAACATTTGGGGACACTTTGGGACATTTTGGGGACATTTGGGGACATTTGGAGAGCATTGGGGGTTGGGGACATTTGGAGACATCAGGGGGGATTTGGGGACACTTTGGGGACATTGGGAGGATTTGGGGTTGAGGATACTTGGGGACATTGGGGACACTTTTGGGGCACTTTGGGGACAATTGGGGTAATTTGGGGGTTGGGGACATTGGGGACATTTGGGGACATTGAGGGGCTTGGGGACATAAAAGGGGTTTGAGGACATTTGGGGAAATTTGGGGACACTGAAGGGATTGGGGACATTTGGGACATTTGGGGGATTGGGGACACTTTGGGACATTTTGGGGACATTTGGGGACACTGAAGGGATTGGGGACATTTGGGGACACTGGGGAGGATTTGGGGACATTTGGGGTAATTGGAAACATTGGGAACACTTTGGGGACACCAAGGGGACACTGAGGGGACACTGAGGGGACAGTGCCACCCCTGAGCCGCCCCTCTCTCCACAGGAGCCTGAGATGTCCCCAAATGGCCCCAAAATGTCCCCAAATGACCCCAAATGTCCCCAAAATGGCCCCGAACTGTCCCCAAAATGTCCCCAAATGTCCCCAAATGGCCCCAAAATGTCCCCAAATGGCCCCAGAATGGCCCCAAAATGTCCCCAAAATGTCCCCAAATGTCCCCAAATGGCCCCAAATGGCCCCAGCAAAGGCAATGAATAAAAATGGGTGAAAAAATGGGATTTTGGTCACTGGGGGAGGGGACATGGGGACAGCGGTGGCACCGGGAGGGGACATTGGGGCCATCATGGCCTTGGGGACATCGGGGTGATGGTGGCCTTGGGGACACTGAGGCGATGGTGGCACCTGAAGAGGACACGAGGGCAGCGGTGACACTGAGGTGACAATGGTGGCCTTGGGAACATCGGGTCATTGGTGGCACCAGGAGGGGACACAAAGCCCAGGGTGACATCGGGGTGACAGCGACTGTGGGGACATTGGGTCAGTGATGGTGGCCTTGGGGACATCAGGACGATGGTGGCACCAGGAGGGGACACTGAGTGAATGGTGGCCTTGGGGACATTGTGGCCATGGTGGCACCAGGAGGGGACATCAAGGTGACAGTGGCTCTGGGGACACTGAGTCACTGGTGGCCGTGGGGACAGGGGGTGAGGGTGGCCTTGGGGACACCGGGTCAGTGGTGGCCGTGGGGACAGGGGGTGAGGGTGGCCCCAGGTCCGGCTGTGTCTGCTCCCCGATGTCCCCGCGTCCCTCAGGTGACCGAGCCCAGGGGACGTCCCCCGGTCCCTGCAGCCGCACGAGGCCGTGGTGGCGGCAGCAACGTCCCCAAGGTGTCCCCACGGTGTCCCCAGAATGTCCCCATCTCTACAACAACATGGTGGCCACCGTCCCCACGTCTCTCCAGATGCCACCATGTGTCCCCTGATGTCCCCTGATGTCCCCATCTCCATGGTGACGTGGTGGCCACCATGCCCACATCCCTCCAGATGTCCCCAGGTGTCTCCTGATGTTCCCATCTCCACAAGATCATGGTGGCCACCATCCCCACGTCCTTCCAGATGCCACCATGTGTTCCCAGGTGTCCCCTGATGTCCCCATCTCCACAAGACCGTGGTGGCCACCACCCCCACGTCCCTCCAGATGCCACCACCACAGGCCCCTAGGTGCCAATGTCCTCGGTGACATGGGCGTAGATCTGCGTGGCACCCCTGAAGCTGGTGGTGGCCACGGAGCCCTCGCAGCGCATCACCTGGGCGTGAGGTGGGACCACGAGATGGTGGTGGGACCATGGGATGGATGATGGGTCATGGGGTGGTGGTGGGACCATGGGGTGCTGGTGGGTCATGGGGTGGTGGTGGGACCATGGGATGGATGATGGGTCATGGGATGGGTGGTGGGACCATGGTTGATTGGGTTGGGTTGGGTTGAGTTGGGTTGGGTTGGGTTGGGTTGGGTTGGGTTGAGTTGGGTTGGGTGGGTTTTGTGCTCAGTGATGGGCCCATGAGATGGGTGGTGGGACCATGGGGTCAGCAGTGGGCCCATGAGATGGGTGGTGGGACCATGGGGTGTTTGGGTTGGGTGGGGTTGGAGCCCTCCCAGCACCATCACCTTCCTGCACATGGGGTCAGGGGGTCAGAGGTGGCTCACGTGACCCCAGTTGGCCCCCGTGGCCATGTGGTGACCATCATGACCATGGTGGCCCCGCATGGCCCTGGTGACCCCCCTTGACCACATGATCTTAATGGAACCCCATGACCCCATGACCTTGATGGAACTGCATAACCCCATGACCTCCATGTACCCCCAAGACCTCATAGCCATGATGGAACTCCATAACCACACGGCCTTGATGAACCCCCATAACCCCATAACCATGATGGAACCCCATAACCCCATAACCATGATGAACCCCCATGACCCCATGACCTTGATGGAACCCCATAATTCCATAACCATGATGGACCCCATAACCACATGACCTTGATGGACCCCCATAACCCCATGACCCTGATGGAACTCCATAACACCATGATCCTGCTGACCCACCATGACCTTGATGGACCCTCATGAGCCTGATGGACCCCCATGACCCTGATGGACCTCCATAACCCCATAACCCTGATGGAACCCCGTGACCCCATAACCCTGATGGAACCCCCTGGACCCATGACCCTGATAGACCCCCATAACCCCATGATCCCATAATCATGATGGACCTCCACAACCCCATGGCCTTGATGGAACCCCATAACCCCATAACCACGATGGACCCCCATAAGCCCATGATCCCATAACCCTGATGGAACCCCATAACCCCATAACCTTGATGGACCTCCATAACCCCATAACCTTGATGGACCTCCATAACCACATCACCCTGATGGACCTCCATAACCACATGGCCTTGATGGACCTCCATAACCCCATGACCTTGATGGACCCCGAGGACCTTGATGGACTCCCATGACCCTGATTGACCCCCATAACCACATAACCTTGATGGATCGCCATAACACCATGACCCTGATGGAACTCCATAACCCCATGATCCTGCTGACCCACCATGACCTTGATGGACCCTCATGACCCTGATGGACCCCCATAACCCCACAGCCTTGATGGACCTCCATAACCCCATAACCACATGGCCCTGATGGACCCCCATAACACCATGACCCTGGTTACTCCCATGATCTTGATGGACCCCCATAACCACATGACCCCATAACCCTGATGGACCCCCATAACCACATGTCCCCGTGCGGGATGTCCCTGTGCGGGATGTCCCCATGTGGGATGTCCCTGTGGGGGATGTCCCTGTGCAGGATGTCCGCATGCGGCGCGAAGCCACCGGCGCCCCACAGGAACACCTGGGGCAGCTGGGCCACCACCAGGAGCAGCGCGTCACCCGCCAGGATGGGGTGGCAGGACACCAGGGACGAGCCTGGGGGAGAGGGGACACGAGTGAGGAGACCTTGGGGACCTTGGAGACCTTGGAGACCTTGGAGATGTTGGAGATGTTGAGGTGATGGGGATCTTAGGGACCTTGGGGAGCTTGGGGACACTGGGGGCCTTGGAGATGTTGGAGATGTTGGAGACCTTGGGAATCTTGAGGACGTTGGGGACTTTGGGAATATGGAGGTTGTTGGGCACATTGGAGATGTTGGGGACCTTTGGGACCTTGGGGACATTGGAGATGTTGGGGTGATGGGGACAGTGGAGACCTTGGGGACATTGGGATGATGGGAACCTTGGGGACATTGGAAAACCTGGGGGACATTGGAGATGTTGGGGTGATGGGACACTGGGGACACTGGAGATGTTGGGGTGATGGCACATTGGGGACCTTGGGGACCTTGGGGACATTGGAGATGTTGGGGTGATGGGACCTTGGGGACATCTGAGGACCTTGGGGACCTTGGGGACATTGGAGACCTTGGGGACCTTGGGGACATCTGAGGAGACCTCGGGGCCATCGTTCTCCCCGAGGCCACTTTGGTGTCCCTCAGCCCATCCTGGTGTCCCCAAGGCCGTTCCTGGGCTGGCATTGTCACCCTCGGTGTCCTCGGGCTCCATCTTGATGTCCCTCACCCATTGTCACCATTTCCCACCCAATTTTCACCATTTTAAACCAAATTTTCACAATTTTTACCCCATTTTCACCATTTTAACCCATTTTCACCATTTTAACCAATTTTCACCATTTTTAACCCATTTTCACCATTTCCCACCCCAATTTTTGCCATTTTAAACCAAATTTTCACCATTTTCACCCATTTTTCACCATTTTTAACCCATTTTCACCATTTCCCCCCCAATGTTTTCACCATTTTAACCCATTTTTCACCATTTTAACCCAATTTTCACCATTTTAACCAATTTTCACCATTTTTAACCCATTTTCGTCATTTTTAACCCATTTTCCACCATTTTAACCCATTTTAACCCATTTTTCACCATTTCCCACCCATTTTTCACCCTTTTAAACCAAATTTTCACCATTTCCCACCCCAATTTTCACCATTTTAAACCAATTTTTCACGATTTTTAACCCATTTTTCCATTTCCCCCCAACATTTTCACCACTTTCCACCCAGTTTTCCCCATTTTTTCACTATTTTTCCATTTTCACCATTTTTTCCTATTTTTTCCCTCTTTTCCCCTCCCTTTTTCCCTCATTTTTTCCCCTAATTTTTTTTTCTCTCATTTCCCCCTATTTCTTCCCATTTCCCCAATTTTTCCATTTCCCCCCTGATTTTCCCTGGTTTCCCCCCAATTTCCCCAGTTCTCTGCAGTTCTTTCCATTTTTTCACCATTTTTTCCAATTTCCCTCCATTTTCCCCCCATTTTTCCCTGGGTTTTTCCTCTTTTTTCCCCGTTTTTCCCACATTTTTTCCTGTTTTTTCCTCCCATTTTTCCACATTTTTCCCTCTCTTTTTCCTATTTTTCCCCATTTTCCCCCCATTTTTCCCACATTTTTTATTATTTTCCCCCATTTTTCCCTGTTTTTTTCCTATTTCTTCCCCATTTTTCCACATTTTTCCTGTTTTTTCCTCCCATTTTCCCCACATTTTTTCCTATTTTTTCCCCATTTTTCCCGGTTTTTCCTATTTCTTCCCCATTTTTCCCCCAATTTTCCCTGTTTTTTCCTCCCATTTTCCCCCCATTTTCCCCACATTATTTTCCTGTTTTTTCCTCCCATTTTCCCCACATTTTTCCCTATTTTTTCCCATTTTTCCCACAATTTTTCCTATTTTTCCCCATTTTCCCCCCATTTTCCCCACATTTTTTCCTATTTTTTCCCAATTTTTCCCACATCATTTTCCTGTTTTCTTTCCTTTTTTCCCCCATTTTCCCTGGTTTTTTTTTTCCTATTTTTCCCCATTTTTCCCACATTTTTTCCTCACTTTTCCCCCACATTTTTCCTTTTTTTTTTCTTTTTCCCCCCCCATTTCCCCCCCATTTTTCCCTGTTTTTTTCCTCCCATTTCCCCCCCATTTTCCCCCACATTTTTTCCTATTTTTTCCCCATTTTCCCACATTTTTTCCTATTTTTTTCCCCATTTTCCCCCCATTTTTCCCCGGTTTTTTTTCCTATTTCTTCCCCATTTTTCCCCACATTTTTTTTCCCATTTTCCCCACATTTTTTCCTATTTTTTCCCACATCTTTTGCCTGTTTTCTTTCCTATTTTTCCCCATTTTCCCTGGTTTTTTCCTATTTTCCCCATTTTCCCCACATTTTTCCCTTTTTTTTTTTCCTATTTTTTCCACATTTTCCCCACATTTTTCCCTGTTTATTTTCCTATTTCTTCCCCATTTTCCTCCACATTTTCCCCCATTTTCCCCCGGTTTTTTCCTACTTTTTCCCCACTTTTCCCTGGTTTTTTTCCTATTTTTTCCTCATTTTCCCCCATTTTTCCCACATTTTTTCCTATTTTCCCCCCATTTTTACCGCATTTTTTCCTGTTTTTTCCTCCCATTTTCCCCCCATTTTTCCCTGGTGTTTTTCCCCATTTTTCCCTGTTTTTTTCCTATTTTTCCCACATATTTCCCACATTTTTTTTTCCTCACATTTCCCCCCCATTTTCCCCTGTATTTTTCCTATTTTTTCCCCATTTTCCCTTTGTTTTACCCCATTTTTCCTTTTTCCCCCCATTTTTTTGTTTTGTTACTGATTTTTTGCCCCAATTTTTAAATTTTCTTCATTTTTCCCAACTTCCCCATTTTTCCCCCAGTTTCTCTCCCCACTGACCACGCTCTGAGCCAGAACTTCCCCCTCATTTTCCCTTTGTTTTTTCCCATTTTATTCCCAATTTTTTATCATTTCTCCCCGTTTTCCCCCCCAGTTTTAAATTTTCCCCATTTTTCCCAATTTCCCCATTTTCCCCCCCAATTTCTCTCCCCATTGACCACGCTCTGAGCCAGAACCTCCCCCTGGTTTTCCCTTTGTTTTTCCCATTTTTTTCAATTTTTTTGCTGATTTCCCCCCTTTTTTCCATTTTTTTCAATTCTTTCCCCATTTTTCCCAATTTCCCCGCAGCTCCGGGGACACAAAACGGGGACTAAAATGGGAAAATTTAGTTAAAAATGGGGGGGAAAGCGGGAAATTTGGTCCAAAATGGGAAAATTTGGTTAAAAATGGGAAAATTTGGCTAAAAATGGGGAAATTTGGGGAAATTTGGAAAAATTTGGGATTTTTGAGAGCCTGGAACAGCCACAGCTCTGGGGACACAAAATGGGGACAAAAATGGGAAAATTTGGAGTTTTTCACCCCAAAATTTGGTTAAAAATGGGAAAATTTGGGGAAATTTGGGATTTTTGAGAGACTGGAATGGCCGCAGCTCCTGGGACAGAAAATGGGGACAAAAATCAGAAAATTTGGTTTAAAACGGGGGAAAAACGGGAAATTTGGTGAAAAATGGGAAAATTTGGAGTTTTTCACACCGAAATTTGGTTAAGAATGGGAAAATTTGGGGAAATTTGGGATTTTTGGGAGGCTGGAACGGCCGCAGCTCTGGGGACACAAAATGGGGGAAAAATCAGAGAATTTGGGGACACTCCCAGCCCCGCCCAGTCCTGTTTTCCCCTCTAAAATCCCAATTTTTAACCGAAAAATCCCCATTTTTAACCCAAAAATCCCCGGATTTTCCTGCCCAGTCCCTACCAGTCCCTCCCAGTACAAACCAGTATAACCCAGTCCCATTTTCCCCTATAAAATCCCCATTTTTAACCCGAAAATCCCCAATTTTTGACCTAAAACCACCAAATTTTCATTTCCCAGTCCCTCCCAGTCCCTCCCAGTATAACCCAGTCCCATTTTCCCCCCTATAAAATCCCCATTTTTAACCCGAAAATCTCCATTTTTAACCCCAAAATCCCCGGATTTTCCCGCCCAGTCCCTCCCAGTCCCTCCCAGTATAACCCAGTCCCATTTTCCCCTCTAAAATCCCCCATTTTTAACCCTTAAATCCCCCGATGTTTTCCCCCCAGTCCCTCCCAGTTCCTCCCAGTACAAACCAGTATAACCCAGTCCTATTTTCACCCCTTAAATCCCCATTTTTTTCCCTAAAATCCCCGGATTTTTTCCCTTTGGTCCCTCCCAGTTTTTCCCAGTCCCTCCCAGTATAACCCAGTCCCGTTTTCCCCTCTAAACCCCCGATTTTTAACCCTTCAATCTCCATTATTAACCCTTAAATCCCCATTTTTTAACCCTTAAATACCCGGATTTTTTCCCCCAGTCCCTCCCAGTCCCTCCCAGTCCCTCCCCGTCCCCGCGCCTGCGCTCTGGAGCCGCGGGGGGCGGGGCCTCGCCAGGGCCACGCCCATCTGGGGGAGGGGCACCAAACGGGGCTGAAATGGCACCGAATGGCACCGAAGTGGCACCGAAGTGGCCAAAAGTGGCACTGAACGGGCATCAAGTGGCACCAGGTGGCATCAAATGGCACCAGAGTGGCACTGAGTGGCACCAAAGTGACAAAAAGTGGCATTAAAGTGGCACCGAAGTGGCACCAGGGGCATCAAAGGGACACCAGATGGCAGCCAGGTGGCACCAGGCGGCACTGAGTGGCACAAAGTGGCACTAAAGGGACATCGGGCGGCACCAAATGGCACCAGAGTGACAAAAATGGCACCAAATGGCACCAGGTGGCACTAAAGGGCATTAGAGTGGCACTAGAGTGGCATCAAATGGCACCAAAGGGTCACCAAGGGGTGCCAGGTAGCACCAAAGTGGCGCCAAAGTGGCACCAGGTGGCACCAAATGGCACCAAAGTGGCAAAAATGGCACCAGGTGGCACCAGGTGGCACTAAGGTGGTACCAAAGGGACATCAAGTGGCGCCAGGTGGCACCAAATGGCACCAGAGTGGCACCGAGTGGTGCCAGGTGTCACCTAAGTGGCACCAAAGTGGCACCACGCGGCATCAGAGTGGCATAAAGTGGCACCAAATGGCACCGAGTGGCATCAGAGTGGCACCACGTGGCACTGAAGTGACATCAAATGGCACCAAATGTCACCCAGGTGGCACCAAAGCGGCACCAGGTGGCACTGAATGGCACCAGAGTGGCATAAAAGTGACAAAAATGGCACCGAGTGGCACCAGAGTGGCACTAATTGGCATTAAATAGGCAAAGAGTGGCACCAAAGTGGCACCAAAGTGGCACCAAAGTGGCACCAAGGGGGAGCCAGGGGGTGCCAGGGGTGCCAGGTGTCCCTACGTGGCACCAGAGTGGCACCGAGTGGCACCAAATGGCACCACAGTGGCACTAAAGGGACATCAAGTGGCACCAAAGTGGCACGAGGTGGTGCCAGGCGGCATTAAATGGCATTAGAGTGGCACTAAAGTGACAAAAAGTGGCACCAAGTGCCACTGAATGGCACCAAAGTGACAGAAATGGCACCAAAGTGACACCAAATAGCACCAGGTGGTGCCCAGGGGGTGCCAGGTGGGACCAAAGTGGCACTAAAGTGACAAAAATGGCACCAAAGTGGCACCAGGTGTCCCTACATGGCACTAGAGTGGCACTGAGTGGCACCAAAGTGACACCAAGTGGCACTAAATGGCACCAGGTGGCACTAAAGGGACATCAAGTGGCACCAAAGTGGCACTAAATGACACTGGAATGGCACTAAGTGGCATCAAGTGGCACCAGGTGGCACTAAATGGCACCAAAGTGACACCAAAGTGGCACCACAGCGGCACCAAAGTGACAAAAAGTGGCACTAAATGGCACCAAAGTGGCGCCGGGGGTGCCAGGTGGCACCAAAGTGACAAAGTTGGCACCAAAGGGACAAAAAAGGGACAAAGCAGCGGCACCGAGCGTGCCAAGGTCCCCAGTGCCCGCAGTGCCCCCAGCTGGCATCGGGGACACTGAGACACCTGGGGGTGACACCCTGGGGACATTTGGGGACATTTGGGGACATTTGGGGACATTTGGGGCCATTGGGGACACCTTGTGGGCTTTGGGAACATTTGGAGCCATTCTGGGACATTTGGGGACATTTGGGGACATTTGGGACACCTTGTGGGCTTTGGGGCCATTTTGGGGTCACATTCAGGACAATTGTGGGGACATGGGAGCAAACTTTGGGGCGTTTGGGGGTAAAACCGGAGGGACTTGGGGACATTTCGGGGACATTTCAGGGACATTTGGGGTCAATTTTGGGGAAATTTGAGGAAAATTTGGGGACAATTTTGGGGACAATTTGGGGAAATTTGGGGCATTTGGGGACAATCCAGGGACATTTGGGGACAATTTTGGGACCCTTTGGTGTAAAACTCGGGGAAAATTTGGGGGTTTGGGGACACTTTGGGGACAACTTTGGGGTCCGAGTTTTGGGGACATTTTTGGGACATTTCAGGAACAATTCCGGGAACAAAACGAGGAAATTTTGGGCCCTTTGGGGACAATTTGGGGACGTTTTAGGGACAATTTGGGGACAATTTGGGGACATTTTCAGGATATTTGGGGACAATTTTGGACTTGAATTTTTGGCAGATCTGGGGACAATTTTGGGGACAATTCTTGGTTATTTGGGGGAAAATTTGGGGACAGTTTGGGGTCAACTTTCAGAATATTTGGGGACATTTGGGGACAATTTTGGGACATTTTGGGATCAATTGTGGGGACAAATTTGGGGCATTTTGGGGAACATTTGGGGCAAATTCTGGGACTGTTGGGGTCAATCTGGGGCATTTTTGGGGCAAATTTGGGACATTTGGGGACATTTTTGGGACACTTGGGGACATTTGGGGTCAATTTTGGGGTAAAATTGAGGGGAAAATTGGGACATTTTGGGGACAATTCTGGGGGAAATTGGGGCAAAGTTGGGGCAAAATTTGGGGACAAATTGGGGAAATTTTAGGGGCAATTTTGGGACATTTCGGGGACAATTTGGGGACAATTCTGGGGAAATTTTGGGACTTTTGGGGTCGGATAGGGGAGAAAATTTGGGGCAAATTTGGAATTTTTAGGGTCAGTTATGGGGGAAATTGGGGACATTTTGGGGACATTTTGTGGACAATTTTGGGGTCAATTTGGGACCATTTTGGGGCATTTTAGGGTCAATTTTGGGGAAAATCGGAGACACTTTTGAGATATTTTGGGTGAATTTTAAGTGAATTTTGGGTGAATTTAAACGGAATTTTGGGTGAGTTTTAGGTGAATTTTGAGTGAATTTTGGGGTGAATTTTGGGTGAATTTTAAGGGAATTTTGGGTGAGTTTTAGGTGAATTTTGGGTGAGTTTTGGGTGAATTTTGAGTGAATTTTGGGGTGAATTTTGGGTGAATTTGGGATATTTTTTGGGGTGAATTTTGGGGTGTTTGGGTCGCTGATATCGGGGGCAGCGCCGGGAGATGAATTTGGGGGGAATTTTGAGGGAAATTTCGTCCTTTTAAGGTCAAATTTCAGGTGAAATTGGGGTTTTTTGGAGGTAAATTTTGGGGCAAATTTGGGGGTTTTTGGGTGAATTTTGGGGTGAATTTGGGACATTTTGGGGTGAATTTTGGGGTTTAATTTTCAGATATTTGGGGGTAAGTTTTGGTGTAAATTTGGGGATTTTGGGGGGAATTTGGGGTGAATTTTTGGTTTTTTGGGGTAATTTTTGGGGCGAATTTTGGGATTTTTTGGGGCGAATTTTGGGGTGAATTTGGGATTTTTGGAGATAATTTTGGGGTGAAATTCGGATTTTTTGGGGGTAATTTTGCGGTGAAGTTCAGGGTAAAGTTGGGATATTTTGGGGTGAATTTGGGGTTTTTGGAGATAATTTGGGGGTAAATTTTGGGGTGAAATTGGGATTTTTTGGGGTGGATTCTGAGGTAAATTGAGATATTTTGGAGGTCATTTTACAGAAAATTTTGGGGTGAATTTGGAATTTTTTGGGGATTTTTGGGGGTAAATTTGGGATATTTTGGGGTAAATTTTGGGGTGAATTTGGGATATTTTAGGGCGTTTTGGGGGTGATTTTGGAGTGAATTTTGGGGTGAATTTGGGATATTTTGGAGATAATTTTGGGGTGAATTTTAGGGTGAAATTAGGATTTTTTGGGGTAATTTTGGGGTGAACTTCAGGGTAAATTTGAGATATTTTGGGGTAAATTTTGGGGTTTAATTTTCAGATATTTTGGGGTGAATTTTGCAGTAAATTTGGGGATTTGGGGGTGAATTTTGGCGTGAATTCTGTGGTGAATTTTGGAATTTTTGGGGTAATTTTGGGGTGAATTTGAGACATTTTGGGGTAATTTGGGGGGTTTTGGGGGGTGAATTTTGGGGTAAATTTTGGGGTAAATTTTGGGGATTTTGGGGTGAATTTTGGGGGAAAATTTTGGGATTTTTTGGGGTGGATTCTGAGGAAAATTTGAGATATTTTGGGGGGAATTTTACAGAAAATTTTGGGGTGAATTTGGGATTTTTGGGGTGAATTTTGGGGGTAAATTTTGGGGTGATTTTTGGATATTCTGGGGTAAATTTGGGATTTTTTGAGGTAAATTTTGGGGTGAATTTTGGGGTTTTTTGGGGTGAATTTGGGATTTTGGGGCGAATTTTGTGAATAATTTTGGGATTTTTTGGGGATATTTTGGGATGAATTTGGGGGTGAAGTTTAGGGTGAATTTTGGGGTAAATTTTTGGGATTTTTAGGGTGGATTTTGGGGTAAAGTTGGGCCATTTTTGGGTTGGATTTTGGGGTGAATTTGGGATAAATTTTGGGGTGAAATTCGGATCAGGGAGCTGGAATGGGGCAAAAACCGGGGAAATTGGGAAAAATGGGGAAAAATTTGGAAAATTTTGAATGAAAATTGAGGAAAAATTGAGAATTTGGGGGAAATTTGGGAGAATTTGGGAAAAAATTGGGAGAATTTGGGGAAATTGGGGGAATTTTGGGAATTGTTTGGAATTTTGGGGGACAATTGGGAAAATGGAAAAATTTTGGGAGAATTTTGGGGGAAAATAGAAAAATTTTGGGGAGAAATTTGGGGAAATTTGGGGAAATTTGGGGGGGATAAAATTGGGGATTTTTGGGGAGGAAATTTTTGGGAGAAATGAGGAGAGAAATGGGGAAATTCTGGGGAAAAATCGGGGGAAATTTGGGGTGAAATTGGGGAGAAAATTGGGGATTTTGGGGAAAATTGGACCCAGGAATTTTGGAGAAAAATTGGGAGAAATTTGGGGGAATTTTGGGAAGAAAAGAGGAAAGTTGGGGAAATTTGAAAAAAATTGGGAAAATTGTGAAATTTGGGGAAATTCGGGGGAAATTTTGGGGCAGTTCGGGGGGAATGGAGGAAAACTGGGAAATTGGGGGGAAATTTGGGAAGAAAATGGGAAAAATTGCGGGAAATTTGGATGAAATTTGGGGGAATTTTGGGCAAAAAATTGGGGAAAATTTGGTGAGTTTTGGGCAAAAAATTGGGGAAAAAATGGGGACTTTTGGGGAGATTTTGGGAATTTTTTGGAATTTCGGGGGACAATTGGGAAAATGGAAAACTTTTGGAGGGAAAAAGAAAAATTTGAGGGAAATTTGGGGGGAAATTGGGGAAAATTTGGAGAATTTGGGAAAATTGGGGGAATTTTTGGCAAAAAATAGGGGAAAATTTGGGGATTTTTGGGAAGATTTTGGGAATTGTTTGGAATTTTGGGAGACAATCGGGAAAATAGAAAAATTTTGGGAGAATGGGGGAAATGGAAAAATTTGAGGGAAAATTTGGGGAGGAAATGGGGAAATTTAGGGGGAATAAAATTGGGGATTTTTAGGGAGAAAATTTTGGGGAGAAATTGGGGGAGAAATGGGGAAATTTTGGACAAAAATCGGGAAATTTTTTTTTTATTTTTTTTTAATTTTAACCCTTTAAATTCCTAAATTTATCCCTTAAAATTCCAAATTTTCCTATTCCAAATTTTCTTCACTTTTCCCTAAAAATTCTGAATTTTTACCCCACAAAAATACAAAATTTTGCCCCAAAATCCCAATTTTAACCCTTAAACTCCCCAAAATTCTCAATTTTCCCCAAATTTTTGAGATTTTGCCCCAGATTTCTCCCCCAGGTCCTGCGGGAGGTGCTGGACCCGAGCCTGGCACTCCCCCCGGCTCCGGTGAGGAAATTTTGGAGAAAAAATTTAAAATTTTAGGGAAAAATTTCAAAATTTTGGGCCAAATTTGGGGATTTTTGAGGAATATCTAAATTTTTTTTGAAATTTTTAGGTAATTTTAGGAAAAAATGTGATTTTTTGGTAATATTTATGAAATTTGGGAAATTATTGTAACATTTTTGAAAATTTGAAGAGGAAATGGGAAATTTAAGGGATTTTTGGGAAAATTTGGGAAAATTTATGGAAATTGTGGAATTTTGGGGGTGAATTTGGGGAATTTTCAGAAATTTTTTGGGGATTTTAAAGAATATTTGGGGATTAAAAATATTGGGAATTTTTGGAAAAATTTAAGAATTTTTAGGAGGAAAATTTGAAAGTTTTGGAGATTGTTCTTGAAATTTTTGAGAAAAGTTGGGAAAAATTTTGGTGCTTTGGTTTGCTTAAATTTTTGTGGTAAAATTTTGAGAATTTTTTGAAAATTGGGAAATACTGGAAAAATAATTTAACTATTTTTTCTATTTTTGGTGTGTTTTAAAATTTTATTTTAACATTTTTTGGGATTTTTAGAACAATTTTGGGGATATTTCGGTAATCTGAAATTTTTAATTTTTATTTTGTGTGAAATTTTTTGGGGAATTTTTAAGAAAATGTAGAAAATTTTGGACAAATTTATGACTTTTTTAAAAAAAGTTTAGTTTTATTGAAAACATTTGGAATTTTGAGGAAATTTTTTAGAAAAAATTGGAGATTTGTGGGAATTTGAGCAAAAAGTTGGAATTTTTGAGGTAATGTTTGGGAAAATTTGGGAGATTTTGGAATTATTTGAGGAAATTGGAAAATTTTAGGGAAAAATTTGGGAATTTGGGTTAAAATTTGGGGATTTTTATTGAAATTTTGTGAATTTTTGTCGCTGAGTTTTCCCCTCCCCCCCTCAGGCATTTCCCTGGAGCCGCTGGAGGAGGAGCCGAGGTTGGGGCGTGGCCTAACCCAGGAATGGGCGTGGCCAAACCCGGAAGTGCCTGAAAATCACCCAAAAAATATCAAATTCAAGCAGGAAGTGGAATTGGGAGCGAGAATTGTGGAAAATTCCAGAAAATCGCAGAAAATTTGGGAATATTTGGTCGATTTTTGATTAAATTTTAAAGAAAATGTGAAAAAATTCGGGTACAAAATGGCGGCCGGAAGCTGCCACAGAACCTGGAAGTGGGCGGGGCCTAACCAGGAAGCAATTAAAAATAATTTTGAAATTGTGAGGATTTAAAAGAAATTTACATTAGAGGCTGGATTGGGTTGAAAAGTGGAGGAAAATTCTGGAAAATGACCAAAGTTGTGATAATTTTGGGAGAATTTCAGCAATTTTTGTTGAAAACCTTAAGAAAATTTGAAAAATTTCTGGACAAAATGGCGGCCACAGGAACCCGATTTGGGTGGGGCCTAAGCAGAAAGTGACCAAAGATAATTTAAATGTTTTCAGTGTCGGATTGGAAATCGGATTAGAGACAAGATTGGCATTAAAAGTAGAAGAAAATTCCAGAAAATGCAAAATTTTTGGAGAAATTTTGGCTTTTTTGAGACAAATTTAAAATAAGTAAAAAACATCTAAGACAAAATGGCAGCCACTGGAACCGGAAGTGGGTGTTGCCTAACAAGACGGGACCAGAATTGGAATTAGAGGGAAAATTAGGATTAAAGTGGAAGAAAATTCCAGAAAATTCAAAAATCTGAGAAAATCTTGAAATTTTTGAGACAAATTTTTCAAAGAAAGGAAAAAAAATCTGATCCAAAATGGCGGCCGGAATTGGGTGGGGCCAAAACCGGAAGTGGGCTATAAAACATGGGGGAAAATATTTTAAACTAAGAAAAAATTTTGGAAATAATGTTGAAAGTGGACGGAGCTAAATCCGGAAGTGACGTCATTTAAAGGGACAGTAGAGTGATGTAAATGGACGCTATGGTTTTAAGAAGGGGGCGTGGTTTGTGGGGAAGGGGCGTGGCCTAACGTTGTGACTCCTCCCACAGCATCCCCCCACTTCCTGCTCCGCCCCCCGAGCTTCTCCAGGAGCTTTCGGAGGCTCCGCCCATCGACCTGGGGGGGGGTGGGGCCGAAACCTTCCGGAATTTTGGGGAAATTTTGGGAAATTTTTTGTATTTGGGAAATTTTAGGTGATTTTAAAATTTTTTAAAGGATTTGGGGTGAATTTTAGAAATTTTGAGCAATTTTGGGGGATTTTTTTTTTTAATTTTGAGATTTTCCTGCAGGCCAGAGCGGGAAAATTTTGTGGAATTTTTCCCAACAATTTGTGAAAATTTTTGAGTTTTTTTTTTTACTTTTAAGGGAAATTTTTGAAGGGAATTTTTTGATCGTTAAAGGGAAAATTTTGAAGATTTTAGCGGAAATTTTGGGGAATTTTTAGAAGTTTTTTTGGGCTATTTTGAAAATATTGGGAATTTCTTTTCAATTTTTGTAAAAAAAATCTTTTAATTTTTACGGGGAAATTTCTGGGGCTTTTTTTAATTTAGGGGTAATTTTTGGGAATTATAGGAATTGTAGTGGAATTTTTTTAAAGCTTTTCAAGTTTTCTGCAAGCTTTATGAATTTTTGACATATTTGAGAAAAAATTTTGAATTTTTTGTTTCTGGTGAGTTTCTTTTAGAATTTCTTTTTAATTTTTAAGTGTTTTTGAAGTTTTTATTGTATTTTCCAGAATTTTCAAAGTATTTTAAAATCTTAAATGAAATCTTTGTGCATTTTTAGATTATTTGGGGATTTTGGGGGGATTTATTTTTACAAAATTTTCAGGATTTTTTTTTTTTAGGTTTTTAGGAAAGTTTAAAAAATACGGGAATTTTTGGAGGATTTTTTTTTTTGAATTTGTAAAATTTTGAGTCATTTTAAAAGCATTTCATTATTTTTAAAATATCTATGTTTTAAATATTTACCAGGAATTATTTATTTGGAATTTTTTCCAGGATTGTTTAAAATAAAATTTTCAAATTTTTTTTTTTTATTTTTCCGGCTTTTTTAATGATTATTTTTTGTAATTTTCCCATTAATTATTTTAATTAATTCCTTTCTTATTCCCCTCCTCCTCCCAGGCTGATCCTGGACCACGCCCAAGCCCCGGAGGGGGCGGAGCTTGGTGCCATCTTGGGCCCGGATTCGCCACGCCCACGAGTGGCTCAGGCCTTTGCTCTCTGCCTGGGTGAGCTTTGGCCACGCCCCTTCTCCCTTAGCCACGCCCATTTTAAGCCCCTCCCCTTAAACTTTGCCCTTTTTTGGCCACTCCCTTTAAGCCCCGTCCATTATGAGCCCCACCTTTAAGCCCCGCCCTAAATTCTGTATAATTTAGTCCCCACCCGCTTTTACCTGATTTCCCTTAAGCCCCGCCCACTTCATCTTTCCCTTTTGGCCCCACCCACTTAAGGCCCCACCCACCCAAGCCCCACCCATTTCCCCATTTTCATTTTAGCCCCTCCCTCTTCCAACCCCTCCCGCTTTTGCCCCACCCTCTTTTCTCTAAGCCACGCCCACTTTGGGGACTGCCCCTGAAATTCAACTTCCTTAAAGCTCCGCCCACTCGAGTCCCGCCCATTTTTCATTCTTATTTTAGCCCCACCCACTTTCATTCCTTCCACTTTACAGCCCCACCCTCTTTTGGTAAAGCCACGCCCACTCCCTTGAAACTACGCCCACTTTAATCCCCTCTTTTTTACCCTATTGCAATGTAAGCCCCACCCACTGTAAGCCCCTCCCACTTTAATCCCCACCCCAAATTCCTCCGAGTCGAAGCCCCACCTACGTTTAACCCATTCCCTTGAAGCCCTGCCCACTTTATTTTCCATTCAAGCCCCACCCACTTTAAGCCCCACCCACTTTTGCAATACCATTTGAACCCCACCCACATCAAGCCACATCCATTTAAGCCCCACCCACTTTAAGGCACACCCACTTAATTCCCTCTTTTTAAAGCTCCACCTACTCAAGCCCCGCCGATTTCCTTATTCCCATTTTAGCCCAACCCGCTTTAAACCACGCCCAATTCTTTTTAAACCACGCCCACTGAAACCCATCTCCTTCATCCTTTCCCATTAAAGCCCCTCCCCTTTAAGCCCCACCCACTTTAAACCTGTCCCAACTTAAGCCCCACCCACTTTATTTGGCACGAATGAAGCCCCACCAACTTTAAGCCCCTCCCACTTTCTTCCCTTTAAGCTCCTCCCACTTAAGCTCCACCCACCCAAGCCCCACCCATTTCCCCTTCTCCTTCCAGCCCTTCTCCTCTAAGATCCACCCTCCTGACCCTTAGCCACGCCCACTTTGACCACGCCCATTTTTCCCCTGCCCTTTGTTCCTTTTAAACTCAGCCACTTTAAGCCCCGCCCACTTAATTTAATTCCTTTTAAGCCCCACCCCCTTTAAACCCCGCCCATTTCCCATTTTTATGTTTGCCCCGCTTACTTTCAATCTTTCCCCTTAAAGCCTCATCCTCTTTAAGCCACGCCCTCTCTTCCTAAACCACGCCCACTTTTAATCCCTCTCCATCCATATTTTTTATCCCCACCCACTTTAAGACCCACCCACTATTTCAATACCATTTAAGCCCCACCCACTTTAAGCCCCGCCCACTTTATTCCATCTAAATAAGCCCCACCCACCCAAGCCCCGCCCATTGCCCCATTCTTACTTTAGCCCCGCCGACTTTCAACCTTCCCCTTTAAGCCCCTCCCACTTTAAGCCCCGCCCCAAATTGCTTCTAATTTAAGCCCCACCCGCTTTCAAACCAATCTCATTAAGCCCCGCCCACTTTATCCCCACCCACTTACTCCTTTCTCACTTAAGCCCCGCCCTCTTGATCCGCACCCCCCAAGCCCCGCCCCCTTTGCCCGTATTTGGCTCAAGCCCCGCCCCCTCAGAGCTCTGCGCCTCCCATTGGCTGAAGCTGAAGCAGCCCCGCCCGTACAGCCGCATCCGGATCAGGCTCCGCCCACGGTGCCAAAAAGCCACGCCCACTTTACCATATATGGACTTGTCTCGTTTTCTTGGGAATTTTTGGGATTTTTTAAAGGAATTTTTTTGAATTTGGGGCAATTTGGGAAATTTTGTGCGGAAATTTGAGAATTTTGTGGAAATTTTTGAGAATTTTAGGGGACTTTACAGAATTGTTTGCAAAATTTGCTGGTTTTTCTGGGAAGTTTTGCTACAAATCTCTGAATTTTGAAGAAGTTTGGGTTTTTCTTGCCATTTCTGGGAGTTTTGAGGAAATTTTTGGAAATTTAAAAAAACTTCTGGGTGAAATCCAAAAAATTCTCGGGATTTTTTGGGAAATTTTTGAAAAAGACTTCAAATTTTGGAGAAAAACTTGGGAATTTTCATGAAATTTGGGATTTTTAAGACATTATTTAAAAAAAAAATTTGCATTTTTTCCGGAATCTTCCTCTTTTAGAATTTAGGGATATTTTGGGTTGAAAATTGGGGATTCTGGGGAATTTTAAAGGAAATTTAGGGTGGTTTTAAGAAATTTTTCATGATTTTTGCAAAATGTGGAATTCTTTCGAGATTTCTGGGCAAATTTGTAGTAGAACTTGGGGATTTTTTGAATTTTTGGGTCATTTTGGGGAGTTCTGAGGAAATTTAAAGAAATTTTGACGCAAAATCTTAAATTTTCAGTAATTTTGGAGAATTTTAGGTAAAATTGCAGTTTTTGAGATTATTTGGGTGAAATTTTGAGGCATTTTTTGAGAATTTTTTGGGATTTGGAGAATTTGGGGTGAAAACTGTGGTTTTCAGCAAGTTTTGGGACATTTTTGGGGGAAACTTTTCAAATTTTGAGTGAAATTTTAAAATTTATTGAGATATTTTATTAAATTTTTGGCAAAAATTTTCAATTTTTGGGGGGAACTTGGGGAAACATTTTCACCAACTTTGGGTGGAATTTGAAGTAAAATTCTTTCAGTTTTTACATTAAATATATTATAATTTTATGCAAATTTTACGCAAGTTTCGGGTAATTTTAATTTAATTTCACACATATTTTTTTTGCATTTTCGGGTGAATTTATGGAATTTTTAACAGAAATTCTGTTAAATTTAAGAAAATCTTGAGAAATTCATTAAAATTTGAAGAAATTTTTAAAAATTTTGTGGAAGTTTTAAAATTTTTAAGCCCCACATCCCAAGAAGAAACCACGCCCATTTTTTGTCATCCTCAGTTTTTATTGGCCGCCGATGACGTCATCCAACATCCGGCACAAGATGGCAGCCTGGGCGGGGTCCAGCGAGGCCACGCCCACCCGGAAGCGCTCAAGGTCGGCCCCGCCCACCTGGCGGAGCAGCACGAGCAGCGATTGGCTGAGATCTGAGGGGGCGGAGCCAAAGGGCGTGAGGGGAACCGGAAGCGACAAAAATGAGGAAAAAAGACCAAAAAACCCCCAAATTTTTCCCAAAAATTCCCCAACTTTTCCATCAAAAAACCCAAATTCCTCTTTAAATTCCCAAGAATTGCCTGAAGTCCGAAATTCCTGCAAAATTCTCTCTGCAATTCCCCCAAATTTCCCAGAATTTTTTCCAAATTCCCATTTTTTCCCGCCAAATCCTCCTTGAATTTCCGTAGAATTCTCATTTTATGCCTGAAATTTCCACCCAAAAATTCGCCAAAAAATCCCTAAAATTCCCCCAAACCTTCCCCAATTTCTCTCAAAATCCCCCCAAAACCTGAAATTCTCCCAAACCCATTTCAAATTCCCCCAACACTCCCAATTTTCCCTCAATATCCGCCCAAAATCTGCCAAAAATCCCCAAAAATTTCCCAAAACTTTGGATTTTTTCCCCAAAATTCCCCTTTCAATTGCAAAAATTTCCCTTAAAATCATCAGATTTTCTCCCAGAATTTCCCAAATTTCTTCCAAAATTCCCCCAAATTCCCAAATTTCCCCAAAATTCCGGAATTTTCCGACCTTTCTTGAGCCGTCCCAGGGCCAGGGCGGGGCCGACGGCGCTGACGAGCTCGGGAAGGTGGGGGAGGAGCTGGGGGCGAAATTTGGGTTAAAAATCACAAAATTTGGGAAAATTTCTGAAAAATTTTCCCTCCATATTTTTCTGTTTTATTCTGAATTTTTAATGATTTTGTCCTGATTTTTCTTGAATTTTTTTCTTTTTTTTTCCTCTTTTTTTTTCCCCAAATTTTACCCAGATTTTTCCTAAATTTTAAAAATTTTTTTCCAAATTTTCCCTCCAATTTTTCCCCAAATTTTCCATTTTTCCCCCAAATTTTTTCCCCCAAATTTTCTCCGGTTTTCCCACATTTTCCCAATTTATTCCTGCATTTTTCCAAGTTTTCCCACAAATTTTCCCTTTTTTCTCTATTTTTTACCCCAAATTTTCCCAAGAATTTTCTCTTTTTTCCTCCATTTTTTTCCAATTTTTCCAAATGTTTTCTTGACTTTTTCCCAATTTCTTCCACAATTTCATCCCTTTTTTCCCAGATTTTCCCCCAAACTTTCCTTAACTTTCCCTCAATTTTCCCCCAAAATTTTTCTGGTTTATTCTGAATTTTTATTAATTTTTTCCTGATTTTCTCTTGAATTTTGCCCTCTTTTTTCCCCAAATTTTTCCCAGATTTTTCCTAAATTTTTAAAAATTTTTTTCCAAATTTTCCCTCCAATTTTTCCCCAAATTTTGCATTTTCCCCCCAAATTTTTTTCCCAGAATTTTCTCCGGTTTTCCCACATTTTCCCAATTTATTCCTGCATTATTCCTGCATTTTTCCCACAATTTTTTACCCCAAATTTTCCCAATAATTTTCTCTTTTTTCCTCCACTTTTACTCAAATTTTTTCAATTTCTTCCTGAATTTTCCCCCATTTTTCTTCCCATTTTCTCCTGTTTTGCCCCAAATTTTCCCAAATTTTTTATTTTCAATTTTTGCAATTTTTCCTTTAAATTTCCAAATACTTTTCCAATTTTTTTCACAATTTTTGTCCAACTTTGCCTCTTTTGCTCTCACATTCACCCCAATTTACCCCAAAATTTTCCCAATTTTTTATCCAAAATTTCTCATTTTGCCCGCCCAATTTCTGCCCTCCAAAATTTTTTTCTATTTTCATTTTTCAATTTTTCCCTTGAATTTTCTCCAATTTTTCCCCAAATTTTCACCCATTTTTTCCCAATTATTTCTTCAATTTTCCCTCGAATTTCTCGGAATTTTTTCCCTCAAATTTTAATTAATTTTCCCCTAATTTTTCCAATTTTTCTCCTATTTTTTCCCCCAAATATCTCTCAATTTTCCCCTATTTTTATTAAATTTTACCTGATTTTTTCCTAAATTTTCCCCCATTTTTTCCACAAATTTTCTCCAATTTTTCTCCAATTTTTACCCCAAATATCTCTCAATTTCTCCCTATTTTTATTAAATTACACTTGAGTTTTTCCTGAAATTTTTCCAAATTTTTTCACAACTGCTCTCTAATTTTTCTCCAATTTGTCCCCAAATATCTCTCAATTTTCACCAGATTTTTATTAAATTTTACCTGATTTTTTCCTAAATTTTTTCTGATTTTTTCACACATTTTCTCCAATTTTTCTCCTATTTTTCCCCACATATATCTCAATATTCCCCAGATTTTTATTGAGTTTTTTCTTAATTTTTTCCCACAAATTTTCTCCAATTTTTCTCCTATTTTTACCCCAAATATCTCTCAATTTTCCCTGGATTTTTATTGAATTTTTTCTGATTTTTTTCTTGAATTTTTTCGAGTTTTTTTCACAAATTTTCTCCAATTTTTCTCCTATGTTTTTCCCAAATATAGCTCAATTTTTCCCCGGATTTTTATTGAATTTTTCCTGATTTTTTCCAAATTTTTTCCGATTTTTTTCCACAAATTTTCTCCAATTTTTCTCCTATTTTTTCCCCAAATAACTCTATATTTTCCCCAGAATTTTATTAAATTTTACTTGAGTTTTTCCTGAATTTTTTCCACAAATTTTCTCCAATTTTTCTCCTATTTTTCCCCAAATATCTCTCAATTTTCCCCAGAGTTAAATTGAATTTTTCCTGATTTTTTCCTGAGTTTTTTTCCGATTTTTTCCCACAACTTCTCTCCAATTTTTCTGCAGTTTTTCCCCTTTTTTCCTCCCATTTTCCCCCAATTTTGGATGAATTTTTGCTGATTTCGGAGCTGATTTTTGGGGTGAATTTTGGTGCTTTTGGGTCTCATCGTCTCGGCCCCCAATCCCAGCAGGAACCTCAGCACCGGCGCCTCCTCCTCCAGATCCGCCGTGACCGGGAGGGACCCCAGAACCAGGGGCAGGGCCTGAAACCAGTATGGACCAGTATGGACCAGTATAAACCAGTACGGACCAGTATGGACCAGTACGGACCAGTATGGACCAGTAAAAGCAGAAAAAAACCCAAAAAAATCCCATTTTTTTCCCCATTTTTTGCCCATTTTCCCCCATTTTAAAGCCCCAAATCCACTCCCAGTTCATCCCAATCCCAGTATGGACCAGTACAGACCAGTACAAACCAGTATGGACCAGTATAACCCAGTATAAACCAGTACAAACCAGTACAGACCAGTACAAACCAGTACAAACCAGTATGGACAAGTAAAAGCAGAAAAAACCCCAAAAAAATCCAATTTTTGGCCCATTTTTTACCATTTTAGAGTCCCAAATCCGCTCCCAGTTCATCCCAATCCCAGTATAAACCAGTATGGACCAGTATAAACCAGTATGGACCAGTCTCCTCCCAGTAACCCCAAACCCCCTCCCAGTCCGTCCCAGTACAAACCAGTAACCCCAAACCCCAAACCAGTACAAACCAGTACAAACCAGTACAAACCAGTAACCCCAGAGCCCCTCCCAGTTTGTTCCCAGTTCCGTCCCAGTCCAAACCAGTAACGCTTACCCGTTGCCATGGCAACCCCGACTGCCTCACCAGCGCCGCCACCGCGTTGTCCCGGACCCGCCCCGGCCCCTCCCCCCCCAGGGGGCGGAGGGCGTGGCTACAGAGCTCCTCCCCGGCCACGCCCCCTGAGCGCCCAATTAAGGAAAAGGGGGGGAAAAAAAAGGGGGTGGGGTTTGGAAAAAAAGGCGGAGGAGCTTGTATGGAAATTAGAGTGGGAGATGGATTTATATGGGAATGGGGGCGTGGCATGGCCTTATATGGGAATGGGGGCGGGGTTACAGGGCTTTGTATGGGGATGGGGGCATGGCTTGAAAAGATGGGCGGGGTTTAAGGAGAGTGGGAGGGGTTTGAAGCCATTTAAGGGAATGTGGGCAGGGTTTAAAGCATTTAATGGGACTGTGGGCGGAGTTTAGAGAGATTTAGTAATCTGTGGGTGGGGTTTTGTGTGGTGGGAGGGGCTTGAAGCCTTTTATGGGTATGTGGGCGGGGCTTAATTGCGGTGGGAGGGGTTTAAGGGCTTTAAAGGTAACGTGGGCAGGGTTTCAAGCCATTTAAAGGAATGTGGACGGGGTCTTAAGGTGGTGGGAGGAGCCTGAGGCCTTTTAAGGGAATGTGGACAGAGTTTAAAGGTGCTGGGAGGAGCTTAAAGTGTTTGAAGGAAATGTGGGCGGGGTTTAAAGCCATTTAAAGAAATGTGGGCGGGGCTTAAAAGTGGTGCGAGGGGTTTAAAGAAATGTGGGCGGGGCTTAAAAGTGGTGCGAGGGGTTTAAAGCATTATAAGGGATTGTGGGCGGGGTTTAAAAGTGGTGGGAGGAGCTTAAAGCCTTTAAAGAAAATGTGGGAGGGGTTTAACACCTATAAAAGCAATGTGGGCGGGGCTTATGGTTGCTAGGAAGAGCTTAAAGCATTTTAAGGAAATGTGGGCGGGGTTTAAAGCTTTTTATGGTGTTGAGGGCGTGGTCTGAGTGAAATGGGCGGGGTTTAAGGGCAGTGGGAGGAAACTAAGGATGATGGGAAAGGCTTAACTCCTTTTATGGAAATGTGGGAGGAGTTAAAGGGTGGTGGGTGGGGTTTAATAGGGGTGGGAGGGGCTTAGGTAATTTCATGGAAATATGGGAGGGTTTAAGGCTGGTGGGTGGAGTTTAGGGCTGGCGGGCGTGGCTTATCCTCAAATCTCTCCTGCTTCACTCTGATTGGTGGATACTCATGGTGGGCGTGTCCCATGGCCTCCCCGATCCGACCAATGGCGTAGAAGGTGTTGGCTCTGACTTCATCGTCCTGATCCCCGACAGCCAATCGGAAAGCGGGACCCAAATCCGGCAAAAAGGGCGTGGCCTCAGGGCCCAGCGCGTGGCCCAGCTGGCCAATCACGGCGGCCGCCCAGGACCGCGCACTTGGTTGGGCGGGGTCAGCCAGGGCGGCCAATACGGGGGGGAGGATGCGGCGGAAGAGGTGGGGCGGGAAGGCCACGCCCCCTGTGGTGCGGGCCACGCCCTCGCGGGCCATGGCCTCTCCCACTTCCAGCAGCCAATCGGAGGCCGTCTCGCGGAGCTCGGAGCGCTGGGAGGTCAGAGAGGGGGGAGGAAACTGGTTTGTACTGGTTTGTACTGGTTTGTTCTGGGAGGGGATTTGGGGTTACTGGTTTGTACTGGGAGGGGTTTGTGGTTGCTGGTTTGTACTGGTTTGTACTGGTTTGGGGTTTGGGGTTACTGGTGTGCACTGGGAATGAACTGGGAGGGAGTTTGTGGGTACTGGGAGGGAGGTAAAGGGTTAAAAGTTGGAGGAAATGGGAAAAAATGGGCAAAAATGGGGAAAGGTTGGGATTTTTCTACACTGGTTTGTACTGGTTTGGGGTCAGGGGTCACCAGTTTGTACTGGGAATGAACGGGGAGGGAACTGGGAGGGGATTAAAGGGTTAAAAATGGAGGCAATGGGGACAAAATGGGATTTTTTTTGATACTGGTTTGTACTGGTTTGGGCTCTGGGGTCACTGGTTTGTACTGGGAATGGACTGGGAGCCCCTCCCCCACCTCCTCCTCGTCGTCGTCCTCCCGGGATCTCAGGCAGGCGATCTGAAAAGGGGGAGGGGCTTCATTAGGCCACGCCTGCCCCATTAAACCCCCGCCCACAACTCCTCTAGTCCCCGCCCCATTGGTTAAAACCCTTTAGGCCACACCCCAATACATTTTAATCCCCTCCCACAGTTTAAGCCACACCCACAATCCTTAACACCACGCCCATGACATTAAGCAATCCTTCAGCCACGCCCACAACCAGTTAAGCCCCTCCCATTTCTTAAGCCACACCCACATTTCACTATAACTCAAATATACCACACCCACATTATTTAAGCCACGCCCACATTTTTGTATCAACCCGTTTGGGCCACGCCCACATTTCCATATTAGCCCATTTTGGTCACGCCGATATTCATGTGCCAGTTAAGGCCACACCCACATTACTAAGCCACACCCACAATTCAATATTACCCACTTTAACCACGCCCACATTACTTAAGCCACGCCCACACCTCCATATCAACCAATCAATCAGTTCAGGCCACAACCACATGATTAAGTCACGCCCCCTTTTCCATAATAACCCACTTAGACCACACCCACAGTTTGATATCGACCCAATTTATGCCACGTCTCCATTATTAAACCACACCCAAATTTCTGTATTAACCCATTTAGGCCATGCCCCCATTATCTGAACCATGCCCACATTTCCATAGCAACCCATTTAGGCCACGCCCACATTTCAGCACCAACCCTTTAAAACCACGCCCACATCGTTAAAGCCACACCCACATTTCTACTATAAACCCATTTAGGCCACACCCATATCATTTAAGCCACGCCCACATTTCTAGTACAAACCCTTTTAGGCCACACCCATATCATTTAAGCCACGCCCACATACGCATCCCAACCCAATTTAGGCCACGCCCACGTTTCCATATCAACCCATATTAGGCCACCCCCATTTATTAAAGCCCCACCCACCTTCCCTTTATTAACTCATTTAGGCCACGCCCATATAAAAAGCCACACCCACATCTCCACTGTTTAACTCTTTAGGTCATGCCCACAATATCTAAGCCACACCTACATTCCAATTTCAAAACCATTTAGACCACGCCCACATTATTAGACCACGCCCAGATCTCCATATTAACCCACTTAGGCCACGCCCACATTTCCATTTTAACAGTGTTAGGCCACGCCCACTTTATTCATGCCATGCCCACATTTCCAGATCAACCCAATTTAGGCCACGCCCACATAATAAACCCCCACCCACATCTCCATATTACCCTTTTAGGCCATGCCCACATCGCTTAAGTCACGCCCACATTTCCATTTAAGACCACTTAGGCCACACCCATACCATTTAAACCACGCCCACACTTCCGCATTAACCCATTTAGGCCATGCCCACATTTCAATGTTACCAAAATTTAGACCACGCCTACATGACAAAGCCATGCCCACATTCCCTGTACTGGCCCTTTTAGACCACGCCCACATAATTTAAGCCATGCCCCCTTCTCAATCCACCCCACTGTTCAATCAAGCCCCGCCCACTTTAGCGACGCCACGCCCACAGCACTTTAATTAAACCCCCCTAAAGCCCCGCCCATCTCATTTAAGCCCGTCCGATTTTACCCATGAATATTCAAGCCCCACCCCCCCTCCTTACCTCCCCGGTGATGACGTCACACAGCGCTCGTCCAATGGGCTCCAGCCACTCCTTGTGGGCGTGGTCTGGCGGCTGCAGGATCTGGCCGACCCCGCCCACGGCCGCCAGGGCCCCGCCCACTTCCGGGTCCTTCCTGACCCCACCCAGGAGGGCCCAGAAGGCCTCGTGCTGGGAGGGGGAGGGGCCTGAAACCAGTATGGACCAGTATGGACCAGTATGGACCAGTATGGACCAGTACGGACCCATTTAATACCCTCCCAGTAGAAACCAGTAACCCGAAACCCCTCCCAGTACAAACCAGTAACCCCAGAGCCCCTCCCAGTCCAAACCAGTCCAAACCAGTACAAACCAGTTTGGGCGTCCCTCCCGCAGCAGCAGAGGCTCCCCAGGGCCTCGTAGGCGGCGCCTCGGACCTGGGACTGGGGAAACTGGGAGGAAACTGGGAGTTACTGGTTTGTACTGGTTTGGGGTCTGGGGTTACTGGTTTCTACTCGGAGGGGTTTTTGGGGGGTTACTGGTTTCTACTGGGAGGGGTTTTAGGGGGGTTACTGGTTTGTACTGGGAGGGGTTTTTGGGGGTTACTGGTTTGTACTGGTTTGTACTGGTTCGGGCTCACCTGGGTCAGGTCCAAGATGGCGTTCAGCGAGGGCTCCAGGTAGGGCAGGAAAGCGGAGCTGGAAACCAGTACGGACCAGTACGGACCAGTATGGACCAGTACGGACCAGTATGGACCAGTATGGACCAGTATAAACGAGTATAACCCAGTATATCCCAGTATAAACCAGTATATCCCAGTATAAACCAGTATAAACCAGTATGGACCAGTATAACCCAGTATAACCCAGTATATCCCAGTATAACCCAGTACATCCCAGAATATCCCAGTATAAACCAGTACATCCCAGTATATCCCCGTATAAACCAGTATATCCCAGTATAAACCAGTACATCCCAGTCCATCCCAGTCCATCCCAGTATATCCCAGTATAAACCAGTACATCCCAGTCCATCCCAGTATAAACCAGTATATCCCAGTATAAACCAGTCCATCCCAGTATAAACCAGTACATCCCAGTTACCCGCAGTTCTCCCCCAGATCCCCCAGCGCCCCCAGCACCGCCTCGGCCAATCCAGCGAAAGCTCCACCCACTTCCGCCCTGTGAGGGGAAAGGGGGCGTGGCATGACCATAAATGGGCATAGTCTGATTCCCCCCCAAGCCATGCCCACCCCGCCCGGGCCACGCCCGCTCACTCCTCAGGCTCCGCCCACTCTGTGGTTGCGTCATCCTCCATAGGCTCCGCCCCCTCCAGGTCGTCATGGAGACCGAGCAGCCAATCAGGAGCGTCCGAGGGCGGCTGGGGGGAAACAGAGACCAGAGTAAACCAATATAAACCAGTATGGACCAGTATAAACCAGTATGAACCAGTATAAAACAGTCTGGAGCACCCCCAGCCCCCTCCCAGTACAAACCAGTAACCCCAGACCCAAAACCAGTACAAACCAGTAAAAACCAGTATAGAAAAATCCCCATTTTCCCCCCATTTTCCCCCATTTTTAACCCTTTAATCCCCTCCCAGTTCATCCCAGTTCATTCCCAGTACAAACCAGTAACCCCAGACCCTGTCCCAGTACAAACCAGTAAAAACCAGTACAAACCAGTACAAGCCAGTATAAAAAATCCCCATTTCCCCCCCTTTTTCCCCATTTTTAACCCTTTAACTCCTTCCCAGTACCCCCAAACCCCCTCCCAGTTCATTCCCAGTCCAAACCAGTAACCCCAAACCCCATCCCAGGACAAACCAGTACAAACCAGTACAAACCAGTATAGAAAAATCCCCAATTTCCCCTGTTTTTCCCCCATTTTTTCCCCTTTTTTCCCCGTTCTTAACCCTTTAATCCCCTCCCAGTTCATTCCCAGTCCATCCCACTGTATTCCCAGTACAAACCAGCAACCCCAAACCCCATCCCAGTCCAAACCAGTACAAACCAGTACAAACCAGTATAGAAAAATCCCCATTTTTCCTGTTTTTTCCCATTTTTAACCCTTTACTCCCCTCCCAGCACCCCCAAACCCCCTCCCAGTTCATTCCCAGTCCAAACCAGTAACCCCAAACCCAAAACCAGTATAAACCAGTACAAACCAGTATAAAAAATCCCCATTTTCCCCCATTTTCCCCCATTTTTCCCCATTTTTAACCCTTTAACTCCTTCCCAGTACCCCCAAACCCCAAACCAGTCCATTCCCAGTACAAACCAGCAACCCCAAACCCCATCCCAGTACAAACCAGTATAAACCAGTATAAACCAGTACAAACCAGTATAGAAAAATCCCCATTTTCTCCCCCATTTTCTCCCCCTTTTTCCCCCATTTTAACCCTTTAAGCCCCTCCCAGTCCATTCCCAGTCCAAACCAGTAACCCCCGACCCCAAACCAGTATAAACCAGTATAAACCAGTCCAAACCAGTCCAGGCAGTGCGCACTCACCGTGGGCGGGCGCAGCGCCCCCTGCAGCACCGGGAGCAGCCGCGGCAGCAGCGGCGCCGTCCCCGCCCCCAACAGCTCCGAGACGGCCGCGAGCAGCGCCAGACTGGGACGGACTGGGTTATACTGGGAGGGACTGGGAATGGGGCTGGGGGGCACTGGGAGGGACTGGGTTATACTGGGAGGGACTGGGAGCAAACTGGGATAAACTGGGATGGACTGGGAATGGGGCTGGCAGGGACTGGGTTATACTGGGATATACTGGGATATACTGGGAGTGGGGCTGGGGGGCACTGGGAGGGACTGGGAATGGGGCTGGGTTATACTGGGAGGGACTGGGAGCAAACTGGGATGAACTAGGAGGGGGTTTTGGGTTACTGGTTTATACTGGGAATGGACTGGGAGGGGGTTTTGGGTTGCTGGTTTGTACTGGGAATGGACTGGGAGGGACTGGGAGGGACTGGGAACAAACTGGGAGGGACTGGGAGCAAACTGGGAATGGGACTGGGACAAACTGGGTTATACTGGGATGGACTGGGAGCAAACTGGGAATGGGGCTGGGAGGGACTGGGAGGGACTGGGTTATACTGGGAGGGACTGGGATCAAACTGGGATGAACTGGGAATGGGACTGGGTTATACTGGGACGGACAGGGAGCAAACTGTGAATGGGGCTGGGATGGACTGGGACAAACTGGGTTGTACTGGGATGTACTGGGATGGACTGCAATGGACTGGGAGCAAACTGGGATCAAACTGGGAGGGACTGGGTTATACTGGGAGGGACTGGGAGCAAACTGGGTGGGACTGGGATGGGCTGGGAGGAACTGGGAACGAACTGGGTTATACTGGGATGAAACTGGGAGGGACTGGGTTATACTGGGAGGGACTGGGTTATACTGGGATGAACTGGGAGGGGGTTTTGGGTTACTGGTTTATACTGGGAGGGACTGGGTTGTACTGGGAGGAGGATCTGGGGTTACTGGGATGAACTGGGATGGACTGGGATGGACTGGGATGGACTGGGAGTGACCAAAAGGCACAAAAAAGGGCGTGGCCAAATGTGTGGGGGCGTGGCTTGCATGGAGTGGGCGTGGCTTGCATGGAGTGGGTGGGGCTTGGATGAGCTGGGCATGTTGTAAGAGGAGTGGGCGGGGCTTGCATAAGGTCCGGGTGGCTTTGGTTAAAAGGGCTTTAATGAGATGGGCGGGGCAAAGTGTGTGTGGGCGTGGCTTGGGTGGTGTGGGCGTGGCTTGTGCGGAGTGGGCGGGGCCAATCGGGAGAATTTCACTTTTCCCTCTATTTTGCCCAATTTTTGGGGATTTTTTTCTCCCAATTTTTTGGTAAAATTTTGGGAATTTTCCAACATTTTAAAAATTTTGTGAATTCCACCAATTCCCCTTTAATTTTCCATGGAATTTTGGGGGTTTTTCCCCCCATTTTTTGCTCATTTCCCCCTTTCCCCCCCCTATTTTTCATAACTTTTTAACCCCTTTTTCCCAGAAAAAAAGATTCGACGAATTTTTTTTTTTTTTTTTGAGGGGGGGGAATTTCAGGAAACTTGGGAATTTTTACAAAAAAAATTTTTCAGGGAATTTTAGTATTTTATTTCCTGCCGCTTTTAACCATTTTTTTCTCCTATTTTCCCCCCATTTTTTCCCTTTTTTTTTTGGCCGTTTTTGGGGCGATTTTTTGGTGGAAATTTCCGGAATTTTGGGGAATTTTGGGGAATTTTTTGGGAATTTTGGGGAATTTTTGGGAATTTTGACTCACATGACCCTGGTGGCCTCGGGGTCGCCGCCGTCGGCCAATGGCAGCGCGAGCTCCAGCGCCTCCAGCAGCCCCTCCCCCACATGGGCGGGGCCAAGGGCAGCCAGAACCTCTGGAAACCAGTACAGACCAGTACAAACCAGTACAGACCAGTACAGACCAGTACAGACCAGTACAAACCAGTACAAACCAGTACAGATCAGTACAGACCAGTACAAACCAGTACAGACCAGTACAGACCAGTACAGACCAGTACAGACCAGTACAGACCTGTACAAACCAGTACAGACCAGTACAGACCAGTACAGACCAGTACAAACCAGTACAGACCAGTACAGACCAGTACAGACCAGTACAGACCAGTACAAACCAGTACGGACCAATACGTCCCCATTTTTTCCCCATTTTCCCCCTCCCAGTACAAACCAGTAACCCCCAGTTCCCTCCCAGTATAACCCAGTCCAAACCAGTCACCCCAAATCCCCATTTCCCCCATTCCCCCCATTTTTAACCCTTTCCTCCCCGTTTCCAACCGCATTTCCCCCATTTTTAACCCTTTTTTTGCCGTTTTTTCACCAATTTTCACCATTTTTTCACCATTTTTCGCCGTTTTTCGCCCATTTTTTGCCCTCCCAGTCCAAACCAGTTCAAACCAGTACAAACCAGTCACCCCCAATCCCTATTTCCCCCATTCCTCCCATTTTAACCCTTTCTTCCCCATTTTTAACCCTTTTTTTGCCATTTTTCACCATTTTTCCCGTTTTTCGCCCGTTTTTTGCCCTCCCGGCGCGCACCCGGCGCCCGCAGCCGCTGCTCCCCCGGGCCGGGGCAGCGATGGGGGGGGAGGGGAGGGGGAGGGGAAAAATCCAAATTTTGGGTTAAAAGTTGGGGATTTTGGGAAAATCGGGGGTCTGAAGGGAAAACTTGGGGATTTGGGGGAGAAAATTGGGGATTTTGGGGGGAAAATTGGGGATTTTGGGGGAAAATGGGGAATTTTGGGGTTAAAAATTGGGGATTTTGTGGGGAAATTCAGGATTTTGGGGGTTAAAAATTGGGGATTTTGGGAGGAAATTGGGAATTTTGGGGGAAAATTGGGGATTTGGGGGTTAAAAATTGGGGATTTTGGGAGATAAATTCAGAATTTGGGGAGAAAATTGGAGATTTTGGGGGAAAATTTGGGGATTTTGGGGGGTTAAAAATTGGGGATTTGGGGAAAAATCGGGGATCTGAAGGGAAAATTTGAGGATTTTGGGGTTAAATTTGGAGATTTGGGGGCGAAAATTGGGGATTTTGGGGGAAAATTGGGGACTTGGGGAAAAATTGGAATTTTGGGGGTTAAAAATTGGAGATTAGGAGGGAAAATTGGGGGTTTTGGGGGGAAATTGGGAATTTTGGGGGTAAAAATCAGGAATTTTGAGGAAAATTCAGAATTTTGGGGGAAATTGCAGATTTTGGGGGAAAATTTGGGGCTTTTGGGGTTAAAAATTTGAGATTTTTGGTGAAAATTGGGATTTTTTGGGGGGAAATTGGGAATTTTGGGAAAATTGGGGATTTTTGGGGGTAAAATTCAGAATTTTGGAGGAAAATTGCAGATTTGGGGGGTTAAAAATTGGGGATTTTTGGGGAAAATTGGGAATTTTGGGGTTAAAAATTGGGAAGTTTGGGGGAAATTGGGGATTTTGGGGAAAAATGGGAATTTTGGTGGAAAATTGGGATTTTTTGGGGAAAATTCAGAATTTTGAGGGTTAAAAGTTGGGGATTTTGGGGGGAAATTTGGGGATTTTTAGGTAAATTGGGAGTTTGGGGAAAAAATGGGGATTTGGGGGGAAAATTGGGGATTATGGGGGAAAATTGCAGATTTGGGGGAAAATTTGGGGATTTTGGGGTGAAAAATTGGAGATTTTTGGAGAAAATTGGGAATTTGGGGGGGAAATTGGGGATTTTGGGGTTAAAAATTGGGATTTTGGGGCTAAAAATTTAGGGATTTTTGGAGGGAAAATTCAGAAATTTGGGGAAAAATTGGGGATTTTGGGGGAAATTTGGGGATTTTTGGGTTAAAAATTGGGGATTTTGGGGCATTTTAGGAGGGGAGAAATGTGGGGATTTTGGTGGGAAAAATGGGGAATTTTGGGGGATTTTTTTGGGGGGATTTTTTGGGATTTTTTTGGTGAAATTTTTAGGGGGTTTTTAGGATTTTTTTGTGAAGTTTTTGGCAATTTTTTGGGATTTTGGGGCATTTTTTGTTTTGTTTTTTTTTTTTTCAGAATTTTTGAGTGATTTTTTGGGGAATTTGGGGGGATTTTTTGGGAATTTTTGGGGGAATTTTTTTGAATTTTTTGGATTTTTGGGGGGGGGGGAAATATTGGAAATTTTTGAGGAAAAATAGGGAATTTTCCAGCAAATTTTTGAGGATTTTTTGTGAATTTTTTAGGATTTTTTTTGGGGGGGGGGGGTTGGGATTATTTGGGGGATTTTTTGTGGATTTTTTGGTGAACTTTTTGTGAATTTTTTGGGATTTTTTTTATTTTAGGGGATTTTTTTGTGGATTTTTTGGGGAAATTTTTGGGATTTTTTTGTAAATTTTCAGGGATTTTTTGGTGAATTTTTAAGGAATGTTTTAGGATTTTTGGGGAAATTTTTGGGAATTTTTGGGGAATTTTTGGGGGAATTTTTTGTGGATTTTGGGGATTTTTTTAGTGATTTTTGGGATTTTTTGGGGCATTTTTTGGCTGAATTTTGGGGACATTTTCAGGATAATTTTTGGGCATTTTCAGAGCAGTTTTGGGATATTTTTGGGGCATTTTTCGGGTATTTTTGGGATTTTTTCAGAATGCTTTGGGGATATTTTTTGGGTATTTTTGACACATTTTGGAGACTTTTTTTTGGCATTTTTGGGTTATTTTGGAGGTTGTTTCAGGTAATTTTCGGGACGTTTTTGGGACAATTTTCAGAGCATTTTGGGGATATATTTAGGAAATTTTCAGGGCATTTTTGGGATCCTTTTGGGAATTTTTGGGGTATTTTGGGGCTCATTTTTGAGGCATCTTGCAGCTGATTTTGGGGTTTTTTGGGGTATTTTTCAGGACATTTTTTGCTGATTTTTGGACATTTTTGGGACAATTTTCAGAGCATTTTTGGGATATTTTTGGGGCATTTTTGGGATATTTTTAGAGCATTTTCGGGATATTTTTCGGGCATTTTTGGGACAATTTTCAGGACATTTTCAGAGCAGTTTTGGGATATTTTTGGGGCATTTTTCGGGTATTTTTGGGATTTTTTCAGAACATTTTGGGGATATTTTTGGGGTATTATTGGCACATTTTGGAGACTTTTTTGGGGCATTTTTGGGTTATTTTGGAGGTTGTTTCAGGTAATTTTCGGGACGTTTTTGGGACAATTTTCAGAGCATTTTGGGGATATTTTCAGGAAATTTTCAGGGCATTTTTGGGATTTTTTTGGGGAATTTTTGGGGTATTTTGGGGCTCATTTTTGAGGCAATTTTTGGGATATTCTTGGGGCATTTTCAGGCTGATTTTTGGGGTTTTTTGGGGTATTTTCCGGGACGTTTTTCGCCGATTTTTGGACATTTTTGGGACAAATATCAGGGCATTTTTGGGATATTTTGGGGATGCTTGCAGGAGAATTTTTAGGATATTTTTAGGAGAATTTTCAGGATATTTTTAGGACACTTTCAGGGTATTTTTGGGACGCTTTGTGCTGATTTTTGGACATTTTTGGGGAAATTTTTGGGCTCTTTTTGGGACATTTTTGGGACAATTTTCAGGACGTTTTAAGGACATTTTCAGGACATTTTTGGGACAATTTTCAGGAAATTTTTGGGGCGTTTTTTGGAATATTTTGGGACAATTCTCAGGATATTTTTGGGGATATTTTTGGGGCCATTTCAGGGGTGTTTCTGTGATTTTTTAGGGCATTTTTGGGGTATTTTTTGAGATGTTTTCAGGTCATTTTTGGGACATTTTTTGCTGATTTTTGGGCCAATCTTTGGGCTCTTTTTGGGACAATTTTCAGGGCATTTTTGGGATGTTTTTAGGAAACCTTTGGGGTATTTTGGGGCTCATTTTTGGGTTATTTTTAGGACATTTTCAGAGCCTTTTTGCAGACATTTTGGGGATATATTTGGGACATTTCTGGGACATTTTTGAGACATTTTTGGGACATTTTCAGGATATTTTTGGGACATTTTTGGGGAAATTTTTGGGATATTTTTAGGACATTTCCAGGGCGTTTTTGGAGTATTTTTTTTAATATTTTCAGGATATTTTCGAGACACATTTGGGGCAATTTCTGGGAAAATCTTCAGGATATTTTTAGGACATTTTCAGAGCATTTTTATGACAATTTTCGTGGATTTTTGGGCCAATTTTTGGGATATTTTTATGACAATTTTCAGGGCATTTTTAGGACATTTTCAGAGCATTCTTGGGGCAATTTTTGGGGTATTTTTAGGATATTTTTGGGGACATTTTCAAAGCAGTTTTAGGATATTTTTGGGGCCCTTTGGGGACATTTTGGGGTATTTTTGGGGCAGTTTTGGGGGTATTTTTGGGGATTTTTTGGGATATTTTTGGTGAAATTTTCAGGATATTTTGGGGACATTTTTAGGACAATTTTTGGGCTATTTCTGGGATAATTTTATGAGGTTTTCAGGATATTTTTGGGGTATTTTTGGAACATTTTTGGGGCATTTTTGGGACAATTTTTAGGGCATTTTCAGAGCATTTCTGGGATTTTTTTTAGGAAATTTTTGGGGCAACTTTTGGGGATATTTTTGGGGCATTTTTGGGGCATTTTTTGGGTATTTTTGGGGCATTCTTGGGGGCATTTTCAGGACATTTTCAGGACATTTTTGGGGCATTTTTGGGGCCATTTTTGGGCCATTTTTGGGGCAATTTTTGGGACAATTTCAGGGATTTTTGGGGCACTTCGGGGTCACTTTGCTCACCCAGGACGTGCAGGGCGCTCAGCGCCAGCTCCCGACCCCGCGGCTCCTCCGGGGCCTCCAGAGCCGCCAAAATCCTGGGGAGCACCTGGGGCAGCCACGGCTGCACCCCCTCACCTGGCAATTAACATTCATTAGCATTAATTAATCGTAAATCATGAAAATTTGGCAAAAATTGGGCAAAAATTGGGCAAAAAATTGGGAAAAAATTGACAAAAATGAACAGAAATTCACCAAAATGAAACCCTGCAGCCAGGGCTGCACCCCCTCACCCGCTTAATTAAAATAATTAGCGTTAATTAATAATAACCCACGAAAATTGGGCAAAAATTGGCAAAAAAATTGGAAAAAAATTGGCAAAAATGAACAGAAATTAACCCAAAGGGAAATCTGGATAGCCAAGGCTGCACCCCCTCACCAGGTTAATTACCATTAATTACCATTAATTAATAATTAGTCATGAAAATTACCAACAAATTGGGGAAAAAATGGCAAAAAATTGGGGGAAATCAGCATAAAATTAGCATAAATTAACCCAAAACGAAACCCTGGGGCAGCCAGGGCTGCACCTCCTCCCCTGATTAATTAAAGTAATTAGCGCTAATTAATAATAATTCACAAAAATTCGGAAAAGTCGGGGAAAAATTGGGAGGAAATTGGGCAAAAATTGGAAACAAATTCACAGAAATCAACTCAAAATTCACAGAAATGAACCCAAAATGGAACCCTTGGTGGGTAATTAGTACCAATTAACACTAATTAATATTAATGAAGACTAAATTCATTAAAATTAGCAAGGAAACAGCAAAAAATTGGCAAAAAAAAGGACAAAAATGAGCAGAAATTAACAGAAATTAACCCAAAATGAAGCCCCTGGCAGCACCTGAGGGGTAATTAACACAAATTAACACTAATTAATAACGATCCATATGAAGTTATTCAAATTAGGAAAATTTTCCCCAATTTTCTCAATTTTTCTCCAAATTTGCTTCAATTTCCCGATTTTTATCCCAATTTTCACCCAAATTTTCCCAATTTTCCACATTGGGCCCCAATTTTCTTCAAATATTTCCCAAATTCCCGAATTTTTCCCATTTTCCCCCATTTTTCCCTCAAAATTTTCCCATTTTTATCCCAATTTTCCCCAAATTTCCCCCAAATTTTTTCCAATTTCCACCCAAATTTCCCCATTTTCACCCGACTTTTCCTGATTTTCACCCAAATTTCCCCCTTTTTATACCAATTTTTCCCAAATTTCGCCCAAATTTCCCCCTTTTTATCCCAACTTTCTCCAAATTTTCCCCAAACATTTCAAGTTTTTCTCCCTAATTTTCCCTATTTTGCCCAAGTTCACCCCAATTTTCCCAACTTTTGCCCAAATTTCCCCATTTTTATCCCAATTTTCCCGATTTTCCCCAATTTCCCCATTTTTATCCCAATTTTTCCCAATTCTCACCCAAATTTCCCCATTTTTATCCCAATTTTCCCAATTTTCACTCAACTTTCCCGATCTGTATCCCAACTTTTCCTGATTTTCATCCAATTTTCCCATTTTTATCCCGAATTTTCCCAATTTTCACCCAAATTTCCCCAATTTTCACCCAATTTTTCCAATTTTTATCTTGAATTTTCCCCAAATTTTCCCCAATTTCCCCATTTTTATCCCAACTTTTCCTGATTTTCACCCAAATTTTCCCATTTTTTATCTTGAATTTTGCCAATTTTCACTCAACTTTCCCGATCTGTATCCCAACTTTTCCTGACTTTCATCCAAATTTCCCCATTTTTATCCCGAATTTTCCCGATTTTTATCCCAATTTTTTCCAATTTTCGCCTAAATTTCCCCATTTTTATCCCATTTTTATCCCAATTTTTCCTGATTTTCACCCAATTTTTCCCATTTTCCCACGGATTTCCCCGATCTCCCCCGGAATTTCCGCGTTTTCCCCGCGCTTTCCTCACCGAGCGCCTCCAGCAGCGCCTCCAGCACGAACCAGGATTGGGGTCGGAGTTTGGGGAATCGGGGGAGCCCCAAAATGGCCCCAGAACCGCGGGCAGGGCCCGGGCGGCCACCTGGGACAGCTCGGGCTGGGAACCCGAGCAGAAACAGCACGGACCAGCACGGACCAGTACGGACCAGCACGGACCAGTACAGACCAGTACAGACCAGCACGGACCAGTACAGACCAGTACGGACCAGCACGGACCAGTACAGACCAGTACGGACCAGTACGGACCAGCACGGACCAGTACAAAACAGTTAGCTGGAAATTCACCACAAAATTCACCCCAAAAATCCCCCCAAATTCACCCCAAAAATCCCAAAAATTCATCCAAAAAACCCCCAAAATTTGCACTGAAAATCTCCCAAAAATCCCCCAATTTCGCCCAAAATTCCCCCTGGAAATCCCCCCCAGGTTCACCCCAAAAATCCCCCAAATTCACCCCAAAATAACCCAAATTTCAGCCCAAGAAATTCCAAACGTTAGAGCCCAAAACCTCCCAAAAATCCTCCAAAATTTACCCAAAAATGCACCCAAAAATCACCTCAAAAACCCCAAAATGTCACCCCCAAAACTCCAAAATGCCCCAAATTCCTCCCAAAAATCCCCCAAAATTCACCCCAAAAATTCCCCAAAATATCCAAAAAATTGCCCAAAATTCCCCCCAAAATTCCCCAATATATCCCAGAAACCTGAGCCCAAATTCCCCCTAAAATTCCCCAAAAATTGGCCCAAAATTCCCCCCAAAATCCTGAAAATTCACCCAAAAACCCCTCAAAAACTGGAGTCAAAAATCCCTCAAAATTCACCCAAAACCCCCAAAATTCAACCAAGAAAAATCTCTAAAATGTCCCCCCCAAACCTCCCCAAATTCACTCCAAATTCGCCCAAAAAATCCCCCGAGAAATCCCAGAAAATTCACCCCAAAAGCGCCAAAATTCACCAAAAAATCTCCAGAATTGGAATAAAAAATCTCTCAAGAAACACCGAAAAATCCCCCAAAAACTCAGCTAAAAATCCCAGAAAAATTGACCCCAAAAATCCCCAAAATTCACCCTAAAATTTCATCCCAAACTTCCCAATAGTTGCGCCCAAAAATTCCAAAATTCACCCCAAAATCCCCCAAATTCAGCCCAAAAATTCCCCCCAAAAATCCCAGTAAATTCAGCCGAAAAAATCCCCAAAAATTGCCCAAAAATTCACCAAGAAATGCCCAAAAATTCGCCCCAAAATATCCCAGAAATGCCCCAAAAATTCACCCAAAATCCCCCAAAATTCACCCCAAATTCACTCCCCAAATCCCCCCAAATTCACCCAAAAATCCCCAAATTTCGCCCAAAATTCCCCCTGAAAATCCCCCAAATTCACCCCAAAATAACCCAAATTTCAGCCCAAGAAATTCCAAACGTTACAGCCCAAAACCTCCCAGAAATCCTCCAAAATTTACCCCAAAAATTCCCCAAAACATCCCAAAAATTGCCCAAAATTCTGCAACATATCCCAGAAACCTGAGCCCAAATTCCCCCAAAAATTGCCAAAAAATTCCCAAATTTTGCCCAAAATTCGCCCCAAAATATCCCAGAAACGCCCCAAAAATTCACCCAAAAATCCCCCAAATTCACTCCCAAAATCCCCCAAATTCACCCGATATTAAAAAAACATTTCCACAAAATTCACCCTAAAAATCCCCAAACTTGCCCCAAATTAAAAAAAAAAAAAAAAAAAAATTCCACAAAATTCAGCCCAAAAATCCCCAAAATTCACCCCAAAATCTCCCAAATTCACCCCAAAAATTCCCTCAAAAAATCTCCAAAATATCCCAGAAATCTGAGCCCAAAATTCATCCCAGAAATCCCCAAAATCCCCAAAATTTGCCCAAAATTCAGCCCAAAAATTCACCCAAAAATTCAACAAAAATTCCACAGAATTCATCCTAAAATCCCCCAAAATTCACCCAAACTTCATCCCCAAAATCCCCAAATTTGCCCCAAAATTTACCCCAAAGTATCCCTGAAATTCACCCCAAAATTAAAGAAAAATTCCACAAAATTCACCCTAAAATTTGACCAAAATTCATAAAAAAAAAAAAATCCCCAAAATTCACCCCAAAAATTACTCCCAAAATTTGCCCAAAAATTTGCCCCAAAATTCGCCCAAAAACATTTTGAAAAATTCCACAAAATTCACCCTAAAAAATCACCCCAAAATTCACCCCAAAAATTCCCCAAAATACCCCAGAAATCTGAGCCCAAAATCGCCCCCAAAATCTCCCCAAAATTGCCCAAAAACTCACTCCAAAAATCCCCAACATTTGCTGGAAATTCAGCTGAAAATTCAGCCCAAAAAGCCCCAAAATTCATCCCAAAAACGGCCCCAAATTCAGCCAAAATTTCCCCAAAAAAGCACCAAAAATTCACCAAAAAACACCCAAAAATTCACCCCAAAATGCCCAAAATTCCCCCAAAAATCCCAAAATCCTCAAACCCCAAACCAGTACAAACCAGTACAAACCAGTAACCCCAAACCCCAAACCAGTACAAACCAGTTTGATCCCAGTTCATCCCAGTTCCCTCCCAGTCCAAACCAGTGTCCCCGAATCCCATCCCAGTCCCTCCCAGTTTGATCCCAGTCTCTCCCAGTCCATCCCAGTATAAACCAGTATGGCCCAGTCTCCTCCCAGTAACCCCAAACCCCCTCCCAGTCCGTCCCAGTTTGATTCCAGTTCGCCCCAGTACAAACCAGTACAAAGCAGTGACCCCAAAGCCACTCCCAGCCCCTCCCAGCCCCTCCCAGTACGAACCAGTACAAACCAGTACAAACCAGCGACCCCCAATCCCCCTCCAGTGACCCCCCAGTCCCTCCCAGTATGGCCCAATCCCCTCCCAGTACAAACCAGTATAAACCAGTAACAGATTAACCCATTCCCGTTCGACCCCAGTCCCTCCCAGTCCAAACCAGTAACCCCTGAACTCCCTCCCAGTACAAACCAGTCCATCCCAGTAATCCCGGATCGCCTCCCAGTTTGATCCCAGTACAAACCAGTATAAACCAGTAACCACCAAACCTCTCCCAATCCCCTCCCAGTTTGATCCCAGTCCCTCCCAGTACAAACTAGTAACCCCAAACCCCAAACCAGTACAAACCAGTAACCCCAGACCAGTACAAACCAGTTTGATCCCAGTTCATCCCAGTTCCCTCCCAGTACAAACCAGTGACCCCAAACCAGTCCAAACCAGTCCATCCCAGTACCTGCAGCTCCTCCCGGAGCTCCCAAATGGCCGCGGCTGCCGCTCCCCTCACGGCGCCCTCGGGGTCTCCCAGCCCGGCCTGCAGGGCCCCCAGGACCACACCCAGGTACCTGCGGGCCACGCCCACAGACGCTCAGACCACGCCCACCAAATTAAGCCACGCCCACCCCACCTAAAATGGCACCCGAAGTAGTTTAGGCCACACCCGCTTTTTCTTTAGACCACGCCCACCTCACTTCACCCTTTAAGCCTCATTAAAAGGTTTAAGCCCCGCCCACAAGCCAATTAAAGGGTCTAAGCCCTGCCCACATCATTAATTCACACCCACAAGCCCATAAAAGGCCTGACGCTCCACCCACCAGCCTAAACCACACCCACAGCTCCTTTTAAAGTCACAATTCCCACCCACAATTCTATAAATGTCTTTAAGCCCCGGCCTCAAGCTCTTAAGCCCGGCCCACATACCCATAAAAGGCTTCAAACCCCTCCCATTTCCTTTAAACCCTGCCCACAACCTTTAAAGCCCACCCACATTCCCATATAAGGCTTCAAACCCCGCCCATTTCCTTTAAACCCCACTCACAACCTTTAAACTCCACCCACAGCCTTTAAACTCCACCCACATTCCCATAAAAGGCTTTAAACCCCGCCCACAACTGCATAAAAGGCTTTTAACCCCACCCCCAGCCTTTAAACCCCACCCACATTTTCATAAATGCCTTTAAACCCCACCCACAACCTTCAAACCCCACCCACAAGCCCATAAAAGGCTTCAAACCCCACCCACAACCTTCAAACCCCGCCCATTTTCCCACAAAAGGATTTTAACTCCACCCACACCCCCATAATAGGCTTTGAACCCCGCCCACATTCCCACAAACAGCTTTAAACCCCGCCCCCTTTACCATAAATAGGCTTTAAACCCCGCCCATTTAACCTTATATGGTCTAACCCCCGCCTCTTTCCTGTGAAGCCACGCCTATTTTTGCCCATATAAGGCGTAAGCCCCGCCCCTTCCCGCGAAGCCACGCCCCTTTTTGCCCATATAAGGCGCTCACCGCTGGCGCAGGGCGGAGCCACAGCCCCGCGCAAGAGCAGCCAGAGCCAGCAGCACCCCCTTGCGGCTGCCGGCGCAGCCGCCTCGGCCCGGCCCCTCCAGCAGCGGCAAATTCCGGGTTCGGCCCGACCCCAAAAACGGCGAAATTTCACCCAAAAAACGAGAGGGGTGAGGGGGAAAAGGGTGGGGGAGAGGGCGGGAAGGAGAAAAACGGGGAAAAATTGGGGAAAGATGGCGAAAATCAGCAGAAAATCGGCACGAAAACGACACAAACGTACAAAAAAAAGGGCCAAAAATGACCCAAAATTGGCAAAAAATGACCCAAAATCAGCACTGGGAGAGGCAGAAACTGGTAAATGTTTGGGTTTAACCAAAGAAAAGCCCAAAATTTGAAGATTTTCCCTCAGAAAAGGCCAAAATTCCGATTTTTTCCCCTCAGAATGTTCCCGGGTTTCCTGAGGGGAAGGTCCTGGAAGGGCGCTAAAAAAGCGCGAGAAAATGAAATAAAATTTAAAGAAAATGGAATTAAAATCTATAATTTCGTTCAGTTAGGAAATCCTCCAGGATTTCAGCCAAAATTTCTGATTTTTATTCACCAGGAAGGCAAAATTCTGACATTTTACCCCAAAATTTGATCCAGCAGCCATAAAATGCTTCAAAGGTCCTGAAAGGGCCGGGAAAAAACCCCAAAATTCCTCAAAAAAAAATCTTTAAAAATTTAATAAAAAATCCTCAAAGTTTAAAACTTCTTTAATATATTTGACATTTAATTGAAAATTCCCAAATTTTACCAAAATTGTTCAAATTTACTTTCAATTTTCCCTCAGGATCTCCCAAATTTCAGCTTAGAAAGGTCTTGAAGGATCAGAAAAAAAATCCCAAAAATCTTTAAAAAAACCTCAAAAAATTCCCAGAAAAATTCTAAAAATTCACTAAAAATTCCCCAAAACTTCCATAAAATCATAAATTTACCAAAATTCCCAAATTTTAACCAAAATTCTCAAAATTTCCCCTCAGGATCTTTGAAAATAATCCAAAAAATGGTCCTGAAAGGTCAGAAAAAAACCCCAAAATTCCTCAAAAAAAATTCCAAAAATTTAATAAAAAATCCCCAAAATTTAAAATTTCTTTAACATTTCTAACATTTTGCTGAAAATTCCCAAATTTTACCAAAATATCCCAAATTTATCACAAAATTTCCCTCAGGATTTCTCAAAATTCTTCCTAAAATGGTCCTGAAAAATCAGAAAAAAAACCCCAAAAATCTTAAAAAAAACTCAAAAAAATCCCAGAAAAATTCTAAAAATTCACTAAAGATTCCCCAAAACTTCCCTAAAATCCCAAATTTACCCAAATTCCCAAATTTTCCCCAAAATTTTACAAACACACCTGCAAGGACACAAAGCAGAAAAGCGTGCTGAGATACTGTGAAAACACAGCCTCCCTACTGTGACAAGTGTGCCACACCGATACCTTGAGCTTGCACCCACCTGGCATGGGCATGCTCGGCCAGGATAGATCGCAAGTGGAGCACCTAAAATTAAAAAAAAAAACAAGAGGAGATGCTTAGAGCTGAACCAGAAACTGAGACCTCAACAATAAAACTGCTCCTGTGCACTACTCAATGCTCACCTTGCCCGCTGGCCTTGGCTGCTGCTCTCTGCCTGGACTTCCTAAAAAGAGTGCCAAAGAACACTGCTGTAACAGCCATCATTTCTGCTTCCTCTACCAAGGAAAACGGTGACTGACCTGCTTGGGGCAATCCCGTCACCCGGGATGAGGGCTCTGCCCAGTTTTTATCCTTCTGCATCTGAAAGAAAGTTAGGACAGAAGTCAAAGGGCTGCAGAATAGCTTGACAGCTCCACAAATCTTGTGTCCATCAACAAATCCCATCGAGAGTCTAAATACAGCCCACATTACAAATTCCAAGTCCCCAGGACTGCTCCTATTGCACCAGGTTGTGCGGCAGGGCAGAGCAGCTCCGGCACAAATGTGTGCTGACACCCGTGACACAGGACAGAAAGGACAGACAACGGGGACACAACAGGAACAGAAACCTCTAGGCAAGGAAAATGGCTGCAAGGACTGAGAGAATGCAAAAGAAGGTGACCGAGCTGAGACCGATGGTGAGCCAATGAGGCTCAGAGAACCCTGGAGAAAGAAGATGCTAACTGAATGATTTTGTCCAAGGACTGCAAAGATGGATGCCCAGGAATCCTACGGTCAGAATCGTCTACCTGCCCTCACATTCTTTCAAGTCCTAATCTGCCATAGTGGATCAGGTGGGGCATAGCTGCCCATACAGCTCAGAACAAGACCTGACAAGACACCTGACTGGATGCTTCCAAAGAGAGAGCTTTTGACTGGGGAGCTCAGACAGGTATCAGAATGATAACTATGGCCTGGGTGTCAGGCCAGGGAAGGCAGAGATCAAAGATGCTAAGAATGATGCCAGGGTTTCTGACAGGCCCCTCAAGGGGCTAAGGTAAAAGACATGAGACACACAAGCAACACATAATGCAAAATAGACAAGTGACACGAGACACACCAGGACTGCTCTGCCCTGCACACCTCAGCACTGGGATCAAAAGTGAGACTTTGCTTTTATGGGGCCTAAGGGGCCACTTCATGAGCACCCCCCACCTCCAAAGCGGACTCAAAAACCCCTCCCAGTAATTCCCAAACCAGCACCCTGCTTTCATCCCCTCTGTGGGTTGTAACCCTCTACTTATCTCTCAAACATCTGGGGATGCTGGTCCATGTCAGGTGCAAAGAAAGGCCAACTCATCAGCTGGGAAGGTCCTGCTGGCACCGGGCTGGTGTCTCTCAAACAGCTAGAGTAAAGAAAACCAAACATCAGTGCCTGATCCTGGCACCACATCAGCCAAAACCCCACCAGTCTGCTACTCACCGTGCTAGTAAGCAGACCTGGCACCTCCTAACCCTAACCCTCTGCCATGGATCTGCACCTGAAAGAAAGCTAGAACGTATGTCAAACACCACCAGGATAACTCACAAGCTGCAAACACCTTATGTCAATCTAGGAACAGCATCTAGAGGCAAAGTAAACCCCACATTACAAATTCCAACTCCCCAGGGCTTGTCCTATTGCAGCAGGCCATGTGGCAGGGCAGAACAGCTCTGGCACCAATGTGTGCAGACACCCATGACACAGAACGTGACAAACAGGGGGACATTAAACACGACACATTATGCTTGTGGTGAGGGCCTCGAGGGGAGAAGGCAAAAGGGACCCCAAAGACACACCAGGTAACACAGCACACCAGACAACACGACACAGGCCAGAGCTGTTCTGCACTGCCCGCCTGAAAGCTGCCATCAAAAGTAGAGCCTCTCCCTTTAGCTGTCCTAAGACCCCCTTGTGGAGAAAATTGCTTTTCCCTCTGCTAACTTTTAAATCTGTCCCAATAACTTCCAACCCACTACCCTCCCATCTCCAGGCTGTGGCCCCCAATTTATCTTTTGAATTATCGGTGATGGGAATCCACTTTGCACCTGATATGAGTCTGCCTCGAAGGGCCCTGTGATGGCCGGATAGCCTCTCAGTCAGCTACAATAAAGAAAACCAAAACCAAAGCATGAGTTCAGAGTTATGTGGGCCAAATCCCAGCAAGGGAACTACTTGCCCTCTCCTGATTATGCCTGGCTCTTTCAGGCTCCAGCTTCATCCTGATTCCAAGGCTGTGGCCTTTATTAGGAGTGGCACCTGGATTTGAAAAAACCAAAGTTAAATGGCATTCCCGTGAGTGCAGTGGATGACCTTGTGTGAGGAAGACATGAGAATGCCTCTGCTATGCTTCTGAAAAACCTGGTGTGAGGGAGCCCTCAAATAAACACCCTTTCTCACCCTGCGGCGTTCAAGCCCCCCCCCAAGAACTCTCAACTGGATTCCTGCTCACCCTCCCTTCTCCTACTCACAATCCTCAAGTCACCCGAAGCCTCAATCTCAAACATCTTCTTGGACACTGGGAAGATCGCTCTTGTGACAGAAGCAATCGGCTGAAAGAAGTAATGTAATTGACACCACCTGGAATCTCTGGAAGCTGCACTCCTCCTAAAAACAATAAAAAAACATAACAAAACCAGAAATTACAAATATGCTTTATCACCCCTACACACAAAACCCAAAATCACAAACTTAAATACTCCCTGTATTCCATGGTGTTTTCTTCACAGTATTTTCCAAGCCTCAGTTGCTTTAGATGCCCAGAAACACCTGCTGAAAACAAGCTGAGATGAGCTGAAAGAGCTTCTTCACTGAAATGAGAGGAGAGCTCTTACCCCAGCACATCCCACAGAGGGAATGAAGCCCCTTAGCCAAGGCTGGGGTTAATATATCCCTGATTGTGCCCGCCTCTCATTCCCATGATGCCCAGGAAAAGGGAGGGGGCTAATCCCACTGGGTATAAAAGCCCTTAGAAGAGCTGCAGCAGTTTTGCTCCTCTGACTCAGATTCAAGGGGAGTAAAGGGCTTGTTTTAGAAGAAAACTCTTCAGAAAAACAACAGCGCTTTCTTTTTTCACAATGACTACTTGCAGCAGAAGAACAAAAAACTGGTAAGACATAAAACTTTGTATTAAGGTTACATAGCTGGATAGATTGGGTCATTTGCTGCTACCTTACATAATTATTCTTTGGTGATTGCTAAGTAGAACATCAAGTATGACTAAGTAGAGTGGAGAAGAATGGTAATGACATAAATAGCCTAAGTCTCATTGGGAGTCCTAATTAGGCCTATCTACATTAGAAAGAAAAATGAGAAGAAAAACCTCCTGGGCGGCTTATGTGTTAAGTACACTCCAGGCTCGCTCTTGTCTAAGATAGCTGGTCCAAAGGCACAGAAAAAAGTGGCCAGAAATTAATATTTAAATCCTAAAAATGCTGAAAAAGACAGAGCTTCCTTCCAGTGAACCTGTAAAAATTAGAAAGCGGGGCAGTTAGCTCTGCTGAAACTGATAAAATGGCAAATATACCGATTCTACCCTATAATTTATTTTCCAAAAATATTGTGAAAAGAAGGGTTCTCCTCAATTTAAATCCCTCCAGCAATAAAAAAACAGAATTTTTTTTTGTCAATCAAAACCCTTAACGATGAGGGACAGCTGGGGAAGGTTTTCAGGAGGCACTTAAGACTCACAAAGCAACCTGACTTTGCGGTGGTGGCAGCTTGTGTCTGGGAGACATCTGGCTCGATGCACAATTTTCAGCAAGCCGGCCACTCTGGGCCATAGACCTCTGAACACCAGTGTGTTCAGAAGGGCCTATAGGCCCTTTTCCCTATCAAAGAAAACTAACTATTCCAGGTTCAAGATGGCAGTTTGCAAGAGGCACTTAGCACTACCAAAGTACCTTGAGTTGTCACTGGTGCCAGCTTGGATCTGGGAGGCATATTTCACAAAATAGAATTTCAGCGGGCAGCACACCACTCCGGGCTACAGGCCCGTGAACACAAACACTGTCCCTTTTCCCTGCCGAACAAAACTCACCAGGCCAGGTTCGCAGGAAGCAGTTGGCACTGACTATGCAGCCTGATTTTGCAGTGGTGGCGGTGTGGGCTGGAGAGGCATCCTGTGCAATGCAAAATATCAGGAGCCAGACAGGCACTCATAGCACCTGAGCCCTTGACAAAAATGCCAGCCCTTTTCCTAAGTAAACAAAACTAACCATTCCAGGTTCCTGGCGTCCCTTTGCAGGAGGCACTTGGTACTGTTAATGCGGCCTGAGTGTTCACTGGTGCCAGCTTGGGTCTGCAAGGCATCTGGTGCAATGCAGAATTTAAGGAGCCAGACAGCCACTACAGGCCACAGGCCCCCAAACACCAAAGCCAGCTCTTTTCCCTGGAAAGAAAACGCAACAGACCAGGTTCCTGATGGAAGATTGCGGGAGTGCCTTAAGACGCTCAAACCAGCCTGACCTGCGAGTTGTGCCAGCTTAGGACTTGGAGGCATCCTGTGCAATAGGGAAATTCAAAAGGCAGCGGGACACTCCGGGCCTGAGGCACCTGAAAAAAAATGCTGACCCGTTGCCCTGGGAAAAAACACTGAACAGTCCAGGGTCCTGATGGCAGATTCCAGAAGACACTGGGCACTGTCAAATCAGCCTGACGTTGCGGTGGTGGCAGCTTGGGTCTGGGAGGCATCCTGTGCAGTGCGGAATTTCAGCAGACAGCGGGACACTAAGTGCCCCTGGGCCTTGGACACCAATGCCGCCCTTTACACAGGGAAGTGTAACTCAGCCGCCCAGGTTCCTGATGGCAGATGGCAGGAGACACGTGCCGAGGCCAAAGCAGCAGGAGTTGGAACTGGTGCAGGCTTGGGTCTGGTAGGCATATTTGGAAATGCAGCATTTCAGCAGACAGCCAGCCGCTAAGAGCCCCTAGGCCTCCTGAACACCAATGCCGCCCTTTACACAGGTAAGTGTAACTCACCAGCTCAGGTTCCTGATGGCAGACTGCTGGAACCACTTGGGACCCTCAAACCTGCCTGACTTTGAGGTGATGGCAGCTTGGGTCCGGGAGGCATCCTGCGCAATGCGGAATTTCATCACACAGCTGGCCACGCCGGGCAACAGGCTCCTGAACACTAGTGCTGACCCTTTTCCCAGGTAAGCAAAACTCTGCACCCCAGGTTCGTGTGGCAGATTGCTGGAGGCACTTGGGACTCTCAAACCAGGCTGACTTTGTGGTGGTGGCAGCTTTGGTCCAGAAGGCATCCTGCACAACGCAGAACTTCAGCTGGCAGACAGCCGGCCACTCTGGGCCACAGGCCCCTGAACATGAGGGCTGACCCTTTTCTCAGGGGAGCAAAACTCAGCATCCCAGGTTCCTGCTTTCAGATTGCTGGAGGCGCTTGGGATTCTCAAACGAGCTCGACACAGCACAGGCAGCAGATTGGATCCAGGAGGCATCCTGCGCAATGCAGAATTTCAGCAGGCAGCCGGCCACTAAGGGCCCCTGGGCACAGGATACCAATGCCGCCCTTTACACAAGGAAGTGTAACTCACCAGCTCAGGTTTCTGATGGCAGGTTGCTGCAGCCATTTGTGACTCTCAAACCAGCCTGACTTTGCGGTGGTGGCAGCTTGGATCCGGGAGGCATCCTGCGCAATGTGGAATTTCAGCAGACACCCGGCCATGCCAGGCAACAGGCTCCTGAACACAGGTGCTGACCCTTTTCCCAGGTAAGCAAAACTCTGCAGCCCAGGTTCGTGTGGAATATTGCTGGAGGCGCTTGGGACACTCAAACGAGCTCGACACAGCACAGGTGGCAGCTTGGGTCCAGGAGGCATCCTGCGCAATGCAGAATTTCAACAGGCAGCTGGCCACTAAGGGCCCCTGGGCACAGGATAAAAATGCCACCCTTTACACAGGTAAGTGCAACTCACCAGCTCAGGTTCCTGATGGCAGACTGCTGGGACCACTTGGGACCCTCAAACCTGCCTCACTTAAAGGTGGTGGCAGTGTAGGCGCGGGAGGCATCCTGTACAATGCAGAACTTCAGCAGGCAGACAGCCGGCCATGCCTGGCAACAGGCTCCTGAACACTAGTGCTGACCCTTTTCCCAGGTAAGCAAAACTCTGCACCCCAGGTTCGTGTGGCAGATTGCTGGAGGCGCTTGGGACCCTCAAACCTGCCTGACTTAAAGGTGGTGGCAGCTTGGGTCCGGGAGGCATCCTGCGCAAGGCAGAATTTCAACAGGCCACCAGCCACTAAGGGCCCCGGGGCACAGGATACCAATGCCACCCTTTACACCAGGAAGTGTAACTCACCAGCTCAGATTTCTGATGGCGGGTTGCTGTAGCCATTTGTTGTCGACGGAAGGGAACCAGGACATCAATTTGATCATCACAGGCTCAATTTTTTTGATCAGTACGGCAGGTTAAATACAGTTAATAATGAACTTCATACATATTGCAAAAGTTGAGCTCAGGATTGGTCAGTTGCATATCAGCACCTACGCCTACTTCTGCATTCCTATGGTTCTACTTTTGATACTTTTCACATATTCTCAGGATATATTCAGGACTAATCTCTACTGCCTTTCCTCATGTTGCAGCAAGGTCACTGCTGACCTTTCCTTTTAGCTTGCTGACTGCTGGCTTTTCTCCTTCAGCTTAACCAGCGGCATTATTTCAGTATGGCCTTTCTCAGCTAACCAATTATTAATAATACTCTCCACATTTCCCCCGTTTTCTTCTTGCGCAAGGAGATTAGTTTGCCATATTTTTGCTATTGTACGGCTGACCATGTTTTGAATACAGTTAAAGATACAAGGCAAAATAAGCAAAAACAGTAAGATTACACCCAGCAGGCCTATAGCATAGATCACAAGGTTCCTCAGCCACGGTCCAAGTCCTAAGCCTTTAAGCCATTCGTCAATTCCTAAACCGTCTTCTTCCTTAAGTTTGTGAAGTCCCTGTTGCAATTCTTTTATCTTAGTGTGAATGGACACCGAATGATCAGACAGATTCATGCAACACATTCCCTCAAATTCTTCACATCCATGCCCTTGTGCTAAGAGCAAAAAATCTACAGCAGCTCTATTCTGCAAAACAGCATGGTTAACACTTTGCACATCTGCAGTTAACATGTCTAGAATTTGTGATGTCTTGTTCAGCTCATCCCTTGCCCAGCATCCTAATTGTTTTGCTAAATTCATAGCTTTATTGGCAGATCCTCCTGGCATGATAGTTGAAACCACCACCTGTTTGAATGTGCCCCAAAACCGTGGATCTCCTATCTTGCTGCAGTCTAAGTCATGTATGCTACATTTTTTCCTGTTTGAATTTTGACTCAACTGCATTAGCAAGGACACATTAGGGTGAAACAGTGACAATTTTCCCAAAAAACAGGGTCCACCCTGTGGTTTAGCTGGTATACCATTCCACGCCCTGTCTCCACAAATCAAAAATATTCCTGTGGGTAATTTCATTGGTGCTGTAATATTTGTGCTGTTACATTGACTGTAATGCTGTGGAGAGAATTCACTCACATTCAGGGATGAATCTAGGGTGGCCCATGTTTCTTTAGGTTGGTTTAAATTCTGAGCACCCAAAAGTCTGAAGCTAAACCATCCACCAGCTGTAGTGTTAGATATGCTGGCATTCGTACTTCCAAAAAGATCCAATTCCTCAGGAGGAGAATGCAAAGAGGTGTTAAGTGATTGGATTAGTAAGCATTGACGATAACCATCACTCTGACTTGCAGTATACCCTTGTTGCACCGGCAATGTGATGTTTGACATGTTAGACATACATAAGGTTTGATTGTTTATCAAACTGCAAAATTCTCCAGGAGACCACACAGGAAGTCCTACCAGGCATGTTCGAAATGGGTTAGTGACTCCTCCAAGACTAAGACAAAGTGATGATTGGTTAGTTTGATTAGCAAGTGTCACCCATAAATTTTCCCTTGTTTGACTAAAGTGTGTTATTCCTACTGCTTCACTTGCTACAGCATTGAGCAGTATAACAAGAACAAACCTCATTTTTCTTTTTGCTTGCTTTGCTTCTCCCTTTCTTCCTTCTGCTTGTTTTGTTTTTCCTTTCTTCGCTGTCTTTTCCCTGGTTTGTTAGATTGTCTATTGTAAGGCTGAGTCAATTTTTGAATATACTGATCTAATTCTAAATCAGCATCCTTGCTCACAAGTATAGCATGAGATAAGTTTGAAGGCAAATCAGCTTTACAGCGAGCTGCTATGATGCGTGAGGCTTTATTAATTTCAAATATTCTAAGGTTTTCCTGCAACTTCCACCTAAGATATGCTATAATCACTTGTTCTGCACTCTCAAAGAGCTGTAATCCTGTCCGTCCTGGCAGGCCAGTACTTTGTTCAAGAGCTCTAACCCAGAAATAATTTCAAATCCACCTTCCAGAACAAGGGTTACACCATAAATAATCTACTGACCTCTGTGAATACCAATAAACCTGATTACAATCTGCACAATGCAAAGCTACCCATGCATAGCATTTATCATTATCCCTTTTGCAAACATAACAAGGAAGTGAATATAAGTAAGGACCAGTATAAAAGTCTGGTTCTTCAACCCAAAGCAACCAATTCAATGGTGGTGATCGCAAAGCCTCTTCAGCTTTTTTACTATATGAGGCTAACAGCTCAAGGTCTCTCTTTAACACAAGACGTATCTTATTTCGTAATCGTAGTTCTTGTTCGTTATCCTCCTCAACAACTATATCTTCCTGAGGGTCCCACAACTGTAAAAGTGTTCTAATCATAGAAAATTAATTAGCAATCACTGATACCCTTATTCAAATGAGACCCTTCCCCTTTTGCCTTCTTTTTCTTATCTGTCTTTAATCTTGCTGCTCCTGATTTCACTGGTCCTGCCACTTGCAAACTCAATTTTTGCAGCTTGTCAATGCAGCAATCTAATGCTCTATCAGGATCCCCTTTGAAGGGTCCTACAATTGAATGCTGTGTTAAAGGCACTAATTTCCTACACCTTATAGAAACTATACGTGATTTACTTTGAACCTTAATTCTATTCACAATACATTGTACCTCCCATCGATAATAAGCAAGAATTTTCTGTTCAGGAGACTCATAAAGATTTAAAGCTATATATGCGTTTTGCCCTGTTTGTCTCCTTAATTCATCTTGCCAGCTTTTACCCCACGTGTGCTCGTGTTCACAAGTATGACACCACAAATCCCACAATAGTGATTGTTCTATCCAAAAAGTTCTTTCACAACCCCCACAACGTAGAGCTATCCAGGCAGCACAATGTGGATTGTGACAGTCAAGGCAATGTAGTTTCGCTGGATTCGTTAAGTGAAAAGTTGATAATGAGTCAATAAAACCAATCAGCTCCTGGGCCGTCCGATAGTGACGTGTCAGTGCTCTGTCCACCGCTTCCGAGTACCCCTTCAATTGTAACAGCAGTGGTTGTAGGACTAGAAGCAGTTTCTTCCCCTGTCGCTTCTTGTCCTCCTCTGTGAGGTGATCCACCAGAGGCTGCATCAAAAACAGGTTTAGTCCACTTAGCAGGCACCCACAAAGGCCCTGTAGGTGAGGAAACACAAAGATACCCCCGACCCCAATATAATACTTTTGCAGGTTTTTTCCCATAATCCTGTACTCGGGTTCTTATACTTAACCCAGACCTCTGTTTCCTTAGTATTTTCCTGACCTGACCTTGGATGATGTTTCATTGCAGGAGGGGTATCATCTTCCCCAAAAATGCATAAATGGTTAATCACATACAAAACCTTAGCCAAATATGCTTGTGGATCTGCCAAATCTTGATGTTTTTCAATATACTGCTTAAGGGTACCGTTTGCTCTTTCCACTATTGCCTGTCCAGTAGGAGAGTGTAGAATACCTGTCACGTGCTTAACAGACCACTGATTCAAAAATTTCCGAACCCTAGCACTTACATAAGTTGGACCATTATCGGTTTTAATACTCTTTGGAACTCCCATAACAGCGAAACAACTTAACAGGTGTCTGATAACATGTATAGCCTTTTCTCCTGCTTGAGCCGTAGCCCATATGTAATGACTGTATGTATCTATGGTGACGTGCACATGCTTGACTTTACCAAATCTGGCTATGTGTGTAACATCCATTTGCCATTTCTCATTTATTTCTAAACCTTGAGGATTAACCCCGATGCGTAGACCTATTCCACCATTATGATAACTACATGTTGGACATGCTCTGACAATTGCCTTGGCTTCTGATAAACTCAGCTCAAAGTGTTTTGCTAAACCTCTTGCATTTTGATGATATCTACTATGTGCTTCTCTGGCCAATGTGTGCTTGTCAATAGGACAAGAATTATCAATGGGTAGAGTAACCAATTTATCTGCACGTTCATTCCCTTCTCCTAAACCTTCAGACCACTTATGACTCCTAATATGAATCACAGAATATGCTGCATTTCTTTCTCGTAAAGCCTTCCTTAACTGTATCAGTAACTCATACAATCGTTTATTATTCACTTCCTTAATTGCTGCTTCCTCTATTCGTTTGGCTACTCCTGCAACATACATAGAGTCTGTGACCACATTTAAAGGCTCCTGTAAGTTGGACACCGCCCATACTACTGCTAACAATTCCAAAGTTTGTAAGCTATCTGCAGGGTCTGCTGTGAGGAGTTGATGCTTCCATTGTCCCTTTTCTTGCCAGGTAACAGCAGCACGCCTTGATTTCTTTCCTGCATCTGTAAAAGCTGTAATAGCTCCTTCTATGGGGTTTTCTTCTCTCAAAGGTCGAGTGATCCAGTTCCATTCTGTCATCCATTGCAAAACTCTAGGCACTAATTTACTAGTCTCTACTTTAGCAGGTGACACCAATAATGCTTCTTGTAAATTCTTTGAATTAATCAAGTACCAGTCCAAGGTTTCTTTTTCCATAGGCAATCTAATAGTAGCAGGTTCTCTACCATCCACTTCAAGAATTCTGAGACGCCCCTTTTTGATTAATGCAGCCAATTGTTCAATTTTTGAAGATATTGTTTTCTTATGCTGTAGTGGTGGTGATAACCATTCCAACACCCGTATCTCCCCCGTTTTCTTTTGCAACTGAGAGAGAGCACCAAGCAAGTGGCAAGGGCTATTCCAGATAATAAGGTCAATGGGGTGGTCGAGTTGTCGACGAGACACATACCCTTGCTGTACACAGTTAATAATTTGCTGCAAGGCAAGATGATGCTCCTTTGTCAGGTGTACAGGAGTAGTAGGGTCCACGCCTTTTAACAAAGGCCGTAGGGTTTCTAATAAATGATTTGGTATTCCCACAATAGGCTTCAGCCACTGTAAGTCTCCCAGCAACTTCTGTGCATCATGTAGAGTTTTAATGTCCAATTGTAATTCCAACTTTTGTGGTATTACTATTTGATCCATCAGAGTCCATCCCAAATATTTCCAGGGCTTTGTAGTCTGAATTTTCTCTGCAGCAATAACAAGCGAATATGCAAGGGCTTGTGGATAAACGTAGGTGTCCCTTTTGTATATTGTTCCTGTACCAATTCATGGGCATGCATAAGACTCTCCCCTTTTAATGGCCATTGCTTAACCATCACCGGTGTATCCGTTTTCCAGGTGAGTGGAATGGGGAAAGTCCAAGCAATGGCAATTACCCCAAAGGATGCTGATTAGTTAACACCACTCCCAATTGTGTTAAAATGTCCCTTCCAATTAAGCAGGAAACTGTAGGAGGCAGTTGAACAATTGAAAACACAGCCGATATTTGTTGATTCTCAATGCACACAGACAAAGACGGCGATCTGCTTGCCAATGTAAATCCTCCCACTCCTGTGAGCATGTTTGATGAAGGAAATAGAGGCCAATGTTGTGGCCACGCATCTGGAGAAATGATGCTGGTATCTGCTCCTGTATCCAATAATCCATAAAGGGTTATGCTTTGATGCCCATAAGTAATTTCAACTTTTTGCTTTGGCCTATTTTGTAAATCCACAGTTAAAAGTGTAACACCAGTAGAACCAAAACCTTTTTCATCCCGAGTTTGTCCAGTAAATGATTGTATTCCTGATGTCATTTGTGACAGTGGTACCAATTGTGCAATGCGTTGTCCTTTTGTAATTTTAATCGGAGGATAAAGGGTGTAAGCCATGATTTGTATTTCCCCTGTAAAGTCTGCATCGATAACACCAGGCAAAACAAATAATCCCAACATAGTTGTAGAGGAACGTCCCAGCAATAATGCTCCACATGTTTGTCCATTTAATATAAGAGGGCCCTTTACTCCAGTGGGTATCCTCTCAGGCCGGTTCGTCATTAGTGTGATGTCTACTGCTGCTGATAAGTCCAAGTCGAGGCTCCCTGTTGTTGCGGGTTGCAGACAGGAGGTAGCAGCGATGTTACGGCAGCTGCTGGTGTCTCCGATGTCACTGCGGCAACTTGTGTCTGTCCCTCATTGCCTTATCGGCAATACTTGATGAATGGTCTCGAGCCTCCTTGCGTGACCGCCAGTGAGCCTCTTCGGAGAGGAGCAAGAGCAGCTAACACCTGACTCTGAGTAGACTATGCTTGCTTTTGTAACCCTAATCCTAACTCCTTTAAGGCTTCTGCTATAAATGCCTGTGAAGCTGTTGGCATTAATGCCATTCGCTCTAATGCTTCTTCAATAGTCCAATTTGCCCCTAAAGTAGCTAACACTCTTTGTGTTGCTGGATTGCTATTTTGCAAGGCACACTACTTCAATAGTGCCCTGCAACACCAGCCCGATCTATAGCAGTAGCTGTTCTATCGATAAAATTTCCAAATGATTCTTCCCTTCCTTGTTTAATGCCCATATAAGCTGGTAACCCTCCTGGCTCTTTAACCATGTCTATTGCAGCACGCACTAACCACATAGACTCTCTAAGTTTATCTGCTCCCGATATCATCTGTGCCTCTGTACGTAAAAATGCCTCTAAGCCCATCAGCTCCTTTACTGTTACTCCATGTAATGGGTCATGTGCATTAAACAATAACTGCTGATGCTGACTAAATATCAACCGAACTATTCCTTTTAAATCATTAGGACATAAAACCTGAGTATTAAAAAGATAATCCAACATTTGCCTAACAGGTTCACTTTTTACTCCAAACTGACTAACCGTAGAACGTAGCTGAGTTAACAGCTTCCAATCTAAGGGAGTATATTCTGCTATATTATGCGTAAGGTTCCCCTGTGCATCATACTGTGGTGTGTATGTTACCGGACCTGCAAGACTAGAAGCTATTTCCACCGCCTCACCATCCCCCATTTGCATTACTTCCTTCGCCAAAGCAGCCCAAGCTTCCCTCCTCTGTTTAGCCATCTCCCCCCATGGATCACGGTGTGCCCCTGGGATGGGATCTGACTCTTTAAGGGTGCTGTGCTGCTGGCGCTTCGGTGCAGACACCGAGGTTTCGCACGGGGAAGGCAGTGAAGCAGAGGCTGGCTCGTGCAGGGGAAGAAGGGGAAGCGGCCCCCCCGCTGGAGCTGACAGTGAAACCGGAGCCGGCTCGAGCGGAGCCGGCCTGCGGGGGGCAATCAGCCCCCCCCGCTGGAGCCGGCTCGGGCGGGGGAATGGGCCCCCCCCCCCCGCCGAATCTGTAACTGGAGCCGGCTCGCTGAGGGGAAGCGGCGGAGGCAAGGCTGGCGGCGGAGGCGAAGCGGGCTTGCTCCCACCCCCACCATCCGACCCGCCTGAAGCTGGTGGCGGAGGCAAAGCTGGTTTGCTCTTACCCCCACCATCCAACTCGCCCTCCCCCTCTGACAGGAAAGGTGCAGACGGTTCCACTGCGCCTATAGGAAAATCCTCCACACCACTTTGCTGGGGACCCTTAGGCATAAGTATCTTAGTTACAGAAGGTGCCAGGGGATCATTCTCACGACCATACCCTATATTCCTCTTATGAGCTTCTGTTGCCCTTTCTGCTGCCTTTCTCTCAGATACCTGCTGAAGTAACGTGTTATACACCACCCGCCATAGCTTTCCTAATTTCTTTGCTGACTTATCATCGTCTAACACTGTATCCCACAGTATTTCCCCAAACTTCTTCCACTCTGCTAGCTCATGAACTGTATGAGGATTAGAAAAGATACCCTTAGCATGGCCATAAGCTAATAACCCTGGTAACTCCTTTTTTAAATCTATCCCTTTTATCCCTCGCCACTCTAAATATGGGGTGAATAAATCATATGTCGCTTGCCTATCCATACCTCTTAATCAGCGCGCGCTGTTGCAGCTCTCCAGGCTCCTGCGACACGTATTGGCTTAAGTCACTGTTGTGAACCTTAAGGGTGCTTCAAATTCCGGCACCGTCCCGGCTGCAAGGACCCAAACCCAACTTCCTCGATCGTGGCGTAATCCCTTTTTCTTTTAATCCGAGAAAAAGGGCAGAGATTCGGTTATGCCCGCATTCTCCACCATTTGTCGACGGAAGGGAACCAGGACATCAATTTGATCATCACAGGCTCAATTTTTTTGATCAGTACGGCAGGTTAAATACAGTTAATAATGAACTTCATACATATTGCAAAAGTTGAGCTCAGGATTGGTCAGTTGCATATCAGCACCTACGCCTACTTCTGCATTCCTATGGTTCTACTTTTGATACTTTTCACATATTCTCAGGATATATTCAGGACTAATCTCTACTGCCTTTCCTCATGTTGCAGCAAGGTCACTGCTGACCTTTCCTTTTAGCTTGCTGACTGCTGGCTTTTCTCCTTCAGCTTAACCAGCGGCATTATTTCAGTATGGCCTTTCTCAGCTAACCAATTATTAATAATACTCTCCACAATTTGTGACGCTCAAACCAGCCTGACTTTGCGGTGGTGGCAGCTTGCATCCGGGAGGCATCCTGCGCAATGCAGAATTTCAGTAGGCGCCTGGCCACTACAGGCCACAGGCCCATGAACACTAGTGCTGACCCTTTTCCCAGGTAAGCAAAACTCAGCAGCCCAGGTTCTTTGCTGCAGATTGCTGGAGCCATTTGGGACCCTCAAACCAGCCTGACTTCGAGGTCATGGCAGCTTGGGTCCGGGAGGCATCCTGCGCAATGCAGAATTTCAGCAGACAGCGGGACACTAAGTGCCCCTGGGCCTTGGACACCAATGCCGCCCTTTACACAGGGAAGTGTAACTCAGCCTCCCAGGTTCCTGATGGCAGATGGCAGGAGACACGTGCCGTGTTCAAAGCAGCTGGAGTTGCCACTGGTGCAGGCTTGGGTCCTGGAGGCACATTTGGAAATGCAGAATTTCAGCAGGCAGCCAGCTACTCCAGGCGAGGCCTCCTGAACACCAATGCCAGCCCTTTCCTAGAAGAACAAAACTCAGCAGTCCAGGTTCCTGATGGAAGATTGCTGGAGCCATTTGGGACCCTCAAACCAGCCTGACTTTGTGGTGGTGGCACCTTGGGTCTGGGAGGCATCCTGCGCAAGGCAGAATTTGCGAAGACAGCCAGCCACTCGGGGCCACAGGCTCCTGAACACTAGTGCTGACCCTTTTCCCAGGTAAACAAAATTCAACAGTCCAGTTTCCTGATGGCAGATTGCCAGAGCCACTTGGGACCCTCAAACCAGGCTGACTTTGTGGTGGTGGCAGCTTGGGTCCGGGAGGCATCCTGCACAATGCAGAATGGGGGAAAGGGAGCAACAGAAGGCGAATACGGAGAGATGGAAGGAGGGCTAGGGAGAGGGACAGGCGGGGAAGCCTCACTGAGCCCGGCCTGCACCCTGAGTCCAGCCCAGTGCCTCGCCCTGCCTGGGATGCTGCGCTCGGTGGAGCTTGGCTCGCTCCGGAGACACTTGGCTATAGTTGGCTCTTCGGCGCACCTCGGCTCCCTTCAGCCAAACTCGGAGCCGCTCTCTGTGCATTTGGCGCGGCTCAGCTCAGCTCCCTGAGGGCGGGCAAGTGGCGCCACCTCCCGTTAAACTCACCCGGCTCAGAGCTCTCCTGCTGCCGCGTCCCGGGGGGGGGCCCGCCCATGGCACAGACCCGACCGGGAGCGCGGGTGGGACAGGAGCTCACTAGGTTGTGTCCGCACTCGCGCTAATTAATGCGCACGAGAGCAGGCGGCACAGTGCGGCTGAGCTCGGCTCGGTTCAGGCAGCCTCGGAAGCCTGGCCTAGGTTCGCTCGAGGCCGTCAGGTTCGATTGGTCTCGCCTTGGTTTGGCTGAGCTCGTTCGATTCGGCCGAAGGCGGCATCATTCGGTTGAGTTTTTATAAATATCTTTCCATATTGATTGTATATTTTTATATTTATTTTTATACTTCTATAATACTTCTTTTATTCCAAATAAAAACCCCATCTCTAACCAAATAAATAAAAAAACCCCTTCTTTTAAAGGATATTGAAATTTTTTTTATTTATACTTTGTATAATTATACATTCATAGTTTAATTTATTGTTTCTTTGGATGTATTACATTAATAATGATATATAATATATATAAAATTTTAATATATTTAAATTATTATTTAAATTATGTATAATATTTATTGCTGCAACTAATTTTTTCTTAATTTTTAAATTTTATATTTCTCTGTATGTATTTATTATATATTTCTGAACTTAGATTTCTACTTTTATATTATTTGTATTTATAATTTTTACAATCAAAACCCTGCCTTTTGACACATTAAAAAAACCCGCTTTATTTAACTATTTAAAAAATATTTCTTTATTTATAATTTTTATATTCATATTTATAATTTGTTCTAAATTACATGAGAACACACCTGCTCCGGCGCCCCAGTAGCGCTCCCTCTCCTGGGGACCTTGGGGTGCCCCAATGGCATCAGAGCCCCGAGTCTCCACCCCCTTCTCCTCTATTTAGAAACTACACTGGAACTTTTTTCTGGAAACAAAGACATTACCTAAATCCTCTCCCCGTGTCCTAGACAGATGGATATTCAGTTATTAGTTGGCTGGGCAGCAGTTTCTTAAATAGAAGGATAAACAAGATGTGAACATTTTAGCTACAAGCAAATAGGCAAATCTGAACAAGGTACTGGTGGGCAACCACTGAAGTGATTTTTGAAGCAATTTTTTAAACAATACAATACTGATACCACAAAAATAAAGCAAAAAGCTAACTACTGGCTAAGAAAAAATTAACTTTTGACAGCAACAACATTCCAACCACACAGGCTTTTTCCCAATGTCATATCTTATAACTACCTCTCTTGGGAATTCTCATCATGTATCCCAAAAGGAATAAATACCGCAGAGCGTCCTAAAGCAAAAAGTAGCACACATGAGCTCCTCACACTCCCGGGAGGCCAGCACAGCGTGCACTGAGTCTGCAACAAATTCTGCTCAGGGAGTGTCTGCAAACAAAGGTTCAACTGATGAACGGAGCTGATTTTAAAGGGATGTTTTCTAAGCACAGAAACACAACAAATAACAAGCAGAAACAACTCTTTAAAAAATCTGCAAGTTTTGTTTAGCATATATGCGACTGATTTCCACCCTGTGGTTTCTCACTTGGATTCATCTGTAGGTTCAGGAAGATGACAATGCACACTCTGCCTTCCCTGAGCCCCCCACAGCAGCTGAGCACTGCTCCATGTGCTCAGATCATCAGGAGCTGGATTACACGTACCCAGATGGACTGGAACTGCTCTGCTGCAGATTCAGGAGACGATGGCAGAGAGGGGCTGGCCGAGGCGTCGTCCCAATTCCATTTCTGTGTGACGAGAAGCAGTTTGTTCCCAACAGCTGCAACAATCCCCAGCTCGCTTCCGTGGTGAGTACCGAGGGCACACAAATGGCAGCCCGAGGAAATCGTGTTCTGGGCTCTAAGTGGTTGGGACAGGGTCTGATTTTTTGTTTTGTACTTGTATGACGATTAGTACGACAGGGCCCTGATGGATGACATGGCAACACAGAATTAAAACCTCCTCGATAGGATTACATCGACTTCTAGGAAAAAACAAAAGCCTATCACCCTTCTGAAATCTACTTTTAATCTAAAGCACGGGGATTGTCAGTATACTGCACTTTCCAGCTTTTCAAAGCAGCTTACCTCTGAAGACCCGGAAACATTGATTTCTACAGAAACAATGGGCAACCCCCAGGCTAATCTCAGCACTACTGTTTAATAGGGGACCTGCCAGCATGCCAGTCCAGCTTAAAGCGTGCTTTATTTCAGTCTAACATCCCCACAGCATTCTTCTCATATCTCCCAACCCTGACATCTTATTTTTCCCTAAGGCTTCTCATCATTAGCAATTTCCAAGTAACATGGTATTTTTACAACATTAATTTTACAAAATGTCATGCTGGACTGTGCTAGAGAGTAATCTGCAAATATAAGCTTAGCAAAGTTTGAATTGACTTGTCCAGAGAAAAAAACCTACAAGTGAACACCTACACCTGCCTACAAAGAGCTAACAAGCCCCTGGCAGCTGCCAGCATCAAAGCACAGCGGATGTTTCTAATACAGGGTAAGGATAACAATATCACCTTTTGTTCTCTCCAGCTTGTTTTCCCTGCAGTCATATTTTGCTTCTTATGATTCTTTTAGTCTCTGCATCTTCTTGGACAGCACCGAGCCCGACGACAAGGATACGAGAGTCTTTCCCTGCCGTACGGAGAGAACTGGGAAAACAGTTAAAAAAAGAACAGGGTAGTTTGAAATTCATACTTCCAATGAGAAGCAGCACCTAACCAACAGAACAAAAGTAAACAAAGCATGATACCTGCCTGGGGACAGAAGACTTACGAACTCTCCAGGATTTACAATTCTGGAGACCAACCCCTTCAGAACAGCAGCCAAGTGTCCCATGGGGTGGTGCTGCACCAAAGAACCATCTGAGAGGTTCCAGAGTGAAATGCACAATATTTTGCAAAGCTGTAAAATCTTGCAAAATAACAAAAATACAATAGATATAAACTACAGGGCAAGAGTACAAGTGTTAACTTTAAGAGCTGGAACCATCCAGGTGAGCAACTGATAAGTGAATCCTCACCAGAGTTTGAACCCTTCAGGACACAGAAAAGGTTTTCCCCAGAAATTTCACACACTGAGTTTTGATAGAAGCACACTCGCCGGATCCTCAGAAACATCACCCATTCTCCAGGTGTGTGGAGAGAACTGCAAATGGCTCTCACGTAGTTTGAGCTAGTTCTGTAAGGTCTCAGGGTGAATTTCACCAGATGCAACCAAACTGGGCAACTCCCAGTGGGACAGAAGGAACCCAGAGCTTCGGTAAGCAGAGCTCCAGCAAATACTGACGAAACAGATATAACAGGGTAAAAAATAATAAACATTCTTTTTTTTTTTTTTACTCTTCTTTTTTTTTTAATGCAGATGAACAAAGCAATTAAGGAGAATGTGAAAAACTCACCATTACTGAACATCTGTAAGTTGACCATCCTTAGCATAGAGGACTCCAAAGTTAAAATTCATCGATCCCTGGGAAATAAAACCAAATATTATATGATAAACAGTCAAACAACAGATGTAAAATTTTGTTTCCTCTAAGGACTTTCAGGTATGTACGTATCTTTGCATACATCCTACACATTGGAACATATGCTTTATACCATCTCCAAATATGTAAAAATTTACCTTTAAACTTTGATAGTATAGCATAAAATTATGAACTTAAATTGGTAATCTGTTATTATTAAGTTGGTGCTTAAAGTTATTTCTGCTGTCACATAAAAAAAAACATTAATTTTTTTCTGTAATGAGCAATTGATTTCAAAGTCATCATAAGCCCATCAAAATACAAAGCAGTATTCACTGGATGGGTCTGTGAGCAAGGAGTAGTTAGGCTTGTACTTCCCTCTTGTTCTTCCAGAACCAATAAATCCTGTCAACAAAACCAGGATCTGTAGTCCAGTCCTACTAGAGATTCTATAAGGATGATGGTTTGATTTGTGTTTAGAAGTTTTGATTTGAAATGGCCAATTCAATGGGTAAAGACAGTTTAAGTAGTATTACATTTCTATTATTATTATTACTGCTGCTACTACTACTGCTGTTATTATCATTTGCTACTGGAAGAAAAAAAAACAGTAGTATCTATACTTAATTACTTTTATTTCCAGAAAATTATAAAGAAAAAGAACCAAACCAAAAAAAGTAACTTCTGACCTTTTGTAGCTCAGGATGATAAATTTCTCTTGGGCTCTTCTCCAATTTATCAAGACTCATACCACTGAAAGGCAAATGAAACAGTGCTTTATAGAAGGGCAAGTGCACATTTCAAGGCCGAAACACCAACTGATTGCAGTGACAGCAGGTACAAAATAAATCGTTCCAAGAACCTCTGTTAAATGGAATGTTCTGTGGAACTGCAATTTCTTTCCCAAAATACTAACTTCCAACATTTCCTAAATGTATTTTGTATTATAAATTAACAGAAATTAGTGACACTCTGTGCGGAGATCAGGTTTAAATTTATTTCCTTCTAAAGCAGATTGGAAAAGGCAGGAGAAAGGTAAAGTACTGTTCTCTATCAGATGGCAAGATGCGCACACAATCCCAGTGTTGTACAGCTTCCTTCTTCACCTTTCCAAAGCTGCCGCTCTCTCCGGCTCCCGGAGGCGAAGAAGCGCCTTCTTTGTGCCAAGACGATTGTGCCGCTCACAGTGCTCTCCGCAGCGTGGCTTCCATGAAAGGCGCCCAGGAACGGCGCTTACCTCCGGAGAGCATCGTACCTTCGTCTTTAGCGTCTCTTCTCGTCTACAACTTAGCAAAAGCTTTTCCACTATGTCTGGCAAGGAGAAACTGTGCCGGCACATAAAATATTTCCCATTGTGCTCTAGAAGTTGCAGGGAGGTCTGCCGAGTGTTTTGCAAGAAGAGAAAAAAAGTTGTCCAAAATAGCTTCCAAACAAATGTTCATGGGATTGGAAAGGGGAGGAGAGTGGGGAATTTTTGAGGAATTACCGGATTTTTGGGGGGGGAATTATGAGGAAATTTTGCGGGATTTTTTTATGAACGTTGTGAATTTTATAAATTCTGGGTTTTGGGTTGAATTTATTGGAATTTTTTGGGAATTTTTGGGGATTTTTTTGGGGAATTTTTTTAGGAATTTTTTAGGGTTTTTTTTTTTTGGATTTTTGGGTGATATTTTGGGAGAATTTTGTGGAATTTTTTGGGAACTTTTGGGGATTTTTTGGGGGGATTTTTTTAGGAATTTTTTAGTTTTTTTTTTTTTTTTGATTTTTGGGTGATATTTTGGGAGAATTTTGGGGAATATTTTGGGGAATTTTTGGAGTTTTTCCCGGATTTTTGGGGGAAATTTTGAGGAAATTTTGCGGGGTGTTTAATGAACGTTGTGAATTTGATAAATTCTGTTTTTTGGGTGTAATTTTGGCATTTTTGGGGGCCAGGCCCTGTGGCAGGAGTTGGATTTCGGCGCTTACCTGGGCCTGGCCGCTCACCTGGTGCCGCTCAGGGGCAGCCACAACCCCAACCTGGCCGAGGGGCTCAGCGCCCACCTGCACAGCGGCCACCACGCCACACAGGTAACTGGCCATACTGGTTTGGACTGGGAGGGTGAGGAAACGGGGAAAAAACGGGGAAAACCGGTGAAAAAACGGCGAAAATCGGTGAAAAAATGGGGAAAATCGGTGAAAATATGGGGGAAATATGGTGGAAAATGGGGGGGAAAGGGTTAAAAATGGGGGAAATGGGAAATGGGGTCACTGGTTTGTACTGGTTTATACTGGTTTATACTGGGAGGGACTGGGAGGGGGAAAATGGGGGAAAAATGGTGAAAATTGGGTGAAAAAATGGGGAAATATGGCAAAAAATGGGGAAAGTGTGGTGGGAAACGGGGAAAATAGGGTTAAAAATGGGGGAAATGGGAAATGAAATAACTGGTTTGTACTGGGAGGGACTGGGAGGGGGAAAGTGGGGGAAAAATGGGAAAAAACGGTGAAAATTGGGTGAAAATCGGTGAAAAAAATGGGAAAATATGGCAAAAAATGGGGAAAGTGTGGTGGGAAATGGGGAAAACAGTGTTAAAAATGGGAGAAATGGGAAATGGGGTTACTGGTTTGTACTGGTTTGTACTGGGAGGGTAAGAAAATGGGGAAAAACGGGGAAAAACGGTGAAAAAACGGCAAAAATCAGTGAAAAAATGGGGAAAATATGGTGGAAAATGGGGGGGAAAGGGTTAAAAATGGGGGAAATGGGAAATGGGGTTACTGGGTTGGACTGGGAGGGACTGGGAGAGGGAAAATGGGGAAAAAATGGGAAAAAATGGTGAAAATTGGGTGAAAATTTGTGAAAAAAATGGGAAAATATGGCAAAAATGGGGAAAGTGTGGCGGGAAACGGGGAAAACAGGGTTAAAAATGGGGAAAATTGGGGAAATGGGAAATGGGGTAACTGGTTTGTACTGGGAGGGACTGGGAGAGGGAAAATGGGGAAAAATGGGAAAAAAATGGTGAAAATTGGGTGAAAATTGGTGAAAAATGGGGAAAATAGGGTGGAAAATGGGGGGGAAAGGGTTAAAATGGGGTTTGGGGTTACTGGGTTGGACTGGTTTATACTGGGATGAACTGGGATGAACTGGGAGTGGATTTGGGGGCTTTAAAGTGGTGAAAAATGGGCAAAAAATGGGCAATAAAGGGTGAAAAAATGGGATTTTTGGTGGGTTTTTTTCTGCTTTTACTGGTCCTTACTGGTTTGTACTGGTTTGTACTGGTCTGTACTGGTTTATACTGGGATTGGGATGAACTGGGAGTGGATTTGGGACTCTAAAATGGCGATAAATGGGCAAAAAATGGGCAAAAATGGGATTTTTTGGGGTTTTTTTCCTGCTTTTACTGGTCCTTACTGGTTTGTACTGGTCCGTACTGGTTTGTACTGGTTTGTACTGGTTTGTACTGGGATTGGGATGAACTGGGAGTGCATTTGGGGCTCTAAAATGGGAAAAAATGGGCAAAAAATGGTGAAAAAATGGGATTTTTTTTGGTTTTTTTTTTTTTTTTTTTTTTTTTTTCTGCTTTTTCTGGTCCGTACTGGTTTGTACTGGTTTGTACTGGTCCATACTGGGATTGAGATGAACTGGGAGTGGATTTGGGTCTCTAAAATGGAAAAAAATAGGCAAAAAATGGTGAAAAAATGGGATTTTTTGGGGTTTCTTTTTCTGCTTTTACTGGTCCTTACTGGTCCGTGCTGGTTTATACTGGTTTGTACTGGTTTGTACTGGTCCGTGCTGGTTTATACTGGTTTGTACTGGTTTGTACTGGTCCGTACTGGTTTGTACTGGGATTGGGATGAACTGGGAGTGGATTTGGGGCTCTAAAATGGCGAAAAATGGGCACAAAATGGTGAAAAAAATGGGATTTTTGGTGGGCTTTTTCTGCTTTTACTGGTCCTTACGGGTTTGTACTGGTTTATACTGGTTTGTACTGGTTTGTACTGGTTTGTACTGGTTTAAACTGGTTTAAACTGGTCTGTCTGGGCAGTTCTGGGTCCAGGTCCCGCTGGTCCCGCCCGAGGACGGCCGCGATGACGTCATCGCCAACGAGGCCCCGCCCACCGGCGGCGACGAGGAGAACACGTGGGAGTGGTGAGGGGGAACGGGGCAAAAACCGGCAAATTGGGGCAAAAAACGGGGAAATTTTGGGGAAAAATGAGAAATTTTGGGCAAAACGGGAATTTGGGGCCGGGATTCGGGGGTTTGGGGGGAAAAAAAGGGGAAATTTGGGGGGGAAATGGAAATTTTGGGGAAAAGTTGGGAGTTTTTGGGGAGAGGAAAAGGAAAATTTGGAGAAAATTTGGGAATGTAGAGGGAAAAAACCAAAAGGGCGTTTTGGAAAAAAACTTGGGATTTTGGGGATAAAAATGGGGATTTTGAATAAAAATAGGGATTTGGGGGGAAAAAAGGGAATTTGGGGGGGAAATCAGGGGATTTTGGGGTGAATTTGGGGTGAATTTTGGGGTGAATTTGGGCTGTTTTGAGGTGAATTTTGGTGTGAATTTTGGGTATTTTGGGGTGAATTGTGGGTATTTTGGGGTGAATTTTGGGGTGAATTTGAGGTGGATTTTGGGGTGAATTTTGATGAATTTGGGGTGGATTTTTGGGGTGAAGTTTGGCTATTTTGGGGTGAAGTTGGGGTGAATTTTGGGGCGAATTCCGGATATTTTTGGGTGGATTTTGGGGTGAATTTTGGGGTGAGTTTTGGCTGTTTTGGGGTGAATTTTGGGGTGAGTTTTGGGTGAATTGGGGCTGTTTTGGGGTGAATTTTGGGGTGAATTTTGGGGTGAATTTCAGGTGGATTTTTGGGGTGAATTCTGGATATTTTTGGATGGATTTTGGGGTGAATTTTGGGGTGAATTTGGGCTGTTTTGGGGTGAATTTTGGGGTGAATTTCAGGTGGATTTTGGAGTGAATTGTGGTGAATTTGGGGTGGATTTTGGGGTGAATTTTGGCTATTTTGGGGTGAATTTTGGGGTGTATTTTGGCTGTTTTGGGGTGAATTTTGGGGCGAATTCTGGATATTTTTGGATGGATTTTGGGGTGAACTTTGGCTGTTTTGGGGTTAATTTTGGGGTGAATTTGGGGCATTTTGGGGTGAATTTTGGGGTGAATTTGGGGTGAATTGGGGCTGTTTTGGGCCGTTCCCCAGAGGTGGCACAACTTCCGCACCCTCCTCGACTACAACAAACGGGTGGCACTGGGTAAGGGGCGGGGCTAACAGGAAAATGGGCGGGGCCTACAGGAGTGGGGTGGGGCTTAAGCCAGAATGGGTGTGGCTTCACCTAGGGGGGTTGTACTGGTCCATACTGGTTTGTACTGGTTTGTACCAATTTGTACTGGTTTGTACTGGTTTTTACTGGTTTATACTGGGATTGGGATGAACTGGGAGTGGATTTGGGGCTCTAAAATGGCGAAAAATGGGTGTAAAATGGGATTTTTTGGGGTTTTTTTTCTCCTTTTTTGGTTTGTACTGGCCCATACTGGTTTGTACTGGTCCATACTGGGATTGGGATGAACTGGGAGCAGATTTGGGGCTTTAAAATGGTGAAAAATGGGCGAAAAATTGGTGGGGAAATGAGATTTTTTTCGGGGTTTTTTTTATCATTATTGGTCCATACTGGTCTGTACTGGTCCATACTGGTCTGTCCTGGTCTGTACTGGTTTCCAGCGCTGGAGATCGGGCCGGACCTGCCGTCCCCCGAGGCCCTGGCACGCTGGCTGGGCGAACCCGTGCGCGCGGCCTTCCTCCCCACCTGCCTCTTCCTCACCAACAAGAAAGGGTTCCCAGTGCTGGGCCGGGGCCACCAGCGACTGCTGGGACAGCTGCTCAAGGTACTGGTTTGTACTGGTTTGTACTGGTTTGTACTGGGAGGGACCGGGAGGGCGGGAAATGGGGGAAAAGGGCGAAGAAACGGCGAAAAACGGTGAAAAAACGGGAAGAAACGGTGAGGAAATGACCCAGAAAAATGGGACGCGAAGGGTTAAAAATGGGGGAAATGTGGGGAAAAAATGGGGGAAAAATGGCAAAGAAATGAGTGAAAAAATGGGGGAAAAAATGACCAAAAAAAAGGGGGGAAAAATGACCCCAAAAAAGGGAAAAAAACGGTGAAAAAATGACCACAAAATGGGGGGGGGGGGGGAAATGACCAAAAAAAAGGGGAAAAAACGGTGAAAAAATGACCACAAAATTGGGGGGGAAAAATGACCAAAAAAATGGGGAAAAAACGGTGAAAAAATGACCCAAAAATGGGGGGGGGGGAAATGGGAAAAAATGGGGGGAAATAGGGAAAAAATGACCAAAAATGGGGGGAAAATGGTAAAAAAAAAAGACCAAAAACGGGGGAAAAAAGGTGAAAGAAATGACCAAAAAATGGGGGGGGGGGAAATGGTGAAAAAAATGCCCAAAAATGGGGGGAAAATGGTGAAAAAAATGACCAAAACCGGGGAAAAAAATGGTGAAAAAAATGACCAAAACCGGGGAAAAAATGGTGAAAAGAATGACCAAAAAATGGGGGGGAAAATGGTGAAAAAGTGACCAAAAAATGGGGGGAAAATGGTGAAAAAGTGACCAAAAAATGGGGAAAAATGGAGAAAAAACTGTGAAAAAATGATGAAAAAATGACCAAAAGTGGGGGGGAAAACGGTGAAAAAATGACTGGAAAATGGGGGGAAAATGGTGAAAAAAAAAAGGGATTTTTTCGGGATTTTTTCGGGGGTTTTTTTGGGATATTTTGCTCCATACTGGTCCATACTGGTTTGTACTGGTTTATACTGGTTTTATACTGGTTTGTACTGCGATTGGGATGAACTGGGAGCGGATTTTGGGCTTTAAAATGACGAAAAATTGCCAAAAATGGGATTTTGGGGGGACTTTTTGGGGTTTTTTCTCTTTTTTGTAACCATACTGGTTTATACTGGTCTATACTGGTTTATACTGGGATTGGGATGAGCTGGGAGCGGATTTGGGGCTCTAAAATGGCGAAAAATGGGCAAAAAATGGTGAAGAAATGGGATTTTTTCGGAGTTTTTTCTGGGTTTTTTGGGGTTTTTTCTGTTTTTTGTAAGCATATAGTCTGTACTGGTTTGTACTGGTCTATATTGGTTTATACTGGGATTGGGATGAGCTGGGAGCGGATTTGGGGCTTTAAAATGGCAAAAAATGGGCAAAAAATGGTGAAAAACTGGGATTTTTGGGGATTTTTTCGGGGTTTTTTCTGTTGTTTGTGCCCATACTGGTTTGTACTGGTCTGTACTGGTCTGTACTGGTCTGTACTGGTTTGTGCTGGTTTCCCCCGCAGCTGGACGTGCAGATCGTGGTGCAGGGCAGCCCCCGGCACGGCGGGCGCCCCCTGGCCGGGTACCTGCAGTACCTGGAGCACCTGGGCCAGCACCGGCCGCCGTCCTCGGCCTACGAGCTCTACGCCAGGGGCTACGAGGATTACCTGCAGAGCCCGCTGCAGGTGAGACCAGTATGGACCAGTTCAAACCAGTTCATCCCAGTTCATCCCAGTTCATCCCAGTAACCCCCAATGCAGCCCAGTAACCCCCCAGTAACCAAAAACCCCAAACCAGTAACTCCCAGTAAGGGAAAACCCCGAACCAGTAACTCCCAGTTCAAACCAGTTCATCCCAATCCATCCCAGTTTGATCCCAGTCCATCCCAGTTCATCCCAGTCCATCCCAGTTCATCCCAGTTTGATCCCAGTTCATCCCAGTCCATCCCAGTAACCTCCCAGTTCAAACCAGTAACCCACTGGGAACCCCTGAGCCCAAACCAGTAACTCCCAGTAACCCCAAAACCTGTCCCAGTTCAAACCAGTAACTCCCAGTCCATCCCAGTTCCCTCCCAGTATATCCCAGTTTGATCCCAGTATAAACCAGTCCCCTCCCAGTACAAACCAGTATAAACCAGTCCTTCCCAATACAAACCAGTATAAACCAGTCCCCTCCCAGTACAAACCAGTATAAACCAGTCCCTCCCAGTACATCCCAGTTTGATCCCAGTCCCCTCCCAGTACAAACCAGTATAAACCAGTATAAACAAGTATAAACCAGTCCCTCCCAGTCCCTCCAGAACTTTGGAAGAATTTTGGGATTTTTTTGAGCAATTTTTGGGGAAAGTTTTTGGGAATTTTGGGGAAAATTTGGGAAATTTTGGTGTCAATTTTTGAGGAAATTTTGGGGGGAATTTTGGGGGAAATTTGGGAAATTCTTGTGTCAATTTTTGGGGAAATTTTGGGGGGAATTTTGGGGGGAATTTTGGGGGAAATTTGAGAAATTTTTGTGTCAATTTTTGGAGGAATTTTGGGGACAGTTTGGGAAATTTTGGTGTCGATTTTTGGGGGAATTTTGGGGAAATTTTGGGTGGAATTTTGGGTGAAATTTTGGGCGAATTTCTCCAATTTTGGGGGAGTTTTTGGGTGAATTTTTGGGAATTTTTTTGTGAATTCTGGGTGACTTTTTACCCATTTCTGGGGTGAATTTTGGGGTGAATTCCGCGGATTTTGGGTCTCAGCAGCCCCTGATGGACAACCTGGAGTCTCAGACCTACGAGGGCGTCGAGAAGGATCCAATCAAATACTGCCAATACCAGCAGGTACCACCCCCTCATTTGCATCTCATCTGCATACCCCAAACCCTTCCTTCCCCCTTTGCTCCGCCCTCTTTTCCCCTTATTTGCATATTCATGCGGCTAATTTGCATGGGCGCCTCCCTTCTTATTCATCGCCTTGGATCCAACTCTGCCTTAATTTGCATAAATGAATCACTGATTTATGAAAAAAATTTTGCATAAATGAATCACTGATTTATGCAAATTAACCAATGCTGAATTAATCGGCAGCGCAATAATCGATATTGCGGTAAAATAAGAAATAGAATATTTATGATTATAATATTAATAAAATAATTTGTTATTATTATTTTATATTTATATTTAATGCTTTTTAAAAATTTTTAAAATTTTTATTATTATAATTACTTGTATAAATTAGGGGGTAATTAGCATTATTTGATCGGTGTTGATTTGTGTTAATTATTGATTAGTTATAGGTTTGAATACCTTAATTGCTGATTGGCATATTGTGTTTATTTTGCATGTATTTGTGAGTGATTTGCATAATTTAATTGGTGACTTGCATAATTTAGTCAGCTTTTTGTGTGGTTTTCTTTTAGTTTGCATAATTTAACAGATGACTTGCATAATTACTGCTTTAATTTGCATTAACACCATTAAATGCAAGCACGTGACAGTCCTTATTTCCATATTCATGACCTTATTTGCATATTAATTATTATAGTTTGTGAAGGTCCGCCCGAAATGAACGGGTGACGAATGATTTTTGGGTGCAAAAATAACCAACACAAGGCACAGGGGTTTTGCAGTAATAAATCAACAAGGTGCAATTTTATTGATTATAACCACAGCTAAATATGCGTTTGGTTAAGGGATCCGGGGAAGAGAAGGGTAAGACAAGGAAAAAGGGAGAAAAGGAGGTCAGGGAATGGAGTATAGCTACCAAAACGTGATGTCTTCGGGGTCCCGCCACCGAAACTCGCTGGTACACGTCTTGGGGAGTACTTGAAGGACAGTCGGGCCGAACCCCAATATATATACTGTTCTTGGTTGGGGGAAGGTAACTGAAATTAGGTTTCCATGGAGGGGAGAAGTCCATTGTTTACATGGCCGAATGATCACATGTACGTTAAGTTTTCCCCCTCCCTGAGTTGGGAGGGAGTGCAGTCCCAGTCTCTGGACGGAGGTTGCCAGGGGGGTGCCATGGGGGTGCCATGGGGGTGACAATAGGGTGCCAGAGGGGTTCTTGGTTCCTTGATGAGGGGATTCTCATCTCAGTTGGTCCGTCACGGTGGTTGAAGACAGGCAAGAGGGGTCTTCTCATGGAGCGGGGGGGGGAGCCACCCCAGAGCTCAGTCCAGCCAGCTCAGGAGTTTGGAAGAAAGTCCAGTTCAATTGTCCAGAAAAGGGCAGCATGCCCCCTTCGAGTACAGCATGGCGTGTTCTGCAAACATCACTTGTGAACACACTAGATAAGCAGGAGACTTTCTTTCCCAACCGGCTCAGCAGTTTTAACCCTTCGGTAGTCTTTTCTCATGACAATTGTGAGGCAAAAAATGAAGGATTTTCGGATGGACTTCTACACGACCCCGTGACTCACGATTGTCTTGAGGAATCTTCATCAGCAGAGCTCTAGAGTGTCTTTGATACTCGTTGCACGTCGGTAGCATAACCCCGGAAAAGTAGGGATGACATGGGAGAGGGGATAAAAGGGGAAGAGAAGGAAAAGAAAGAGGGGAAAAAGGGAATCAACAAACATAAACATAATTAATATTGATCCATCATAACAATTTCACACATGGTTATTTGTTATAACGATTTCAAAAAATTATGATTAATTTTAACAATTTCAAAAAATATTCATCAATTAAAGCAACATCATTTGTTTAACAATTTCAAAATGATTAAAACAAATCACAAATAATCAAAACAACAAATAAATCATAATATAATCATCATCTTTTAAAATTATTTTCTAAGAATTAAAGTAACTTTCTGTAAATCATACTTGATATTCAAGAAGTTGTTCTAAAGCACATATGCCTGATTCATAACCGTTTCGTATCAAATGTTTTGGGGACATCTATTGTACTGAGTACATCAGCTAAGCGGTGTGCATTGACTACAGTTGACAGTTTCTTAAGCTTTTTCATCATTCTCCAATTCAAAATGAATAGGGCTGCTGACAAGATAAAGCCAAGCGTAACTAGGATCAAAAGAACAACAATTGGATGGCACACATTGTTCAGAACACCTGTGGCAGTAGGTGACCACCCAAAAAGAGTATCCCACCACCTATGCTCAGCATCCTGCTTTACCCTCTCCATAACCCGGTGTATTTGTTCCACGTTGTGATGAACAGTCACCAGAGTCTTCTGTCCGCTCTCCTTGATTTTCTTGAGGATGTCAATCAGGTCTTGATGGAGCAATAGTTGTCTCACGAGGGTGAGGTTCATTCCGATAGGAGTGGGCATCAGCTTCTGGATCAGCGTGTAGTTGGATTGCAGTAGGTGGTGAGAAGTGACTGGAGCTTCATAAGAGAAATCGCATCCTACTATCTTAGTAAAGTTACAAGCACAAAAATTTGAATGATTTTTCGCATCTACCACAACATCTTCTACAAAGACAGAATCACATGTCGTTCTAAAGCATGCACAGCCATTGCCTATGTATATAAGAACTGTCTGGGTATCCTCATGTGGACGCATCTCGAAATGACAGATGTTCTGCTCTGTGTCCAAACAGATATCCTGAGCTACAATTGCATTGCTTTCACAGATAAACCCTTGCTGTTCTCGGACAATACAAGTTTCCAGGTTAACAGTTTGCCATTTGTCATCAACCTGACGGGCCCATCCCCTATGTTCAGTAGGATAGAGAACAGCTCCGTCATGGTTTAATCCTAATGCAATAACAGGGAAGACCAAATGTACAGAGGCATTGCGTATGGTTAGGACAAAAGCAGTGGCTGTGTTTGAAATGGGGTCATAGGTAAAGTTCACCAGGTTCCACCAGGATTGGAATTCTCTTTCAAATTCAGTGGTACTGTCCCAAATTATTTTCCGAATTTCTGTGGGGAAGGTGCCTTCCTCGCCCTCTCTTATGATTGCAGCAGAGACAGATTGCATCCACAATTGTGCCTTGATACAGCTGAGGGCTAAGGAAACATTGTTCTGTGTAGCACTAAGTGCATCAATTACCAATTTGTGATCATCCACATTCACTTTTTCCCAATTTGGCAAAATGTTTGACAGCAGCCACTGGTGTGTACCTAAGGCTGACAGAGATGACCTCAGTGGTTGCTGCAATCCAGCCAGATCCTTAGTTGTAGCAGCCAATTTGTTCATTAGTACTTCAGAGTCAATGCTATTCAGAATTCCCAATCCTGTACCCACAACACCGGTCACATCCCTTGGTGTCCTCTTAAAGGAGCTTCGTTTTCGAAGCCAAGTGGTCCAGCCTTCAAAAGAGGTTTGCAGGAACGGAGAACAGGCTGGTTCAATATCTGAAACATTGTTCTGCATTAGCAATTTGACCTGTTTGAGAGACCATGCCGGATTGAACAATATTTGTTGTTGGCCAGTTTTCCTGATCACATAAGGTCCAATCTCGAAAATTATCAGGATGAGTGTGACCGGGGGTGTGGGTGAAGTGGTAACAGTGGCGACAGTGGGAACAGTGGTTTCAACATTAATTACAAATTTAAAAGAAAGGCCTTGAGTATCCTTGGCCCAGAGACAAATTACCTCTGTAGTGCCGGTTAATGTGAAACTGTACCAGCAATCCCGTACGCTTGGGTGCGTGCAGATTTGCTGCTGTTCGTTTTTCCGATCTGTGGAAACACTGATTGACCTCGCTTTGCTGTAATTAGACCCATTAACCATTCGGCACCCAACACTAATTTTTTCACCCACTACTCCATGAACCTGCCAGGTTTTGCGTCTTTCCCATTCTTGTCTGGTGTACAACATATCCTCATGTGTAACTACTGTTAGCAAGTTCAGACCCGTGACATCTCCCATAGATCCGGTGGATTGCAGGAAGGCATGAGACCAGGGCCACTCAAAAGAGTTCCCTGCTGCTCCTGCCATTCGGGATGTGAAGTTAGAAAAAAGGCTCTCACTTAGGGTCTGAGAGAGTGTAATTACAGCACTCGGTGTGGGTTGTGGTACAGTGTTTATCTTAAATGTGTAAACCAAGCCTCTCAGTCCTAGTGGACTAGCTGTGTCATTCTCCCAGCGACATGTCACGTAAGTGGGTTTGGCTAAAGTAAAACTGTACCAGCAATCAAGTGATTCATCATTACAATCTTTTGTAATTGCAACATTGGTGGTTTTGGCACTAGACACATAACTACCAACATGTTCCTGGCGGCAACACAGAGTAAGGGGACTTTCTATTTTGGAACACCCCCATTTCTTTGTGGGACACAATCTTGCTGAGGGGATGTTCAGATAATTCCTTCCGCCTGCTTCCATAAAATTTCCAGCAATTATGATGGAGGTGGCCTTTTCATGGAGGGTTCCTTCCACTTTTCTGCATGTTACCACAATTGACTCACCAACCGTTCCCGTAAGGGTTCTCATCAACTCATTCTGGTCCCACCTCCACTCATTCGGGCGGTACACCTTGGAGTTATGCTGCACTAGGGTTGCCAGGCTCGGGTAATGGCCTTTAGGATAGGTTCCAAGGGCACTGGTGTGTTGAGCAATGGCTTCAAGCCACAGCTGCTCACCAGGTGGTTGTCCATGAAATTGCGGTAAAATGCAGAAAAGTATTAGCAAGGTTATCATGTTTTCAGACGACTCTCATGTCCCTCGGGGTTCACCTGTAAAAGCAAGAACAATAAAAAATCCTGCCACTGAGAGGCAGAAAGGAGTTTAAAATGAGGGGATTATCCAGCGTGTGTGTATGCGGTGCTCTTTTCCAAGAGCGTCAGAGGCTACCCATGCATATTTATTCAGAGGGGTTTTCAGTACAAGTGGTACCTCACCCACCGTGGGGAGGTCCACTAAGACAGGTTGTCCAGGGTAATGTGATGGATTGTTTGCATCGTCGGGACCTTCCAGCGAAGGGATGATGCTTGGAGGTGTGGGGTAAAAGGCAGTGACTTTGGGGCAGCCGTTCACCCCCCACCTGCTATTTACCCCTTTAATAGCCTCCCACAGTCGACAGTCCCAGCTGGCTTTGTGGGGCTTAAGGAACCGCTTTAAAAGGCCATTTGTCCTTTCTACAATCCCGTTAGCCTGAGGGTAGTAAGGAGTGTGAAAAGTCCACTTTATGCCTTCGGCTTTGGCCCAATCCTGAACCACCTTGGCAGTAAAGTGAGACCCGTTGTCAGACTGAATTTCTTGCGGCTTTGGAAAAGTTCCAAACCACCCCTGCAAAGCTTTAACTGTATTTTCACCTGTGGCCCTTTTAAAAGCATCAGCTTGTACTAACCCAGATACAATTTCCACTCCTACTAACACAAAATGTTTACCTCCTGATTTCTTAAAAGGACCAATAAAATCTATCTGCCACGCATCCCACAAGCCTTTACCTTTCCTCAAATGCAGAGGGTCATCCTCTAAAGGATGCCTTTCCAGTCGCTTGCGGCACTGTTCGCAGGCCGATATGCATGTTTTACACATTTCCCTGGTGACTGGCCAGCCGCGGGCGTGTGCTTCCTGGTACAGATCTTTGGCACCTGTGTGCTGCCTTTTTACATGTAACCATTCTAACAGTTGATTCCAATCCTCTGAGATAGTTTCTTTTTTCAGGGGGCTAAGCCTTGCTAGTTCATCAACTTTGTTGTTCCATTCACCTGCTTGATTCCCATCAGTTTGATGAGAAGCTACCCAACCAACCAGAAAGTTTCCTTTACTGGTGATTTCTAGGATTTCTTTCCACTTATCTTTCTGCCACACTGGGATTCTGTTAACTTCCCAGCCATTCTGTTGCCGGAAAGGGAGCCACTCAGTGCAGCCTTTGTATACCGCATATGAATCAGTATAGATGTAAACAGGAGAAGTGTTTTGTGCCTCACGCTGGAAAACACTCCAGAGGGCTATGAGTTCTCCTACCTGAGCGCTGCCCTCCCCTTCTGTGATAATCTTTTCACCAGATGAAATATGTAAGGCAGCCGCCTTATATTTCCAAATTTTTCCTTCCCGCTTTGAGGAAGCATCTGTAAACCAACAGTTTGCTGCTATTTCAGGTGAGAATGGTGGTGCTATTTTTATTACAGAAGCAGGTTTGTCTTGGCTACTATCTAGGCTCTCAGTATCTTGTATTGCTAAGAATTTTGCAGCACCTTCTGTGACAGGAAAGCTATTGCAGTAATACTCTATTTGAGCATACCATTTCCTGACTGACGACTTTTGAGCTATGCCGTCAGGTGGAGGGGTCCCATTTGTGACAGCTTTAATTACCTTGAAGGGACCTCTCAAGATGATAGCTTGCTGCCGTGTGATTTTTTCTACTTCAATGAGAGCTAAGCTAACAACAAACAATCCTTTTTCCCAGGTAGTGTATCTTTTTTCAGCATCTTTAAAACCACGGGAAAAGAAGCTGACAGGCCTTGTTGGGCCTTCGGGACCTCGCTGCCAGATGTGTATTGATAGCCCTGAGGAGGCAAATCCCCATTCCACTTGGAAAGGGTCTTTAGGATGGATGGGCCCCAATGCCTGATGTGCAGTGGCTTCAAAAATCAATAACTGCAGTGCTTCCTCCTGAGAGGGAGTCCAATCCCATTTGATTCCTTTCCTCAGTAAATTGTAAAGGGGCCTAGCAATGATTGAGAAATCTGGGATGTGTTTTCTCCAGAATACTAACAGTCCTAAGGCTTGCTGGAGGTCTTTTTTGTTTTCAGGCATTTTCATCTGCTCTAGAGAAGTTAAAGTGTCAGGTGGGATGCATGTGCTGCCAGATCGCCACCAAATTCCCAGGAATTTCACTTCCTGAGAAGGCTTTTGGATTTTCTCTGAGGGGATCTTTAAATCAAGGCTCTCCAGATGAGAGATTATATTCTGCAGGAGATCCCCCACCTCTTTAATTTCCTCTCCTCCTACCAAAATATCATCAATGTATTGGTACACAGCTACAGTGTCAGGTTTAGGTATTTTTTCTAATTCTTTTGCTAAAGCATGGTGTGCTAGTGTTGGAGAGTGTTTGTATCCCTGAGGGAGTCTGGTGAATGTGTACTGTTGTCCCTCCCATGTGAATGCAAAGCGATCCATGTCCTCTGGCTGTATAGGTATCATGAAGAACATGTCTTTAACATCTATGGTTGCCATGATTGTGTGAGCCTTTTCTTGTATTGATGTTATGAGTTCAGCTAAATTTGGCACTGCTGCAGTCAGAGGGTCAGTGTTGGCATTCAGCCTACGGTAATCAACCGTAAGCCTCCACTTCCCGTTAGGCTTTCGGACTGGCCACACGGGTGAATTGTATGGGGAGTGTGTGTTAATAATTATTCCTTGATCACGCAATTCCTGAATAACAGGTTTGATGCCTTCTCTAGCTCCAGAAGGCAAGGGATACTGTTTCACACTGATTGTTTTACTGTAAGGCAGTGCGGGTGTGGTCTGAAGCAGTCTAATGTTAAGTTGTGGAGTACTAAAAGATCACAGGAAACCCTCAGTGTCTTCCCACTGCTTTCCTGAGAGGACATCCATCCCTAGCAGATTATTCGGTATGTCCCCAATTACCATTTTGACAATCAATTGATTTTCTTCTCCCGGGAGTGTTATTTTGACTAAAGCAACGTTCATGGGTTCTATGGTTCCTAAAGCATTAAGAACGTAGCATTGCTTTTTTGTTGGAACAGCTCCACACTTCTGGGCATCTCTATGTGTTAGTGCAGAGATCTGGGCTCCCGTATCAACAATGTAGGTTACCAGAACCTTTTTTGGACCCGTGATTGCTGTAATTAACATGTCTCCTGATTTATTTTTTGTGAGCCTTCGTAAGTAAACCCAATCTCCACCCCTTCGCTCACCTGTAAGCGGTGGAGATATTAGTTTCCCGAAAGCTCTGTTGGTGAAGATTCACTGTTTGTGTTTTGGGGCACGGGCGGGAGGGCAGTTATGTTGCTTAGATTCTGTGAAAGAAGTTGCGAAAGAGTTACTTCCGGCTTACTGCTGGCGCTTTTCAGGAGACACGCAGCCAGGGTTTCACTGTCCAAGTTCTGTGAAAGAAGCTGAGAAAGAGTTAATTTTGGCTCACTGGCTGTGTTCTGTGGGAGAGGCTGAGATGCAGCCTCACTGCCCAGGTTCCGAGGAAGAGACTGTGAAAGGGTTAACTTTGGCTCATTGCCTGTGTTCTGTGTGAAAGACTGTGATGCATTGTGTGTACTGAACTGTGTATTGGTAGGAGTGTTTGTTAATTTCTGGTGAGGGAGGGGATTGGGGCACTAGGCTGGGTATTTGTTCTTTTAAAATTCCAGTTAGTTATGATTTTCTGCAATTTTTCAAGTGGTAAACCATCCATGATGTCCCGGGGAACCCCTTTCTTTATTCCCAGCATCCACCAGCGTTGTCTGTTGGAAATCTGTTTTCTTGGTTCTATGTTTTCAGCGTCAGGGGTTCCCATAAACCGGACACCTTTTGTTTTTTCGGATTTTTCTTCCAGGGTTTTTACAGGCCCATACTGTCTACAATAGTTTATTAAATCAACTGCTACCTCACCCCATGTCCAAGTCTTGCGATTACTATTAGATGTGTCAGATGGTGTTGTGGGAGCCTGTGTTGGTGTGTAGGGTGAAGGTGCAGTGCCAGTGGATTCAGACTGATCAGAGGAGTTGTTAAGAAGTCTTTCTAATCTATCTATTGGGCTTAGAGCCATAACTGTTTTCTGAATAGTGATTGCAGTTGATTTCAATGTTTCTGGAAGCCCACAAATTAAAGGGGTCATAATTTCAGGCTTCACAGGCAATTGCATTGGGGATTCAAAACCAGGAATTAATTTTTTCTCATGAATCATTTGCAAACATGCAGCTTTTTGTACACTTTCTAGGATTTGGTCGGGGTAGTGGCAATTGCTAAGGGATCACCCCTTTCCAGGGGATTTATTCCCCCAGCCCAATAGGCTACATGTTGTGTTAGAGACCAGGCATCACGCTTATCTCCTGTTGTTAGGAAAACACCATGTCCCCAGTAACCACTGGCTTCTTGTTCAGTTAACTTAATCTGGTCTCCGCCAGTGAGGGACACACGGAACACATATTCTGTTTCTGATTCGTGGGGGAGGCGACCAAATTCCTTTTTCAATTTAGCTAATTCGGTAGCGCTGAATGGTGTTTGTTTGGTTGTTTTGTGGGGATCCATGTCTTCATCATTAATGTAATTATATTCAGTTTTAATAAAAGGTCTCAAATGAGGACAACAATTTTCCCCACAATTTTTAGCTATTTCAGATTCTTTTTGTTTTGCTGCCTCGAGTTCTTTGTAAGGATAAATCTTTTTAATGCAAGGTGTTACTTTTTCTTCCTCCTCTGTAGAGGAGTTGATTTTGTCTATGGCTTTGGTGTGTTCTTCCCTAAGAGCAGCTCGCAGCGTGTAAATTTCATTTCTGTCCTCATTTAACTGTTTTTGCAAAATTTCAACCAAATTTTGAAGGGAATCTATAATTACCATTTCCTCAGTTCTCCGTTTACAGCGGTTTTCTATGGCTGCAGTAAGACATGCTCCAAGAACTGAGCAAAGAATGTTTTTATTTTTACCCATTTTAAATTTTGATTCATGTTGCAGAGAACATATTCTATCAATGACATTTTCCAAATTAAACCAATTGTTCTCTGCCCAAGTTTCTCCGCCGGATGACGGTTTGGCATGGTATTTAGCAAGCAACGTGTAAAAGTCAGCTTTTGCTTTAGGATTGAGATTTTCACTCATTTTGTGTGAAGGGACTAGGACTATACCAGGGAGCTGATTTGCGAACTCAAGTTACACAATCATACAGACTTTTATTCCACTCTGTCTCCCTAGATAGCTGAAGAAACCAAATCTGTCTGGAAGGCACTGTTTTAATTGCTTCAAATTGTCCCTTCCTTTCCAGACAGTCTAGACACACACACTTACACACACACACAAATGTTCTCTCTGTGAGGGGACCAGAAACCTAGAACAGGAAAAGCCACTCAGCCTTCGCTGCGCCGCCCCTCGCTCCCTGTGTAGGTGAAGGGACAATATCTGTCTAAAAGGCACTCCTTAATTACTTCAAGTCTGTCCCTTCCCTTTTAGACAGTCCAGGTACACAAAATACAGCAGTAAAAAAGAGTAACAGGTTCAAATTCAGCTCAAAAACAACAGTAACAGGTTCAGATTCAATTCAAATACAACAGCAACAACAACAGTACCAATATCAGTATCAATATCAGTAACAGCATCAATATCAGGATCAGGAGAAGTATCAGTGTCAGTGTCCGTGCCGGTAAAGTCAGTAGCAGAAGTGACAGTAACAATTTTCCCTGCTTTTGCACCGAAAAATCTTTTGTGTCAATTCCGGAGCCTGTGTGCTCAATCGAGTGTGAGATTTGGCTTTGGCGTGTGTAGTCTGCGAGAGGTTACAAACTACACAAAACCTGCAAAATCTCACTGGCTGCTGGAATCCTTGTCCGTGACGCCAATTATGTGAAGGTCCGCCCGAAATGAACGGGTGACGAATGATTTTTGGGTGCAAAAATAACCAACACAAGGCACAGGGGTTTTGCAGTAATAAATCAACAAGGTGCAATTTATTGATTATAACCACAGCTAAATATGCGTTTGGTTAAGGGATCCGGGGAAGAGAAGGGTAAGACAAGGATAAAGGGAGGAAAGGAGGTCAGGGAATGGGGTATAGCTACCAAAACGTGATGTCTTCGGGGTCCCGCCGCCGAAACTTGCTGGTACACGTCTTGGGGAGTACTCGAAGGACAGTCGGGCCGAACCCCAATATATATACTGTTCTTGGTTGGGGGAAGGTAACTGAAATTAGGTTTCCATGGAGGGGAGAAGTCCATTGTTTACATGGCCGAATGATCACATGTACGTTAAGTTTTCCCCCTCCCTGAGTGGGGAGGGAGTGCAGTCCCAGTCTCTGGACGGAGGTTGCCAGGGGGGTGCCATGGGGGTGCCATGGGGGTGACAATAGGGTGCCAGAGGAATTCTTGGTTCCTTGATGAGGGGATTCTCATCTCAGTTGGTCTGTCACGATGGTTGAAGACAGGCAAGAGGGGTCTTCTCATGGAGCGGGGGGGAGCCACCCCAGAGCTCAGTCCAGCCAGCTCAGGAGTTTGGAAGAAAGTCCAGTTCAATTGTCCAGAAAAGGGCAGCATGCCCCCTTCGAGTACAGCATGGCGTGTTCTGCAAACATCACTTGTGAACACACTAGATAAGCAGGAGACTTTCTTTCCCAACTGGCTCAGCAGTTTTAACCCTTCGGTAGTCTTTTCTCATGACAATTGTGAGGCAAAAAATGAAGGATTTTCGGATGGACTTCTACAAGTTGCATACCGCAACGCTATTTGCTGTGGTATGATCTTAATTTACATTAAAGTCCCTGATTTGCCTAAAATGGTCCTAATTTGCATAGCCATGCCTCTTTTAGAGTCCATTTAAGCTATATATATGCGTAATTTGCATAGAAGCACCCCTAATTTGCATAATGCAGCTGCGATTTGCATAACGGAGCTCCTCATTTGCATATATTCGGTTTTTTAATTGGCTGAATGAGGCTTTGGTGGGCGTGGCCACTGCTCTCATTTGCATGGCCAAGCCCACTGTCTGGGTTAGGGCCGGTGGGGGTGGTTTGGGTGATGCCGTGCCCCTGATTTGCATAAATTGGTGTGTCTTAGCATAATTTTGCATAAATTTACATGATTTCAGGCCATCTTCAAGTGCCTGCAGGACCGAGTGCCTGAGGCGGAGGGCGAGACCAACGTGCAGTGAGTGCCCAAAATGCCCCAAATTTACCCCAAAATTCACCCCAAAATCCCCCAAAATTCACCCCAAAATCCCCCAAATTCACCCCAAAATTCACCCTAAAATGCTCCAGAATTCACCCTAAAATGCCCCAAAATTCACCCCAAAATCCCTCAAATTCACCCCAAAATTCACCCCAAAAATCACCCCAACATTCGCCCCGAAATCACCAAAATTCACCCCAAAATCCCTCAAATTCACCCCAAAATGCACCCCAAAATTCACCCCAAAATTCACCCCAAAATTCACCCCAAAAATCCACCCCAAAATCCCCCAAATTCACCCCAAAATCTGCCCCAGTGGTTCCCATTTTTGGGGTGAATTTTCCATTTTTGGGGTGAATTTTCCCATTTTTGAGGTTTGGGTTTTAGGGGTGCTGGAGCCGATTTTGGGGTGAATTTTGGGCGAATTTTGGGTCATTTTTGGGTATTTTTGGGTTGGATTTTGGTCAATACCTGCGTTGGATTTTGGGGTGAATTTTGAAGGGTTTGGGTATTTTTCGGGGGGATTTTGGGGTGAATTTTGCTGATTTTGGGGTGGATTTTGAGGTGGATTATGAAGATTTGTGGGAATTTTTGGGGTGGATTTTGGGGTGGATTTTGATGAATTTTGGGGTTTTTTTGCTGGGAATTTTTGGGCTTTTTTTGCGTCCCTGACCCGATTTTGGGGTGAATTTTGAAGATTTTTGGGGGGATTTTGGAGGCTTTTGGGTGAATTTTGGGGTGAATTTGGTGGTTTTGGGGTGAATTTTGATGGTTTTGGAAATTTTTGTGTGGATTTTGTGTGGATTTTGGGGGGGATTTTGAGGTGAATTTTGAAGATTTTTGGGGTGGATTTTGGGGTGAATTTTGAAGATTTTTGGGGGTGGATTTTGGGGTGGATTTTGATGAATTTTTTTTTTTTTTTGCTGGGATTATTTTTGGGTTTTTTGTGTCCCTGACCCGATTTTGGGGAGAATTTTGCCAATTTTGGGATGAATTTGGGTTGAATTTCGGCGGATTTTTGGGGGGATTTTGGGGGTGAATTTTTGGCATTTGGGTGTTTTTTTGCTGGGAATTTTTGGGCTTTTTTTGCGTCCCTGACCCGATTTTGGGGTGAATTTTGAAGATTTTTGGGTGGATTTTGGAGGTTTTTGGGTGAATTTTGGGGTGAATTTGGTGGTTTTGGGGTGAATTTTGATGGTTTTGAGTATTTTTCGGGGGGATTTTGGGGTGAATTTTGGCGATTTTTGGGGGTGGATTTTGGGGTGGATTTTGATGAATTTTGGGGTTTTTTTTTTTGCTGGGATTTTTTGGGGGGGTTTTTTGCGTCCCTGACCCGATTTGGGGTGAATTTTTGGGATTTTGGGATGAATTTGGGTTGAATTTCAGGGGATTTCTTGGGGTGAATTTTTGGGATTTGGTTGGGTTTTTTTTGCTTGGATTTTTTGGGGGTTTTTGGGTGAATTTTGGGGTGAAATTGGTGGTTTTGGGGTGAATTTTGATAGTTTTGGGTATTTCGGGAGGATTTTGGGGTGAATTTTGGTGATTTTGGGGTGGATTTTCGGTGGATTTTGAAGATTTTTGGGTATTTTTTGAGGGGGGATTTTGGGGTGAATTTTGGTGATTTTGGGGTGGTTTTGGGGTGGATTTTGAAGATTTTTGGGGGTGGATTTTGGGGTGGATTTTGATGAATTTTGGGGGTTTTTTTTTGCTGGGATTTTTTGGGGTTTTTTTTTGCGTTCCTGACCCGATTTTGGGGTGAATTTTAACAATTTTGGGATCAATTTGGGTTGAATTTGGGTTGAATTTCTTGGGGTGAATTTTTGGGATTTGGTTGTTTGTTTTTTTTTGCTTGGATTTTTTGGGGGTTTTTGGGTGAATTTTGGGGTGAATTTTGGTGGTTTTGGGTATTTGTAGGGGGATTTTGGGGTGAATTTTGGTGATTTTGTGATGGATTTTTGGTGGATTTTGAAGATTTTTGGGTATTTTGGGGGGGGATTTTGGGGTGGATTTTTTGGGATTTGGGGTTTCTTTTCGCTGGGATTTTTCTGGGTTTTTTTGTGTCCCTGATGTGATTTAGGGGTGAATTTTGAAGAATTTTGGGTGGATTTTTGAGGCTTTTGGGTGAATTTTGATGGTTTTGGGAATTTTTGGGTGGATTTTAGGGTGGATTTTGGGGTGAATTTTGAAGATTTTTGGGGTGGATTTTGGGGTGGATTTTGATGAATTTTGGGGTTTTTTGCTGGGATTTTTTTTTTGTGTTTTTTGTGTCCCTGACCCGGTTTTGGGGTGAATTTTGCCAATTTTGGGATGAAGGATGAATTTGGGTTGAATTTCGAGGGATTTTTGGGGGGATTTTTGGGGTGAATTTTTGGCATTTGGGTGTTTTTTTGCTGGGAATTTTGGGGCTTTTTTTCTGCGTCCCTGACCCGATTTTGGGGTGAATTTTGAAGATTTTTGGGTGGATTTTGGAGGTTTTTGGGTGAATTTTGGGGTGAATTTGGTGGTTTTGGGATGAATTTTGATGGTTTTGGGTATTTTTGGGGTGGATTTTGGGGTGAATTTTGGCGATTTTTGGGGGTGGATTTTGGGGTGGATTTTGATGAATTTTGGGGTTTTTTTTGCTGGGATTTTTTTTTTTGTTTTTTGCGTCCCTGACCGGATTTTGGGGTGAATTTTGACAATTTTGGGATGAATTTGGGTTGAATTTCGGGGGATTTCTTGGGGTGAATTTTTGGGATTTGGTTGGTTTTTTTTCTGCTTGGATTTTTTGGGGGATTTTTGGGTGAATTTTGGGGTGAAATTGGTGGTTTTGGGGTGAATTTTGATGGTTTTGGGTATTTCGGGTGAATTTTGGGGTGAATTTTGTTGATTTTGGGGTGGATTTTGTGGTGGATTTTGAAGATTTTTGGGGTGGATTTGGGTGTGGATTTTGATGAATTTTGGGGTTTTTTTTGCTGGGATTTTTTCGGGTGTTTTTTTGCATCCCCGCCCCGCTTTTGGGGGGAATTTTGCCAATTTTGGGGTTTCTTTTTGCTGGGATTTTTTTGGGGTGTTGTTTTTTGCATCCCCGCCCCGCTTTTGGGGTGAATTTTCCCAATTTTGGGTGGTTTTGCCCCGTTCCCGCAGGGTGGTGACGGTGTTAGGCGCCGGGCGGGGCCCGCTGATGTTGGCCGTGCTGAGGGCGGCGCGGCAGGCGGGGACCCGCGTGCGGCTCTACGCCGTAGAGAAGAACCCCAACACCGTCGTCACGTGAGTATTGATCACCGATCAATAACCAATAATTGATCAATAATCAATAACTGATCGATAACTGATAACGGATCAATAACTGATCAGTACTGATCAATGCCCCGCGTGCGGCTCTATGCTGTGGAGAAGAACCTCAATGCCGTCATCACGCGAGTATTGATCACCGATAACTGATCGATAATCAATAACTGATAACTGATCAATAGTCAATAACTGATCGATAATCGATAACTGATCAATAACTGATCACTACTGATCAATACCCCGGGTGACGTATTGATCACTGATAACCGATCGATAATCAATAACGGATAATCGATCAATAATCAATAACTGATCGATAATCGATAACTGATCAATAACCGATCAGTACTGATCAATGCCCAGGGTGACGTATTGATCACCGATAACCGATCGATAATCAGTAACTGATAATCGATCAATAACCGCTGATCCTTGCTGTCAGTGATTATTAACGGTTGTTAATGACAATTAAGGAGCTAATGAGTGCTATGTAGCGCTAATGAGGCCGGAGAGGTGGGGGGGGGGGTATTGATCACTGGCGTTTGGTCACTCCAATGTCAGAATTGATTATTGATTGATTAATTGAATGATTGGCGGGTTATTGATTAATTATTTAATGCTAATTGAGGGCAGTGAGGGCTATCAATTAACTAATTAAGGCTAATGAGGGGTTTTAATGAAGCAAGTAAGGCTCATTAGGAGTGTAGAAGGGTCACGGGGGTGGGATGGGGGTTATTGATCACCGATATTTTATTGATGCCTTATTAGAATTAGTTCAGATTGATTGGGGGTTATTAACGATTATTAATGAGCTAATGAATTTTAATCGAGGCTAAGGAGTGGTATTAATGAATTATTAATGCTAATTGGGAGGGGAAAAGTGCCCTGGGGGGTTTGGGGAGGGTTATTGATCACCAATATTTTATTGATCCGTTATTGGAATTAACGATTGATTGATGAGAGACTTATTAAAGGCTAATAATGAACTAATTAATGTTAATAACTGTAATTCAGGCTATTAATGAACCAATTAAGGCTAATTAAGAGTGGGGAAAGTGGCCTGGTTGGGGGGTTTGGGGAGGGTTATTGATCACCGATATCCCAATGATCCCCTATGGGAATTCCATAGGGATTGACTGCGGGGTCATTAACAATTATTAACGAGCTAATTAATGTTAATTGAGGCTAATGAGTGCCACTAATGAGTTATTAATGCTAATTAAGAGCGGGAAAGTGGCCTGGTTGGGGGGGTTTGGGGAGGGTTATTGATCACCGATATCCCAATGATCCCCTATAGGAATTCCATGGGCATTGATTGCCGGGTCATTAACGATTATTAACAAGCTAATTGCTGTTGATTGCCGCTAATTAGGCTCTTGAACTGCCAGTGGGAGGAGGGGGGCTTTTTTATTAGTTAGCAAGCTGTGCACACAATCCCAGTGTTGTACAGCTTCCTTCTTCACCTTTCTGATGCTGCTGCTCTCTCCGGCTCCCGGAGGCGAAGAAGCGGCTTCTTCGCGCAAAGACGATTGTGCCGCTCACAGTGCTCACCTTAGTGAGGCTTCTGCAGAAAGACGACAGGGAGCGGTGCTTAGCTCCGGAGAGCATCGTACATTCGTCTTTAGCGTCTCTTCTTGTCTACATCTTAGCAGAAAGCTTTTCTACTATTTCTGGCAAGGAGAATCTGTTCCAGCACAGAAAACATCTCCCATCAAGTTCTAGACATTGCACGGAGGTCTGCCAAGTGTTTGACAAGAAAAAAAGAAAAGTTGTCCAAAACAGCTTCCAATCGAATGTTCATGTGACTGGAAACGTCAGGAAAGTGTTAAAGTACTGTTTTCTATCAGTTGGCAAGCTGCGCAAACAATCCCAGAGTAGTACAGCTTCCTTCTTCACCTTTCCGAAGGTGCCGCTCTCTCCTGCTCCTGGAGGCGAAGAAGCGGCTTCTTCGCGCAAAGACGATTGTACCGGTCACAGTGCTCTTCTTAACGGTGTTTCTGCGGAAGGCCCCCGGGAGCGGCCCTTAGCTCCGGAGAGGATCGTACCTTCGTCTTTAGCATCTATTGTAGTCTACTACTTAGCAGAAAGCTTTTCCAATATGTCTGGCAAGGCGAATCTGTGCCAGCAAAGAAAACATCTCCCATCGTGTTCTAGACATTGCACAGAGGTCTTCCAAGTGTTCGGCAAGAAGAAAAGAAAAGTTGTCCAAAACAGCTTCCAATCCAATGTTTATGTGATTGGAAAAGTCAGGACAGTGGTAAGGTACTGTTTTCTATCAGTTGGCAAGTTGCGCACACAATCCCAGTGTTGTACAGCTTCCTTCTTCACCTTTCCGAAGCTGCCGCTCTCTCCGGCTCCCGGAGGTGAAGATGCGGCTTCTTCGCGCAAAGACGATTGTGCCGCTCACTGTGCTCTCCTTAGCGCGGCTTCTGCCGAAAGACGACCAGGAGCGGCTCTTAAATGTGGAGAGCATCGTACCTTCGTCTTTAGCGTCTTTTGTGGTATACATCTTAGCAGAAAGCTTTTCCACTATGTCTGGCTAGGAAAAACTGTGCCAGCACAGAAAACATCTCCCATCATGTTCTAGATGGTGCACGGAGGTCTGCCAAATGTTTGGCAGGAAGAAAAGAAAAGTTGTCCAAAACAGCTTTCAATCGAATGTTCATGTGATTGGAAACGTCAGGAGATTGCAAAGTTACTGTTTTCTCTCTGTTGGCAAGTTGCGCACACCATACCGGTGACGTACAGCTTTCTTCTTCCCCTTACCGAGGCTGCCGCTCTCTCCGGCTCGCGGGAGACTTCCGGGAGCGGCGCTTAGCTCCGGAGAGCATCGTAGCTTCGTCTTTAGTGTCTTTTGTGGTCAACCACCTAGCAGAAAGCACAGAAAACATCTCCCATTGTGTTCTAGACGTTGCAGGGAGGTCTGCCAAGTGTTTGTCAAGAAGAAAAGAAAAGTTGTCCAAAAGAGCTTCCAATCGAATGTTCATGTGTTTGGAAAAGTCAGGAGAGTGGTAAGGTACTGTTTTCTATCAGTTGGCAAGTTGTGCACGCAATCCCAGTGTTGTACAGTTTCCTTCTTCTCCTTTCCGAAGCTGCTGCTCTCAGGGTCTCCAGGAGGCCAAGAAGCGGCTTTTTGGCAAAAAAGGGGATTGTGCCGCTCACAGTGCTCTCTTTGCTAAGCCAAGGTTGAATTACCTGCCTCCAATCTCAGCAAGGGACATGGTTTTTTAAACCAGGAAGCCCTGAGCTCCAGGCACACGGCACCTGTGAAAGGCATCCCAAGGCGAGTAAAAAACTGCAACAACATGGCAGCTTTCACAGGTTTTTCCTTGGCACCATCCCTATGCCAAGGCTGATTTATCTGCCTAGGGTTGGAGTCAGGGTTCAGCCTAGGGTTAGGAATTTCTTATCCCGGAAGCCCTGAGTTCCAGGCTTACTGCAGCTGCCAAAGGCATCCCAAAGGGAGCGCAGAAGTGCCACAACATGGCTGCCTCCAGCGCTTTTTCCTTGGGACCATCATGGACCCTGGGCTGATTTACTTGCCTCCAGCTGCAGCTATGGTCACGCCAAGGGATAGGGTTTTTAAATCAGTAAACCCCTGAGCTCCAGACCCAGTGCAGCTGCGAAAGGCTTCCCAAGGACAGCCAAAAATTGCATCAACATGCTCCCTCCAGCGCTTTTTTCCTTGGGAACATCCCTATACCTAGGCTGATTTATCTGCCTAGGGTTAGGGTTAGGGTTCAGCCTAGGGATAGGATTTTTTAAAACAGGAAGCCCTGAGTTCCAGGGGCACTGCAACTGCCAAAGGCATCCCAAGGGGAAAGCAAATGTGCCACAACTTGGCTGTGTCCAGAACTTTTTCCTTGGGACCATCCCGAAACGAAGGCTGATTTAGAAGCCTCCAGTTACGGCTAAAGATGTGGTTTTTTAAACCAGGAAGCCCTGTGCTCCAAGCACACTGCAGCTGTGAAAGGCTTCCCAAGGGGAGCGCAAAAGTGCCACAACATGGCTGTCTGCACAGCTTTTTCCTTGGGATAATCCCTAAACCCAGCCTGATTTAAATGGCCAGTGTTAGGTTTTGGGTTAGGGTTACGCCTAGGTGTAGAGCTTTTTAAACCAGCAAGCTCTGAGCTCCAGGCACACGGCAGCTGCGAGAGGCATCAGAAGGGGACAACAAAAGTGCCAATGACAATGGTTGCCTCCACTGCCTCCACACATTTTCGTTGGCACCATTGCTAAGCCTAGGCTGAATTACCTGCCTCCAGTCTCAGCTAGGGACATGGTTGTTGAAACCAGGAAGCCCTGGGCTCCAGGCACACTGCAGCTGCGAAAGGCATCCCAAGGGGAGCGCAAAAGTGACACAACTTGGCTGCCACCACTGATATTTCCATGAGACCATCCCGAACCATAGGCTGATTTTCCTTCCTAGGCTTAAGGTTTGAGTTACGCCTAGGGTAAGGGTTCTATTAACCAGAAAGCCCTGAGTTGCAAGAACACAGCAGCTGCGAAGGACTACCCAAGAAGAGCGCAAAAGTACCACAACATGCCTGCCTCCACAGCTTTTTCCTTGGGGACATGCCTAATTCCTGGCTGATTTGCCTTTCCTGTCTTAGGGTTGGGGTTCGGCCTAGGGCTAGGATTTTTTTAACTAGGAAGCCCTTAGCTCCAGGCACACTGGAGCTGTCCAAGGCATCCCAAGGGGAGTACAAAAGTGCAACAACATGGCAGCTTTCACAGCTTTTTCCTTGGCACCATCCCTATACCTAGGCTGATTTATCTGCCTAGGGTTAGGGTTAGGGTTCAGCCTAGGGCTTGGATTTTTTTAACCAGGAAGCCCTGAGTTCCAGGCTTACTGCATCTGCCAAAGACATACAAAAGGGAGTGCAAAAGTGCCACAACATGGCTGCTTTCCCGGCTTTTTCCTTGGCAAGAAGCCTAACAGCAGGCTGATTTACCTTCCCTGGGTTACTGTAAGGCTTAGGCCTAGGGCTAGGATTTTTAAAACTAGGAATCCCTTAGCTCCAGGCACACTGCAGCTGCGAAAGGCATCCCAAGAGGGCCGCAAAAGTGACACAACTTGGCTGCCTCTGCTGCTATCTCATGAGACCATCCCGAACCATAGGCTGATTTTCCTTTTTAGGGTTAGGGTTAGAGTTACGCCTGGGGTTAGTGTTGTTTTAATCAGAAAGCCCTGAGTTCCAACAACACAGCAGCTGCGAAGGACTACCCAAGAGGAGCGGAAAAGTGCCGCAACATGGCTGCCTGCAGCGTTTTTTCCTTGGGACCATCATGGAACCTAGGCTGATTTACTTGCCTCCAGTTGCAGCTATGGTCACGCCAAGGGATAGGGATTTTAAATCAGTAAACCCTGAGCTCCAGACCCAGTGCAGCTGCAAATGGCTTCCCAAGGGCAGCCAAAAATTGCCTCAACATGCTCCCTCCAGTGCTTTTTTCCTTGGGAACATCCCTATACCCAGGCTGATTTATCTGCCTAGGGTTATGGTTAGGGTTCACCCTAGGGATAGGATTTTTTCAAACAGGAAGCCCTGAATTCCAGGCACACTGCAGCTGTTAAAGGCAGTGTTCTACGTCAACCGCAACTTAGTCTGAAATAAATGCTTTTTCCCTGAGAGCATCTGAGAGGTTTGCATGAAGCACTGATATCTGACATTTGCAATTTTGAATAGGAGAGGAGAAAGAAAATGGGAAGAAGTTTTTAATTTTAGTGGTTTCAATTTTAATTTCCGTACACTTTTTCAAAACTTGTCAGCTCAAATGCCCATCAACATCTTTTAGTCATCTGTAAGTCAGTATTCATATAAAATGTGCTTCAAATCAAAAGAATTTCAAATTTGCACTCCAAATTTCTATGCCTAGATTTATGATTTCCTACACATATTAGATGAAAGGAAGGCCTTTTTTACTGTGGGAGTGCTGGAACACTGGAACAGGTTGCCCAGGGAAGTTGTGGGTGTCCCATCCCTGAAAGTATTCAAGGTCAGCTTGGACGGGGCTTGGAGCAGCAACAAAGGAGAAGCTTGATGGTAGAGAAACAAAGTTGGACTATAGAAGAAACTGGGATTGAAGTATAGGAGCAAGTTTTCTCTCAGCTCTTGGGGTAAATTCAAAGTTGTACAAAATGACATTTATCTGTGCTATTCACTACTGTAACAGAAATGTTCATGAAAACTGTACAGAAGATAGCAAATTTTAAAAGAGATAAGAATTACAGCATAAAATCCATGGGATGGGTTACAACATGAGACACTCTCTAAGAGAAAATCTCTGTGTTTCAGCACTTCATCATGTTAAGATTTCATGAAGTGCCAAAGAAGGCGGCAAAATATCATTCGGGACGTTATTTCCTGGAATTCAGACTGGCCATTAGTAGGAACTGGGTTTGAACACATCATGTAGATATACCACACACACTTTCCCTTCACTGAAAAATGACTGTTTACAACGAAGAAGCAATTGACGATCACAATTGATTGAAAGCATCTTAAACATGTCAAGTATTTCATTGTAGATGATCTGTGATCCAAATGCTTCTTCCACCTTTGAGAGGGACAGAACAATTCTTCCATATCATGATGGTTTAAAATTGTATCAACCAATGTTTTCTGCTGAAAAGATAGCATCTATTTTTTTCTATTTTTGGAAGAAAATATTCCTAGACATACAACAGGTGAGAACTAAGTAATTTTAAAGAAACAAATGAACAGAAAATATTCTGTAAATAGAATGAAATGAAAAGCTGTGTTTTAAATAGGAGCTAAATATGAAACAGAATTTTTGTACCAGGCATTTGAATTACTGCACCAGCTCTTTTGCCCATCAAGAGAGGCGTTTAGCATTTCAGTCTTTTCCAAGGTGTTCATGATCTGCTATGCTGATCTCTGTGTGTGCCTAGGTGTGTGTGGAAGGGGGGGCATGTGAAGGGGAGTGTGTATGTTTGCTTTACAATTGTTGTGGCAGATTCATGCCTCAGCTCCACATTTTGTTTTAGAAAGGTCACACAGAGTGGATGTGAAGTTTACTATCAACAAGAGATCAATTCCCAAATCATCCATTTGACTCTACCTTATAAATCATGTGCTTTGTTGCATATTTTATCAAATGTACTTTCAAGCCAGATGGAGGAAGGAGGATGTGGGAATCCCTCCACCATCTTGCAACTTTTATGCAAGTAGGTTTTCAAGAAAATCATCATTTCTCTTTGAAATATGTCTGGAACAAGCATGATGGTAGTGTCAACCTGTTGGAGTTTTTGTTGCTGGAAGAAGTTATACAAAAGGATTGGTTTTTACATTGACCAGTTACTGAATCAAGCGCAGGAATACATTGGAAATTCAACTGGGGCTTCCTTTCCCCAGCAGACTACTTCTAGAACGAGCTTGTACACTGAAGCTTACTCTTTCGCCCTCTTTTTGTTTCTTTCCTATTTTCTTGGCTTCTTTGCCACTCTCTAGACAATTTTGGAACTTTTTTCCCAACTCAAATGGTTTCAATAGTCTGATTGTGATCATACATTTTTACAAGGAATTTTTAAAATCTTTCCTCGAGTTAAGAAAGTCAAGGACTTAGGTCTTTTTCTTCCCTTATCAATATTGCAATGAAATTGATAAGTAAAGACCAACTCTTTCTTTTTGTTTTTAACCCAAGCAGATAATTCCCATCCATTCATCCATTTGGTGGACCAATAGTTGCCATTCTGATGGAAGTTGTCACTTCTTAACAATAGGCATTCTGTGACTATGTTGACAGCACTTTGGGTGAAGATCCTAACTGGTCTTAGATACACATAGGGAGAAATTTGCTCAGCCAGTGTCAGTCTTAAGCATGCGTATCAGAAGATCTTTCTAGAGCTGGGAATTTTCCCATGAAAGGGATTCAGTTAGGGAAGAGACACTTGCCCCAGAGGTTTACATTCTTCTTGAAGACTGCTTAAGGAACTTAGATGCCATGTCCATTTGGATCTGTGTCTGCACAGAACTTTGTCATGCCAGTGCTTGAAATGCATCTTGAAGAGAATTCACTAGCACAGAATGAATGAGAGTGGAAGGGGTTGGTGGGGCTAACCAGGCCCAACCCCCCTGCCTAAACCAGGATACCTAGAGCCTCTTGCCCAGGATTCTATCTGGGTGTACTTTTAATGTCTTCAAAGATCCAGGCTCCACAATCTTTCTGGGCAGTCTGTGCCGTGGTTCAGTCACCCTCACAGTAAAGAATCATTTACTGATGTTCAAAGGCAATCTCCTGTATTTCAGTGTGTGCCCACTGCCTCTTGTCTTTTCACTCAGCATCACTGAAAAGACACTGATTCCCTCCCCTTTGCACTATTGCTTCCATATGGATGTGTGCTGCCATGTAGAGATATGTCAAAAACCTCCCTGAAGCCCAGGCAGATAATATTCCCTTCATCTACCAGACAAGTTGATTCATCAGAGGATTTTAAAGTGATGTTCAGCATGAAATGCCCCTGAAAAATCATGCTAACTACATTATTTTGTCGTCTTTCATGTGCCTGGCAAGGTTTTCCAGGAAGAGCTGCTTCATCAACTTCCTGGGGTTAAAAAAGAGGCTGGCTGGTTTGTACTATTGCGAGTCCTCCTAATTGCCTTTTTTGAAGATGAGTGTCATTTGCTTACATCCAGTCCTTAGCCTCTCTTGTCGTCTACATCTTAGCGAAAAGCTTTTCCACTATGTCTGGCAAGGAGAAATTGTGCCAGCACAGAAAACATCTCCTATCGTGTTCTAGACATTGCACGGAGGTGTGCCCAGTGTTTGGCATGAAGAAAAGAAAAGTTGCCCAAAACAGCTTCCAATCGAATGTTCATGTGATTGGAAAAGTCAGGAGATTGCAAAGGTACTGTTTTCTAGCAGTTGGCAAGCTGCCCACACAATCCCAGTGTTGTACGGCTTCCTTCTTCACCTTTCCGAAGGTGCCGCTCTCTCCGGCTCCCGGAGGCGAAGAAGCGGCTTCTTCGCGCAAAGACGATTGTGCCGCTCACTGTGCTCTCCTTAGCGAGGCTTCTGCCGAAAGACGCCCGGGAGCGGCTCTGAGCAACAGAGAGCATCGTACCTTCGTCTTTAGCATCTCTTCTCGTCTACATATTAGCAAAAAGCTTTTCCACTATGTCTGGCGAGGAACAACTCTGCCAGAACAGAAAACAACTCCCATCGTGTTTTAGACGTTGCACGATCCCTATACCTAGGCTGATTTATCTGCCTAGGGTTAGGGTTGGGGTTCAGCCTAGGGCTTGGAGTTTTTTAACCAGGAAGCCCTGAGTTCCAGGCTTACTTCATCTGCCAAAGGCATCCCAAAGGGAGTGCAGAAGTGCCACAACATGGCTGCTTTCACGGCTTTTCCCTTAGGAAGAACCCTAATACCCGGCTGATTTACCTTCCTAGGGTTACTGTTAGGCTTAGGCCTAGGACTTTTAAAACCAGGAAGCCCTGGGCTCCAGGCACACTGCAGCTGCGAAAGGCATCCCAAGGGGAGCGCAAAAGTGACACAACTTGGCTGCCACCACTGATATTTCCATGAGACCATCCCGAACCATAGGCTGATTTTCCTTCCTAGGCTTAAGGTTTGAGTTACGCCTAGGGTAAGGGTTCTATTAACCAGAAAGCCCTGAGTTCCAAGAACACTGCAGCTGCGAAGGACTACCCAAGAAGAGCGCAAAAGTAGCACAACATGCCTGCCTCCACAGCTTTTTCCTTGGGGACATGCCTAATTCCTGGCTGATTTGCCTTTCTCGTCTTAGGGTTGGGGTTCAGCCTAGGGCTAGGATTTTTAAAATCAGGAAGCCCTGAGTTCCAGGCTTCCTTCATCTGCCAAAGGCATCCCAAAGGGAGTGCAAAAGTGCCACAACATGGCTGCTTTCACGGCTTTTCCCTTAGGAAGAACCCTAATACCCGGCTGATTTACCTTCCTAGGGTTTACTGTTAGGCTTAGGCCTAGGACTTTTAAAACCAGGAAGCCCTGGGCTCCAGGCACACTGCAGCTGCGAAAGGCATCCCAAGGGGAGCGCAAAAGTGACGCAACTTGGCTGCCACCACTGATATTTCCATGAGACCATCCCGAACCATAGGCTGATTTTCCTTCCTAGGCTTAAGGTTTGAGTTACGCCTAGGGTAAGGGCTCTATTAACCAGAAAGCCCTGAGTTCCAAGAACACAGCAGCTGCGAAGGACTACCCAAGAAGAGCGCAAAAGTACCACAACATGCCTGCCTCCACAGCTTTTTCCTTGGGGACATGCCTAACTCCTGGCTGATTTGCCTTTCTCGTCTTAGGGTTGGGGTTTGGCCTAGGGCTAGGATTATTAAAATCAGGAAGCCCTGAGTTCCAGGCTTCCTTCACCTGCCAAAGGCATCCCAAAGGGAGTGCAAAAGTGCCACAACATGGCTGCTTTCACGGCTTTTCCCTTAGGAAGAACCCTAATACCCGGCTGATTTACCTTCCTAGGGTTACTGTTAGGCTTAGGCCTAGGACTTTTAAAACCAGGAAGCCCTGGGCTCCAGGCACACTGCAGCTGCGAAAGGCATCCCAAGGGGAGCGCAAAAGTTACACAACTTGGCTGCCACCACTGATATTTTCATGAGACCATCCCGATCCATAGGCTGATTTTCCTTCCTAGGCTTAAGGTTTGAGTTACGCCTAGGGTAAGGGTTCTATTAACCAGAAAGCCCTGAATTCCAAGAACACAGCAGCTGCAAAGGACTAGCAAAGAAGAGTGCAAAAGTACCACAACATGCCTGCCTCCACAGCTTTTTCCTTGGGGACATGCCTAATTCCTGGCTGATTTGCCATTCTCGTCTTACGGTTGAGGTTCTGCCTAGGGCTAGGATTTTTAAAATCAGGAAGCCCTGAGTTCCAGGCACACTGGAGCTGTGAAAGGCATCCAAAAGGGAGTGCAAAAGTGCCACAACATGGCTGCTTTCACGGCTTTTTCCTTGGCAAGAAGCCTAACACCAGGCTGATTTGCCTTCCCAGGGTTACTGTTAGGCTTAGGCCTAGGGCTAGGATTTTTAAAACTAGGAAGCCCTGAGCTCCAGGCACACTGCAGCTGTTCAAGGCATCCCAAGGGGAGTACAAAAGTGCAACAACATGGCAGCTTTCACAGCTTTTTCCTTGGCACCATCCCTATACCTAGGCTGATTTATCTGCCTAGGGTTAGGGTTAGGGTTCAGCCTAGGGCTTGGATTTCTTTAACCAGGAAGCCCTGAGTTCCAGGCTTACTTCATCTGCCAAAGGCATCCCAAAGGGAGTGCAGAAGTGCCACAACATGGCTGCTTTCACGGCTTTTCCCTTAGGAAGAACCCTAATACCCGGCTGATTTACCTTCCCAGGGTTACTGTTAGGCTTAGGCCTAGGACTTTTAAAACCAGGAAGCCCTGGGCTCCAGGCACACTGCAGCTGCGAAAGGCATCCCAAGGGGAGCGCAAAAGTGACGCAACTTGGCTGCCACCACTGATATTTCCATGAGACCATCCCGAACCATAGGCTGATTTTCCTTCCTAGGCTTAAGGTTTGAGTTACGCCAAGGGTAAGCGTTCTATTAACCAGAAAGCCCTGAGTTCCAAGAACACAGCAGCTGCGAAGGACTAGCCAAGAAGAGCGCAAAAGTACCACAACATGCCTGCCTCCACAGATTTTTCCTCGGGGACATGCCTAATTCCTGGCTGATTTGCCTTTCTCGTCTTAGGGTTGGGGTTCGGCCTAGGGCTAGGATTTTTAAAATCAGGAAGCCCTGAGTTCCAGGCACACTGGAGCTGTGAAAGGCATCCAAAAGGGAGTGCAAAAGTGCCACAACATGGCTGCTTTCACGGCTTTTTCCTTGGCAAGAAGCCTAACACCAGGCTGATTTCCCTTCCCAGGGTTACTGTTAGGCTTAGGCCTAGGGCTAGGATTTTTGAAACTAGGGAGCCCTGGGCTCCAGGCACACTGCAGCTGCGAAAGGCATCCCAAAAGGAGTACAAAAGTGCAACAACATGGCAGCTTTCACAGCTTTTTCCTTGGCACCATCCCTATACCTAGGCTGATTTATCTGCCTAGGGTTAGGGTTAGCGTTCAGCCTAGGGCTTGGATTTTTTTAACCAGGAAGCCCTGAGTTCCAGGCTTACTTCATCTGCCAAAGGCATCCCAAAGGGAGTGCAGAAGTGCCACAACATGGCTGCTTTCACGGCTTTTCCCTTAGGAAGAACCCTAATACCCGGCTGATTTACCTTCCTAGGGTTACTGTTAGGCTTAGGCCTAGGACTTTTAAAACCAGGAAGCCCTGGGCTCCAGGCACACTGCAGCTGCGAAAGGCATCCCAAGGGGAGCGCAAAAGTGACGCAACTTGGCTGCCACCACTGATATTTCCATGAGACCATCCCGAACCATAGGCTGATTTTCCTTCCTAGGCTTAAGGTTTGAGTTACGCCTAGGGTAAGGGTTCTATTAACCAGAAAGCCCTGAGTTCCAAGAACACAGCAGCTGCGAAGGACTACCCAAGAAGAGCGCAAAAGTAGCACAACATGCCTGCCTCCACAGCTTTTTCCTTGGGGACATGCCTAATTCCTGGCTGATTTGCCTTTCTCGTCTTAGGGTTGGGGTTCGGCCTAGGGCTAGGATTTTTAAAATCAGGAAGCCCTGAGTTCCAGGCACACTGGAGCTGTGAAAGGCATCCAAAAGGGAGTGCAAAAGTGCCACAACATGGCTGCTTTCACGGCTTTTTCCTTGGCAAGAAGCCTAACACCAGGCTGATTTACCTTCCCAGGGTTACTGTTAGGCTTAGGCCTAGGGCTAGGATTTTTAAAACTAGGAAGCCCTTAGCTCCAGGCACACTGCAGCTGTTCAAGGCATCCCAAGGGGAGTACAAAAGTGCAACAACATGGCAGCTTTCACAGCTTTTTCCTTGGCACCATCCCTATACCTAGGCTGATTTATCTGCCTAGGGTTAGGGTTAGGGTTCAGCCTAGGGCTTGGATTTCTTTAACCAGGAAGCCCTGAGTTCCAGGCTTACTTCATCTGCCAAAGGCATCCCAAAGGGAGTGCAGAAGTGCCACAACATGGCTGCTTTCACGGCTTTTCCCTTAGGAAGAACCCTAATACCTGGCTGATTTACATTCCTAGGGTTACTGTTAGGCTTAGGCCTAGGACTTTTAAAACCAGGAAGCCCTGGGCTCCAGGCACACTGCAGCTGCGAAAGGCATCCCAAGGGGAGCGCAAAAGTGACGCAACTTGGCTGCCACCACTGATATTTCCATGAGAGCATCCCAAACCATAGGCTGATTTTCCTTCCTAGGGTTCGGTTTGAGTTACGCCTAGGGTAAGGGTTCTATTAACCAGAAAGCCCTGAGTTCCAAGAACACAGCAGCTGCGAAGGACTACCCAAGAAGAGCGCAAAAGTACCACAACATGCCTGCCTCCACAGCTTTTTCCTTGGGGACATGCCTAATTCCTGGCTGATTTGCCTTTCTCGTCTTAGGGCTGGGGTTCGGCCTAGGGCTAGGATTTTTAAAATCAGGAAGCCCTGAGTTCCAGGCACACTGGAGCTGTGAAAGTCATCCAAAAGGGAGTGCAAAAGTGCCACAACATGGCAGCTTTCACGGCTTTTTCCTTGCAAGAAGCCTAACACCAGGCTGATTTACCTTCCAAGGGTTACTGTTAGGCTTAGGCCTAGGGCTAGGATTTTTAAAACTAGGAAGCCCTTAGCTCCAGGCACACTGCAGCTGTTCAAGGCATCCCAAGGGGAGTACAAAAGTGCAACAACATGGCAGCTTTCACAGCTTTTTCCTTGGCACCATCCCTATACCTAGGCTGATTTATCTGCCTAGGGTTAGGGTTAGGGTTCAGCCTAGGGCTTGGATTTCTTTAACCAGGAAGCCCTGAGTTCCAGGCTTACTTCATCTGCCAAAGGCATCCCAAAGGGAGTGCAGAAGTGCCACAACATGGCTGCTTTCACGGCTTTTCCCTTAGGAAGAACCCTAATACCCGGCTGATTTACCTTCCTAGGGTTACTGTTAGGCTTAGGCCTAGGACTTTTAAAACCAGGAAGCCCTGGGCTCCAGGCACACTGCAGCTGCGAAAGGCATCCCAAGGGGAGCGCAAAAGGGACGCAACTTGGCTGCCACCACTGATATTTCCATGAGACCATCCCGAACCATAGGCTGATTTTCCTTCCTAGGCTTAAGGTTTGAGTTACGCCTAGGGTAAGGGTTCTATTAACCAGAAAGCCCTGAGTTCCAAGAACACAGCAGCTGCGAAGGACTACCCAAGAAGAGCGCAAAAGTAGCACAACATGCCTGCCTCCACAGCTTTTTCCTTGGGGACATGCCTAATTCCTGGCTGATTTGCCTTTCTCGTCTTAGGGTTGGGGTTCGGCCTAGGGCTAGGATTTTTAAAATCAGGAAGCCTTGAGTTCCAGGCACACTGGAGCTGTGAAAGGCATCCAAAAGGGAGTGCAAAAGTGCCACAACATGGCTGCTTTCACGGCTTTTTCCTTGGCAAGAAGCCCAACACCAGGCTGATTTCCCTTCCCAGGGTTACTGTTAGGCTTAGGCCTAGGGCTAGGATTTTTAAAACTAGGAAGCCCTTAGCTCCAGGCACACTGCAGCTGTTCAAGGCATCCCAAGGGGAGTACAAAAGTGCAACAACATGGCAGCTGTCACAGCTTTTTCCTTGGCACCATCCCTATACCTAGGCTGATTTATCTGCCTAGGGTTAGGGTTAGGGTTCAGCCTAGGGCTTGGATTTCTTTAACCAGGAAGCCCTGAGTTCCAGGCTTACTTCATCTGCCAAAGGCATCCCAAAGGGAGTGCAGAAGTGCCACAACATGGCTGCTTTCACGGCTTTTCCCTTAGGAAGAACCCTAATACCCGGCTGATTTACCTTCCTAGGGTTACTGTTAGGCTTAGGCCTAGGACTTTTAAAACCAGGAAGCCCTGGGCTCCAGGCACACTGCAGCTGCGAAAGGCATCCCAGGGGGAGCGCAAAAGTGACGCAACATGGCTGCCACCACTGATATTTCCATGAGACCATCCCGAACCATAGGCTGATTTTCTTTCCTAGGCTTAAGGTTTGAGTTACGCCTAGGGTAAACGTTCTATTAACCAGAAAGCCCTGAGTTCCAAGAACACAGCAGCTGCGAAGGACTAGCCAAGAAGAGCGCAAAAGTAGCACAACATGCCTGCCTCCACAGCTTTTTCCTTGGGGACATGCCTAATTCCTGGCTGATTTGCCTTTCTCGTCTTAGGGCTGGGGTTCGGCCTAGGGCTAGGATTTTTAAAATCAGGAAGCCCTGAGTTCCAGGCACACTGGAGCTGTGAAAGGCATCCAAAAGGGAGTGCAAAAGTGCCACAACATGGCTGCTTTCACGGCTTTTTCCTTGGCAAGAAGCCTAACACCAGGCTGATTTGCCTTCCCAGGGTTACTGTTAGGCTTAGGCCTAGGGCTAGGATTTTTAAAACTAGGAAGCCCTTAGCTCCAGGCACACTGCAGCTGTTCAAGGCATCCCAAGGGGAGTACAAAAGTGCAACAACATGGCAGCTTTCACAGCTTTTTCCTTGGCACCATCCCTATAACTAGGCTGATTTATCTGCCTAGGGTTAGGGTTAGGGTTCAGCCTAGGGCTTGGATTTCTTTAACCAGGAAGCCCTGAGTTCCAGGCTTACTTCATCTGCCAAAGGCATCCCAAAGGGAGTGCAGAAGTGCCACAACATGGCTGCTTTCACGGCTTTTCCCTTAGGAAGAACCCTAATACCCGGCTGATTTACCTTCCTAGGGTTACTGTTAGGCTTAGGCCTAGGACTTTTAAAACCAGGAAGCCCTGGGCTCCAGGCACACTGCAGCTGCGAAAGGCATCCCAAGGGGAGCGCAAAAGTGACGCAACTTGGCTGCCACCACTGATATTTCCATGAGACCATCCCGAACCATAGGCTGATTTTCCTTCCTAGGGTTAAGGTTTGAGTTACGCCTAGGGTAAGGGTTCTATTAACCAGAAAGCCCTGAGTTCCAAGAACACAGCAGCTGCGAAGGACTAGCCAAGAAGAGCGCAAAAGTAGCACAACATGCCTGCCTCCACAGCTTTTTCCTTGGGGACATGCCTAATTCCTCGCTGATTTGCCTTTCTCGTCTTAGGGCTGGGGTTCGGCCTAGGGCTAGGATTTTTAAAATCAGGAAGCCCTGAGTTCCAGGCACACTGGAGCTGTGAAAGGCATCCAAAAGGGAGTGCAAAAGTGCCACAACATGGCTGCTTTCACGGCTTTTTCCTTGGCAAGAAGCCTAACACCAGGCTGATTTCCCTTCCCAGGGTTACTGTTAGGCTTAGGCCTAGGGCTAGGATTTTTAAAACTAGGAAGCCCTTAGCTCCAGGCACACTGCAGCTGTTCAAGGCATCCCAAGGGGAGTACAAAAGTGCAACAACATGGCAGCTTTCACAGCTTTTTCCTTGGCACCATCCCTATACCTAGGCTGATTTATCTGCCTAGGGTTAGGGTTAGGGATCAGCCTAGGGCTTGGATTTCTTTAACCAGGAAGCCCTGAGTTCCAGGCTTACTTCATCTGCCAAAGGCATCCCAAAGGGAGTGCAGAAGTGCCACAACATGGCTGCTTTCACGGCTTTTCCCTTAGGAAGAACCCTAACACCCGGCTGATTTACCTTCCTAGGGTTACTGTTAGGCTTAGGCCTAGGACTTTTAAAACCAGGAAGCCCTGGGCTCCAGGCACACTGCAGCTGCGAAAGGCATCCCAAGGGGAGCGCAAAAGGGACGCAACTTGGCTGCCACCACTGATATTTCCATGAGACCATCCCGAACCATAGGCTGATTTTCCTTCCTAGGCTTAAGGTTTGAGTTACGCCTAGGGTAAGGGTTCTATTAACCAGAAAGCCCTGAGTTGCAAGAACACAGCAGCTGCGAAGGACTAGCCAAGAAGAGCGCAAAAGTAGCACAACATGCCTGCCTCCACAGCTTTTTCCTTGGGGACATGCCTAATTCCTGGCTGATTTGCCTTTCTCGTCTTAGGGTTGGGGTTCGGCCTAGGGCTAGGATTTTTAAAATCAGGAAGCCCTGAGTTCCAGGCACACTGGAGCTGTGAAAGGCATCCAAAAGGGAGTGCAAAAGTGCCACAACATGGCTGCTTTCACGGCTTTTTCCTTGGCAAGAAGCCCAACACCAGGCTGATTTCCCTTCCCAGGGTTACTGTTAGGCTTAGGCCTAGGGCTAGGATTTTTAAAACTAGGAATCCCTTAGCTCCAGGCACACTGCAGCTGTTCAAGGCATCCCAAGGGGAGTACAAAAGTGCAACAACATGGCAGCTGTCACAGCTTTTTCCTTGGCACCATCCCTATACCTAGGCTGATTTATCTGCCTAGGGTTAGGGTTAGGGTTCAGCCTAGGGCTTGGATTTCTTTAACCAGGAAGCCCTGAGTTCCAGGCTTACTTCATCTGCCAAAGGCATCCCAAAGGGAGTGCAGAAGTGCCACAACATGGCTGCTTTCACGGCTTTTCCCTTAGGAAGTACCCTAATACCCGGCTGATTTACCTTCCTAGGGTTACTGTTAGGCTTAGGCCTAGGACTTTTAAAACCAGGAAGCCCTGGGCTCCAGGCACACTGCAGCTGCGAAAGGCATCCCAAGGGGAGCGCAAAAGTGACGCAACTTGGCTGCCACCACTGATATTTCCATGAGACCATCCCGAACCATAGGCTGATTTTCCTTCCTAGGCTTAAGGTTTGAGTTACGCCTAGGGTAAGGGTTCTATTAACCAGAAAGCCCTGAGTTGCAAGAACACAGCAGCTGCGAAGGACTACCCAAGAAGAGCGCAAAAGTACCACAACATGCCTGCCTCCACAGCTTTTTCCTTGGGGACATGCCTAATTCCTGGCTGATTTGCCTTTCTCGTCTTAGGGCTGGGGTTCGGCCTAGGGCTAGGATTTTTAAAATCAGGAAGCCCTGAGTTCCAGGCACACTGGAGCTGTGAAAGGCATCCAAAAGGGAGTGCAAAAGTGCCACAACATGGCTGCTTTCACGGCTTTTTCCTTGGCAAGAAGCCTAACACCAGGCTGATTTGCCTTCCCAGGGTTACTGTTAGGCTTAGGCCTAGGGCTAGGATTTTTAAAACTAGGAAGCCCTTAGCTCCAGGCACACTGCAGCTGTTCAAGGCATCCCAAGGGGAGTACAAAAGTGCAACAACATGGCAGCTTTCACAGCTTTTTCCTTGGCACCATCCCTATAACTAGGCTGATTTATCTGCCTAGGGTTAGGGTTAGGGTTCAGCCTAGGGCTTGGATTTCATTAACCAGGAAGCCCTGGGTTCCAGGCTTACTTCATCTGCCAAAGGCATCCCAAAGGGAGTGCAGAAGTGCCACAACATGGCTGCTTTCACGGCTTTTCCCTTAGGAAGAACCCTAATACCCGGCTGATTTACCTTCCTAGGGTTACTGTTAGGCTTAGGCCTAGGACTTTTAAAACCAGGAAGCCCTGGGCTCCAGGCACACTGCAGCTGCGAAAGGCATCCCAAGGGGAGCGCAAAAGTGACGCAACTTGGCTGCCACCACTGATATTTCCATGAGACCATCCCGAACCATAGGCTGATTTTCCTTCCTAGGCTTAAGGTTTGAGTTACGCCTAGGGTAAGGGTTCTATTAACCAGAAAGCCCTGAGTTCCAAGAACACAGCAGCTGCGAAGGACTAGCCAAGAAGAGCGCAAAAGTAGCACAACATGCCTGCCTCCACAGCTTTTTCCTTGGGGACATGCCTAATTCCTGGCTGATTTGCCTTTCTCGTCTTAGGGTTGGGGTTCGGCCTAGGGCTAGGATTTTTAAAATCAGGAAGCCCTGAGTTCCAGGCACACTGGAGCTGTGAAAGGCATCCAAAAGGGAGTGCAAAAGTGCCACAACATGGCTGCTTTCACGGCTTTTTCCTTGGCAAGAAGCCTAACACCAGGCTGATTTACCTTCCCAGGGTTACTGTTAGGCTTAGGCCTAGGGCTAGGATTTTTGAAACTAGGAAGCCCTGGGCTCCAGGCACACTGCAGCTGTTCAAGGCATCCCAAGGGGAGTACAAAAGTGCAACAACATGGCAGCTTTCACAGCTTTTTCCTTGGCACCATCCCTATACCTAGGCTGATTTATCTGCCTAGGGTTAGGGTTAGGGTTCAGCCTAGGGCTTGGATTTCTTTAACCAGGAAGCCCTGAGTTCCAGGCTTACTTCATCTGCCAAAGGCATCCCAAAGGGAGTGCAGAAGTGCCACAACATGGCTGCTTTCACGGCTTTTCCCTTAGGAAGAACCCTAATACCCGGCTGATTTACCTTCCTAGGGTTACTGTTAGGCTTAGGCCTAGGACTTTTAAAACCAGGAAGCCCTGGGCTCCAGGCACACTGCAGCTGCGAAAGGCATCCCAAGGGGAGCGCAAAAGTGACGCAACTTGGCTGCCACCACTGATATTTCCATGAGACCATCCCGAACCATAGGCTGATTTTCCTTCCTAGGGTTAAGGTTTGAGTTACGCCTAGGGTAAGGGTTCTATTAACCAGAAAGCCCTGAGTTCCAAGAACACAGCAGCTGCGAAGGACTAGCCAAGAAGAGCGCAAAAGTAGCACAACATGCCTGTCTCCACAGCTTTTTCCTTGGGGACATGCCTAATTCCTGGCTGATTTGCCTTTCTCGTCTTAGGGCTGGGGTTCGGCCTAGGGCTAGGATTTTTAAAATCAGGAAGCCCTGAGTTCCAGGCACACTGGAGCTGTGAAAGGCATCCAAAAGGGAGTGCAAAAGTGCCACAACATGGCTGCTTTCACGGCTTTTTCCTTGGCAAGAAGCCTAACACCAGGCTGATTTCCCTTCCCAGGGTTACTGTTAGGCTTAGGCCTAGGGCTAGGATTTTTAAAACTAGGAAGCCCTTAGCTCCAGGCACACTGCAGCTGTTCAAGGCATCCCAAGGGGAGTACAAAAGTGCAACAACATGGCAGCTGTCACAGCTTTTTCCTTGGCACCATCCCTATACCTAGGCTGATTTATCTGCCTAGGGTTAGGGTTAGGGTTCAGCCTAGGGCTTGGATTTCTTTAACCAGGAAGCCCTGAGTTCCAGGCTTACTTCATCTGCCAAAGGCATCCCAAAGGGAGTGCAGAAGTGCCACAACATGGCTGCTTTCACGGCTTTTCCCTTAGGAAGAACCCTAATACCCGGCTGATTTACCTTCCTAGGGTTACTGTTAGGCTTAGGCCTAGGACTTTTAAAACCAGGAAGCCCTGGGCTCCAGGCACACTGCAGCTGCGAAAGGCATCCCAAGGGGAGCGCAAAAGTGACGCAACTTGGCTGCCACCACTGATATTTCCATGAGACCATCCCGAACCATAGGCTGATTTTCCTTCCTAGGCTTAAGGTTTGAGTTACGCCTAGGGTAAGGGTTCTATTAACCAGAAAGCCCTGAGTTGCAAGAACACAGCAGCTGCGAAGGACTAGCCAAGAAGAGCGCAAAAGTAGCACAACATGCCTGCCTCCACAGCTTTTTCCTTGGGGACATGCCTAATTCCTGGCTGATTTGCCTTTCTCGTCTTAGGGCTGGGGTTCGGCCAAGGGCTAGGATTTTTAAAATCAGGAAGCCCTGAGTTCCAGGCACACTGGAGCTGTGAAAGGCATCCAAAAGGGAGTGCAAAAGTGCCACAACATGGCTGCTTTAACGGCTTTTTCCTTGGCAAGAAGCCTAACACCAGGCTGATTTGCCTTCCCAGGGTTACTGTTAGGCTTAGGCCTAGGGCTAGGATTTTTGAAACTAGGAAGCCCTGGGCTCCAGGCACACTGCAGCTGTTCAAGGCATCCCAAGGGGAGTACAAAAGTGCAACAACATGGCAGCTTTCACAGCTTTTTCCTTGGCACCATCCCTATACCTAGGCTGATTTATCTGCCTAGGGTTAGGGTTAGGGTTCAGCCTAGGGCTTGGATTTCATTAACCAGGAAGCCCTGGGTTCCAGGCTTACTTCATCTGCCAAAGGCATCCCAAAGGGAGTGCAGAAGTGCCACAACATGGCTGCTTTCACGGCTTTTCCCTTAGGAAGAACCCTAATACCCGGCTGATTTACCTTCCTAGGGTTACTGTTAGGCTTAGGCCTAGGACTTTTAAAACCAGGAAGCCCTGGGCTCCAGGCACACTGCAGCTGCGAAAGGCATCCCAAGGGGAGCGCAAAAGTGACGCAACTTGGCTGCCACCACTGATATTTCCATGAGACCATCCCGAACCATAGGCTGATTTTCCTTCCTAGGCTTAAGGTTTGAGTTACGCCTAGGGTAAGGGTTCTATTAACCAGAAAGCCCTGAGTTCCAAGAACACAGCAGCTGCGAAGGACTAGCCAAGAAGAGCGCAAAAGTAGCACAACATGCCTGCCTCCACAGCTTTTTCCTTGGGGACATGCCTAATTCCTGGCTGATTTGCCTTTCTCGTCTTAGGGTTGGGGTTCGGCCTAGGGCTAGGATTTTTAAAATCAGGAAGCCCTGAGTTCCAGGCACACTGGAGCTGTGAAAGGCATCCAAAAGGGAGTGCAAAAGTGCCACAACATGGCTGCTTTCACGGCTTTTTCCTTGGCAAGAAGCCTAACACCAGGCTGATTTCCCTTCCCAGGGTTACTGTTAGGCTTAGGCCTAGGGCTAGGATTTTTGAAACTAGGAAGCCCTGGGCTCCAGGCACACTGCAGCTGTTCAAGGCATCCCAAGGGGAGTACAAAAGTGCAACAACATGGCAGCTTTCACAGCTTTTTCCTTGGCACCATCCCTATACCTAGGCTGATTTATCTGCCTAGGGTTAGGGTTAGGGTTCAGCCTAGGGCTTGGATTTCTTTAACCAGGAAGCCCTGAGTTCCAGGCTTACTTCATCTGCCAAAGGCATCCCAAAGGGAGTGCAGAAGTGCCACAACATGGCTGCTTTCACGGCTTTTCCCTTAGGAAGAACCCTAATACCCGGCTGATTTACCTTCCTAGGGTTACTGTTAGGCTTAGGCCTAGGACTTTTAAAACCAGGAAGCCCTGGGCTCCAGGCACACTGCAGCTGCGAAAGGCATCCCAAGGGGAGCGCAAAAGTGACGCAACTTGGCTGCCACCACTGATATTTCCATGAGACCATCCCGAACCATAGGCTGATTTTCCTTCCTAGGGTTAAGGTTTGAGTTACGCCTAGGGTAAGGGTTCTATTAACCAGAAAGCCCTGAGTTCCAAGAACACAGCAGCTGCGAAGGACTAGCCAAGAAGAGCGCAAAAGTAGCACAACATGCCTGTCTCCACAGCTTTTTCCTTGGGGACATGCCTAATTCCTGGCTGATTTGCCTTTCTCGTCTTAGGGCTGGGGTTCGGCCTAGGGCTAGGATTTTTAAAATCAGGAAGCCCTGAGTTCCAGGCACACTGGAGCTGTGAAAGGCATCCAAAAGGGAGTGCAAAAGTGCCACAACATGGCTGCTTTCACGGCTTTTTCCTTGGCAAGAAGCCTAACACCAGGCTGATTTCCCTTCCCAGGGTTACTGTTAGGCTTAGGCCTAGGGCTAGGATTTTTAAAACTAGGAAGCCCTTAGCTCCAGGCACACTGCAGCTGTTCAAGGCATCCCAAGGGGAGTACAAAAGTGCAACAACATGGCAGCTTTCACAGCTTTTTCCTTGGCACCATCCCTATACCTAGGCTGATTTATCTGCCTAGGGTTAGGGTTAGGGATCAGCCTAGGGCTTGGATTTCTTTAACCAGGAAGCCCTGAGTTCCAGGCTTACTTCATCTGCCAAAGGCATCCCAAAGGGAGTGCAGAAGTGCCACAACATGGCTGCTTTCACGGCTTTTCCCTTAGGAAGAACCCTAACACCCGGCTGATTTACCTTCCTAGGGTTACTGTTAGGCTTAGGCCTAGGACTTTTAAAACCAGGAAGCCCTGGGCTCCAGGCACACTGCAGCTGCGAAAGGCATCCCAAGGGGAGCGCAAAAGGGACGCAACTTGGCTGCCACCACTGATATTTCCATGAGACCATCCCGAACCATAGGCTGATTTTCCTTCCTAGGCTTAAGGTTTGAGTTACGCCTAGGGTAAGGGCTCTATTAACCAGAAAGCCCTGAGTTCCAAGAACACAGCAGCTGCGAAGGACTACCCAAGAAGAGCGCAAAAGTAGCACAACATGCCTGCCTCCACAGCTTTTTCCTTGGGGACATGCCTAATTCCTGGCTGATTTGCCTTTCTCGTCTTAGGGTTGGGGTTCGGCCTAGGGCTAGGATTTTTAAAATCAGGAAGCCCTGAGTTCCAGGCACACTGGAGCTGTGAAAGGCATCCAAAAGGGAGTGCAAAAGTGCCACAACATGGCTGCTTTCACGGCTTTTTCCTTGGCAAGAAGCCCAACACCAGGCTGATTTCCCTTCCCAGGGTTACTGTTAGGCTTAGGCCTAGGGCTAGGATTTTTAAAACTAGGAATCCCTTAGCTCCAGGCACACTGCAGCTGTTCAAGGCATCCCAAGGGGAGTACAAAAGTGCAACAACATGGCAGCTGTCACAGCTTTTTCCTTGGCACCATCCCTATACCTAGGCTGATTTATCTGCCTAGGGTTAGGGTTAGGGTTCAGCCTAGGGCTTGGATTTCTTTAACCAGGAAGCCCTGAGTTCCAGGCTTACTTCATCTGCCAAAGGCATCCCAAAGGGAGTGCAGAAGTGCCACAACATGGCTGCTTTCACGGCTTTTCCCTTAGGAAGTACCCTAATACCCGGCTGATTTACCTTCCTAGGGTTACTGTTAGGCTTAGGCCTAGGACTTTTAAAACCAGGAAGCCCTGGGCTCCAGGCACACTGCAGCTGCGAAAGGCATCCCAAGGGGAGCGCAAAAGTGACGCAACTTGGCTGCCACCACTGATATTTCCATGAGACCATCCCGAACCATAGGCTGATTTTCCTTCCTAGGGTTAAGGTTTGAGTTACGCCTAGGGTAAGGGCTCTATTAACCAGAAAGCCCTGAGTTGCAAGAACACAGCAGCTGCGAAGGACTAGCCAAGAAGAGCGCAAAAGTAGCACAACATGCCTGCCTCCACAGCTTTTTCCTTGGGGACATGCCTAATTCCTGGCTGATTTGCCTTTCTCGTCTTAGGGTTGGGGTTCGGCCTAGGGCTAGGATTTTTAAAATCAGGAAGCCCTGAGTTCCAGGCACACTGGAGCTGTGAAAGGCATCCAAAAGGGAGTGCAAAAGTGCCACAACATGGCTGCTTTCACGGCTTTTTCCTTGGCAAGAAGCCCAACACCAGGCTGATTTCCCTTCCCAGGGTTACTGTTAGGCTTAGGCCTAGGGCTAGGATTTTTAAAACTAGGAATCCCTTAGCTCCAGGCACACTGCAGCTGTTCAAGGCATCCCAAGGGGAGTACAAAAGTGCAACAACATGGCAGCTGTCACAGCTTTTTCCTTGGCACCATCCCTATACCTAGGCTGATTTATCTGCCTAGGGTTAGGGTTAGGGTTCAGCCTAGGGCTTGGATTTCTTTAACCAGGAAGCCCTGAGTTCCAGGCTTACTTCATCTGCCAAAGGCATCCCAAAGGGAGTGCAGAAGTGCCACAACATGGCTGCTTTCACGGCTTTTCCCTTAGGAAGTACCCTAATACCCGGCTGATTTACCTTCCTAGGGTTACTGTTAGGCTTAGGCCTAGGACTTTTAAAACCAGGAAGCCCTGGGCTCCAGGCACACTGCAGCTGCGAAAGGCATCCCAAGGGGAGCGCAAAAGTGACGCAACTTGGCTGCCACCACTGATATTTCCATGAGACCATCCCGAACCATAGGCTGATTTTCCTTCCTAGGCTTAAGGTTTGAGTTACGCCTAGGGTAAGGGTTCTATTAACCAGAAAGCCCTGAGTTGCAAGAACACAGCAGCTGCGAAGGACTAGCCAAGAAGAGCGCAAAAGTAGCACAACATGCCTGCCTCCACAGCTTTTTCCTTGGGGACATGCCTAATTCCTGGCTGATTTGCCTTTCTCGTCTTAGGGCTGGGGTTCGGCCTAGGGCTAGGATTTTTAAAATCAGGAAGCCCTGAGTTCCAGGCACACTGGAGCTGTGAAAGGCATCCAAAAGGGAGTGCAAAAGTGCCACAACATGGCTGCTTTAACGGCTTTTTCCTTGGCAAGAAGCCTAACACCAGGCTGATTTGCCTTCCCAGGGTTACTGTTAGGCTTAGGCCTAGGGCTAGGATTTTTAAAACTAGGACGCCCTTAGCTCCAGGCACACTGCAGCTGTTCAAGGCATCCCAAGGGGAGTACAAAAGTGCAACAACATGGCAGCTTTCACAGCTTTTTCCTTGGCACCATCCCTATAACTAGGCTGATTTATCTGCCTAGGGTTAGGGTTAGGGTTCAGCCTAGGGCTTGGATTTCATTAACCAGGAAGCCCTGAGTTCCAGGCTTACTTCATCTGCCAAAGGCATCCCAAAGGGAGTGCAGAAGTGCCACAACATGGCTGCTTTCACGGCTTTTCCCTTAGGAAGAACCCTAATACCCGGCTGATTTACCTTCCTAGGGTTACTGTTAGGCTTAGGCCTAGGACTTTTAAAACCAGGAAGCCCTGGGCTCCAGGCACACTGCAGCTGCGAAAGGCATCCCAAGGGGAGCGCAAAAGTGACGCAACTTGGCTGCCACCACTGATATTTCCATGAGACCATCCCGAACCATAGGCTGATTTTCCTTCCTAGGCTTAAGGTTTGAGTTACGCCTAGGGTAAGGGTTCTATTAACCAGAAAGCCCTGAGTTCCAAGAACACAGCAGCTGCGAAGGACTAGCCAAGAAGAGCGCAAAAGTAGCACAACATGCCTGCCTCCACAGCTTTTTCCTTGGGGACATGCCTAATTCCTGGCTGATTTGCCTTTCTCGTCTTAGGGTTGGGGTTCGGCCTAGGGCTAGGATTTTTAAAATCAGGAAGCCCTGAGTTCCAGGCACACTGGAGCTGTGAAAGGCATCCAAAAGGGAGTGCAAAAGTGCCACAACATGGCTGCTTTCACGGCTTTTTCCTTGGCAAGAAGCCTAACACCAGGCTGATTTACCTTCCCAGGGTTACTGTTAGGCTTAGGCCTAGGGCTAGGATTTTTGAAACTAGGAAGCCCTGGGCTCCAGGCACACTGCAGCTGTTCAAGGCATCCCAAGGGGAGTACAAAAGTGCAACAACATGGCAGCTTTCACAGCTTTTTCCTTGGCACCATCCCTATACCTAGGCTGATTTATCTGCCTAGGGTTAGGGTTAGGGTTCAGCCTAGGGCTTGGATTTCTTTAACCAGGAAGCCCTGAGTTCCAGGCTTACTTCATCTGCCAAAGGCATCCCAAAGGGAGTGCAGAAGTGCCACAACATGGCTGCTTTCACGGCTTTTCCCTTAGGAAGAACCCTAATACCCGGCTGATTTACCTTCCTAGGGTTACTGTTAGGCTTAGGCCTAGGACTTTTAAAACCAGGAAGCCCTGGGCTCCAGGCACACTGCAGCTGCGAAAGGCATCCCAAGGGGAGCGCAAAAGTGACGCAACTTGGCTGCCACCACTGATATTTCCATGAGACCATCCCGAACCATAGGCTGATTTTCCTTCCTAGGGTTAAGGTTTGAGTTACGCCTAGGGTAAGGGTTCTATTAACCAGAAAGCCCTGAGTTGCAAGAACACAGCAGCTGCGAAGGACTAGCCAAGAAGAGCGCAAAAGTAGCACAACATGCCTGCCTCCACAGCTTTTTCCTTGGGGACATGCCTAATTCCTGGCTGATTTGCCTTTCTCGTCTTAGGGTTGGGGTTCGGCCTAGGGCTAGGATTTTTAAAATCAGGAAGCCCTGAGTTCCAGGCACACTGGAGCTGTGAAAGGCATCCAAAAGGGAGTGCAAAAGTGCCACAACATGGCAGCTTTCACGGCTTTTTCCTTGGCAAGAAGCCTAACACCAGGCTGATTTCCCTTCCCAGGGTTACTGTTAGGCTTAGGCCTAGGGCTAGTATTTTTGAAACTAGGAAGCCCTGGGCTCCAGGCACACTGCAGCTGTTCAAGGCATCCCAAGGGGAGTACAAAAGTGCAACAACATGGCAGCTTTCACAGCTTTTTCCTTGGCACCATCCCTATAACTAGGCTGATTTATCTGCCTAGGGTTAGGGTTAGGGTTCAGCCTAGGGCTTGGATTTCTTTAACCAGGAAGCCCTGAGTTCCAAGCTTACTTCATCTGCCAAAGGCATCCCAAAGGGAGTGCAGAAGTGCCACAACATGGCTGCTTTCACGGCTTTTCCCTTAGGAAGAACCCTAATACCCGGCTGATTTACCTTCCTAGGGTTACTGTTAGGCTTAGGCCTAGGACTTTTAAAACCAGGAAGCCCTGGGCTCCAGGCACACTGCAGCTGCGAAAGGCATCCCAAGGGGAGCGCAAAAGTGACGCAACTTGGCTGCCACCACTGATATTTCCATGAGACCATCCTGAACCATAGGCTGATTTTCCTTCCTAGGGTTAAGGTTTGAGTTACGCCTAGGGCAAGGGCTCTATTAACCAGAAAGCCCTGAGTTGCAAGAACACAGCAGCTGCGAAGGACTAGCCAAGAAGAGCGCAAAAGTAGCACAACATGCCTGCCTCCACAGCTTTTTCCTTGGGGACATGCCTAATTCCTGGCTGATTTGCCTTTCTCGTCTTAGGGTTGGGGTTCGGCCTAGGGCTAGGATTTTTAAAATCAGGAAGCCCTGAGTTCCAGGCACACTGGAGCTGTGAAAGGCATCCAAAAGGGAGTGCAAAAGTGCCACAACATGGCAGCTTTCACGGCTTTTTCCTTGGCAAGAAGCCTAACACCAGGCTGATTTACCTTCCCAGGGTTACTGTTAGGCTTAGGCCTAGGGCTAGGATTTTTAAAACTAGGAAGCCCTTAGCTCCAGGCACACTGCAGCTGTTCAAGGCATCCCAAGGGGAGTACAAAAGTGCAACAACATGGCAGCTTTCACAGCTTTTTCCTTGGCACCATCCCTATACCTAGGCTGATTTATCTGCTTAGGGTTAGGGTTAGGGTTCAGCCTAGGGCTTGGATTTCTTTAACCAGGAAGCCCTGAGTTCCAGGCTTACTTCATCTGCCAAAGGCATCCCAAAGGGAGTGCAGAAGTGCCACAACATGGCTGCTTTCACGGCTTTTCCCTTAGGAAGAACCCTAATACCCGGCTGATTTACCTTCCTAGGGTTACTGTTAGGCTTAGGCCTAGGACTTTTAAAACCAGGAAGCCCTGGGCTCCAGGCACACTGCAGCTGCGAAAGGCATCCCAAGGGGAGCGCAAAAGTGACGCAACTTGGCTGCCACCACTGATATTTCCATGAGACCATCCCGAACCATAGGCTGATTTTCCTTCCTAGGGTTAAGGTTTGAGTTACGCCTAGGGTAAGGGTTCTATTAACCAGAAAGCCCTGAGTTCCAAGAACACAGCAGCTGCGAAGGACTAGCCAAGAAGAGCGCAAAAGTAGCACAACATGCCTGCCTCCACAGCTTTTTCCTTGGGGACATGCCTAATTCCTGGCTGATTTGCCTTTCTCGTCTTAGGGCTGGGGTTCGGCCTAGGGCTAGGATTTTTAAAATCAGGAAGCCCTGAGTTCCAGGCACACTGGAGCTGTGAAAGGCATCCAAAAGGGAGTGCAAAAGTGCCACAACATGGCTGCTTTCACGGCTTTTTCCTTGGCAAGAAGCCTAACACCAGGCTGATTTACCTTCCCAGGGTTACTGTTAGGCTTAGGCCTAGGGCTAGGATTTTTGCAACTAGGAAGCCCTGGGCTCCAGGCACACTGCAGCTGTTCAAGGCATCCCAAGGGGAGTACAAAAGTGCAACAACATGGCAGCTTTCACAGCTTTTTCCTTGGCACCATCCCTATACCTAGGCTGATTTATCTGCCTAGGGTTAGGGTTAGGGTTCAGCCTAGGGCTTGGATTTCTTTAACCAGGAAGCCCTGAGTTCCAGGCTTACTTCATCTGCCAAAGGCATCCCAAAGGGAGTGCAGAAGTGCCACAACATGGCTGCTTTCACGGCTTTTCCCTTAGGAAGAACCCTAATACCCGGCTGATTTACCTTCCTAGGGTTACTGTTAGGCTTAGGCCTAGGACTTTTAAAACCAGGAAGCCCTGGGCTCCAGGCACACTGCAGCTGCGAAAGGCATCCCAAGGGGAGCGCAAAAGTGACGCAACTTGGCTGCCACCACTGATATTTCCATGAGACCATCCCGAACCATAGGCTGATTTTCCTTCCTAGGCTTAAGGTTTGAGTTACGCCTAGGGTAAGGGCTCTATTAACCAGAAAGCCCTGAGTTGCAAGAACACAGCAGCTGCGAAGGACTAGCCAAGAAGAGCGCAAAAGTAGCACAACATGCCTGCCTCCACAGCTTTTTCCTTGGGGACATGCCTAATTCCTGGCTGATTTGCCTTTCTCGTCTTAGGGTTGGGGTTCGGCCTAGGGCTAGGATTTTTAAAATCAGGAAGCCCTGAGTTCCAGGCACACTGGAGCTGTGAAAGGCATCCAAAAGGGAGTGCAAAAGTGCCACAACATGGCTGCTTTCACGGCTTTTTCCTTGGCAAGAAGCCTAACACCAGGCTGATTTACCTTCCCAGGGTTACTGTTAGGCTTAGGCCTAGGGCTAGGATTTTTGAAACTAGGAAGCCCTGGGCTCCAGGCACACTGCAGCTGTTCAAGGCATCCCAAGGGGAGTACAAAAGTGCAACAACATGGCAGCTTTCACAGCTTTTTCCTTGGCACCATCCCTATACCTAGGCTGATTTATCTGCCTAGGGTTAGGGTTAGGGTTCAGCCTAGGGCTTGGATTTCTTTAACCAGGAAGCCCTGAGTTCCAGGCTTACTTCATCTGCCAAAGGCATCCCAAAGGGAGTGCAGAAGTGCCACAACATGGCTGCTTTCACGGCTTTTCCCTTAGGAAGAACCCTAATACCCGGCTGATTTACCTTCCTAGGGTTACTGTTAGGCTTAGGCCTAGGACTTTTAAAACCAGGAAGCCCTGGGCTCCAGGCACACTGCAGCTGCGAAAGGCATCCCAAGGGGAGCGCAAAAGTGACGCAACTTGGCTGCCACCACTGATATTTCCATGAGACCATCCCGAACCATAGGCTGATTTTCCTTCCTAGGCTTAAGGTTTGAGTTACGCCTAGGGTAAGGGTTCTATTAACCAGAAAGCCCTGAGTTGCAAGAACACAGCAGCTGCGAAGGACTAGCCAAGAAGAGCGCAAAAGTAGCACAACATGCCTGCCTCCACAGCTTTTTCCTTGGGGACATGCCTAATTCCTGGCTGATTTGCCTTTCTCGTCTTAGGGTTGGGGTTCGGCCTAGGGCTAGGATTTTTAAAATCAGGAAGCCCTGAGTTCCAGGCACACTGGAGCTGTGAAAGGCATCCAAAAGGGAGTGCAAAAGTGCCACAACATGGCTGCTTTCACGGCTTTTTCCTTGGCAAGAAGCCTAACACCAGGCTGATTTACCTTCCCAGGGTTACTGTTAGGCTTAGGCCTAGGGCTAGGATTTTTGAAACTAGGAAGCCCTGGGCTCCAGGCACACTGCAGCTGTTCAAGGCATCCCAAGGGGAGTACAAAAGTGCAACAACATGGCAGCTTTCACAGCTTTTTCCTTGGCACCATCCCTATACCTAGGCTGATTTATCTGCCTAGGGTTAGGGTTAGGGTTCAGCCTAGGGCTTGGATTTCTTTAACCAGGAAGCCCTGAGTTCCAGGCTTACTTCATCTGCCAAAGGCATCCCAAAGGGAGTGCAGAAGTGCCACAACATGGCTGCTTTCACGGCTTTTCCCTTAGGAAGAACCCTAATACCCGGCTGATTTACCTTCCTAGGGTTACTGTTAGGCTTAGGCCTAGGACTTTTAAAACCAGGAAGCCCTGGGCTCCAGGCACACTGCAGCTGCGAAAGGCATCCCAAGGGGAGCGCAAAAGTGACGCAACTTGGCTGCCACCACTGATATTTCCATGAGACCATCCCGAACCATAGGCTGATTTTCCTTCCTAGGCTTAAGGTTTGAGTTACGCCTAGGGTAAGGGCTCTATTAACCAGAAAGCCCTGAGTTCCAAGAACACAGCAGCTGCGAAGGACTACCCAAGAAGAGCGCAAAAGTAGCACAACATGCCTGCCTCCACAGCTTTTTCCTTGGGGACATGCCTAATTCCTGGCTGAATTGCCTTTCTCGTCTTAGGGTTGCGGTTCGGCCTAGGGCTAGGATTTTTAAAATCAGGAAGCCCTGAGTTCCAGGCACACTGGAGCTGTGAAAGGCATCCAAAAGGGAGTGCAAAAGTGCCACAACATGGCTGCTTTCACGGCTTTTTCCTTGGCAAGAAGCCTAACACCAGGCTGATTTACCTTCCCAGGGTTACTGTTAGGCTTAGGCCTAGGGCTAGGATTTTTGAAACTAGGAAGCCCTGGGCTCCAGGCACACTGCAGCTGTTCAAGGCATCCCAAGGGGAGTACAAAAGTGCAACAACATGGCAGCTTTCACAGCTTTTTCCTTGGCACCATCCCTATACCTAGGCTGATTTATCTGCCTAGGGTTAGGGTTAGGGTTCAGCCTAGGGCTTGGATTTCTTTAACCAGGAAGCCCTGAGTTCCAGGCTTACTTCATCTGCCAAAGGCATCCCAAAGGGAGTGCAGAAGTGCCACAACATGGCTGCTTTCACGGCTTTTCCCTTAGGAAGAACCCTAATACCCGGCTGATTTACCTTCCTAGGGTTACTGTTAGGCTTAGGCCTAGGACTTTTAAAACCAGGAAGCCCTGGGCTCCAGGCACACTGCAGCTGCGAAAGGCATCCCAAGGGGAGCGCAAAAGTGACGCAACTTGGCTGCCACCACTGATATTTCCATGAGACCATCCCGAACCATAGGCTGATTTTCCTTCCTAGGCTTAAGGTTTGAGTTACGCCTAGGGTAAGGGCTCTATTAACCAGAAAGCCCTGAGTTGCAAGAACACAGCAGCTGCGAAGGACTAGCCAAGAAGAGCGCAAAAGTAGCACAACATGCCTGCCTCCACAGCTTTTTCCTTGGGGACATGCCTAATTCCTGGCTGATTTGCCTTTCTCGTCTTAGGGTTGGGGTTCGGCCTAGGGCTAGGATTTTTAAAATCAGGAAGCCCTGAGTTCCAGGCACACTGGAGCTGTGAAAGGCATCCAAAAGGGAGTGCAAAAGTGCCACAACATGGCTGCTTTCACGGCTTTTTCCTTGGCAAGAAGCCTAACACCAGGCTGATTTACCTTCCCAGGGTTACTGTTAGGCTTAGGCCTAGGGCTAGGATTTTTGAAACTAGGAAGCCCTGGGCTCCAGGCACACTGCAGCTGTTCAAGGCATCCCAAGGGGAGTACAAAAGTGCAACAACATGGCAGCTTTCACAGCTTTTTCCTTGGCACCATCCCTATACCTAGGCTGATTTATCTGCCTAGGGTTAGGGTTAGGGTTCAGCCTAGGGCTTGGATTTCTTTAACCAGGAAGCCCTGAGTTCCAGGCTTACTTCATCTGCCAAAGGCATCCCAAAGGGAGTGCAGAAGTGCCACAACATGGCTGCTTTCACGGCTTTTCCCTTAGGAAGAACCCTAATACCCGGCTGATTTACCTTCCTAGGGTTACTGTTAGGCTTAGGCCTAGGACTTTTAAAACCAGGAAGCCCTGGGCTCCAGGCACACTGCAGCTGCGAAAGGCATCCCAAGGGGAGCGCAAAAGTGACGCAACTTGGCTGCCACCACTGATATTTCCATGAGACCATCCCGAACCATAGGCTGATTTTCCTTCCTAGGGTTAAGGTTTGAGTTACGCCTAGGGTAAGGGTTCTATTAACCAGAAAGCCCTGAGTTGCAAGAACACAGCAGCTGCGAAGGACTAGCCAAGAAGAGCGCAAAAGTAGCACAACATGCCTGCCTCCACAGCTTTTTCCTTGGGGACATGCCTAATTCCTGGCTGATTTGCCTTTCTCGTCTTAGGGTTGGGGTTCGGCCTAGGGCTAGGATTTTTAAAATCAGGAAGCCCTGAGTTCCAGGCCCACTGGAGCTGTGAAAGGCATCCAAAAGGGAGTGCAAAAGTGCCACAACATGGCTGCTTTCACGGCTTTTTCCTTGGCAAGAAGCCTAACACCAGGCTGATTTACCTTCCCAGGGTTACTGTTAGGCTTAGGCCTAGGGCTAGGATTTTTGCAACTAGGAAGCCCTGGGCTCCAGGCACACTGCAGCTGTTCAAGGCATCCCAAGGGGAGTACAAAAGTGCAACAACATGGCAGCTTTCACAGCTTTTTCCTTGGCACCATCCCTATACCTAGGCTGATTTATCTGCCTAGGGTTAGGGTTAGGGTTCAGCCTAGGGCTTGGATTTCTTTAACCAGGAAGCCCTGAGTTCCAGGCTTACTTCATCTGCCAAAGGCATCCCAAAGGGAGTGCAGAAGTGCCACAACATGGCTGCTTTCACGGCTTTTCCCTTAGGAAGAACCCTAATACCCGGCTGATTTACCTTCCTAGGGTTACTGTTAGGCTTAGGCCTAGGACTTTTAAAACCAGGAAGCCCTGGGCTCCAGGCACACTGCAGCTGCGAAAGGCATCCCAAGGGGAGCGCAAAAGTGACGCAACTTGGCTGCCACCACTGATATTTCCATGAGACCATCCCGAACCATAGGCTGATTTTCCTTCCTAGGCTTAAGGTTTGAGTTACGCCTAGGGTAAGGGTTCTATTAACCAGAAAGCCCTGAGTTGCAAGAACACAGCAGCTGCGAAGGACTAGCCAAGAAGAGCGCAAAAGTAGCACAACATGCCTGCCTCCACAGCTTTTTCCTTGGGGACATGCCTAATTCCTGGCTGATTTGCCTTTCTCGTCTTAGGGTTGGGGTTCGGCCTAGGGCTAGGATTTTTAAAATCAGGAAGCCCTGAGTTCCAGGCACACTGGAGCTGTGAAAGGCATCCAAAAGGGAGTGCAAAAGTGCCACAACATGGCTGCTTTCACGGCTTTTTCCTTGGCAAGAAGCCTAACACCAGGCTGATTTACCTTCCCAGGGTTACTGTTAGGCTTAGGCCTAGGGCTAGGATTTTTGAAACTAGGAAGCCCTGGGCTCCAGGCACACTGCAGCTGTTCAAGGCATCCCAAGGGGAGTACAAAAGTGCAACAACATGGCAGCTTTCACAGCTTTTTCCTTGGCACCATCCCTATACCTAGGCTGATTTATCTGCCTAGGGTTAGGGTTAGGGTTCAGCCTAGGGCTTGGATTTCTTTAACCAGGAAGCCCTGAGTTCCAGGCTTACTTCATCTGCCAAAGGCATCCCAAAGGGAGTGCAGAAGTGCCACAACATGGCTGCTTTCACGGCTTTTCCCTTAGGAAGAACCCTAATACCCGGCTGATTTACCTTCCTAGGGTTACTGTTAGGCTTAGGCCTAGGACTTTTAAAACCAGGAAGCCCTGGGCTCCAGGCACACTGCAGCTGCGAAAGGCATCCCAAGGGGAGCGCAAAAGTGACGCAACTTGGCTGCCACCACTGATATTTCCATGAGACCATCCCGAACCATAGGCTGATTTTCCTTCCTAGGGTTAAGGTTTGAGTTACGCCTAGGGTAAGGGTTCTATTAACCAGAAAGCCCTGAGTTGCAAGAACACAGCAGCTGCGAAGGACTAGCCAAGAAGAGCGCAAAAGTAGCACAACATGCCTGCCTCCACAGCTTTTTCCTTGGGGACATGCCTAATTCCTGGCTGATTTGCCTTTCTCGTCTTAGGGTTGGGGTTCGGCCTAGGGCTAGGATTTTTAAAATCAGGAAGCCCTGAGTTCCAGGCACACTGGAGCTGTGAAAGGCATCCAAAAGGGAGTGCAAAAGTGCCACAACATGGCTGCTTTCACGGCTTTTTCCTTGGCAAGAAGCCTAACACCAGGCTGATTTACCTTCCCAGGGTTACTGTTAGGCTTAGGCCTAGGGCTAGGATTTTTGAAACTAGGAAGCCCTGGGCTCCAGGCACACTGCAGCTGTTCAAGGCATCCCAAGGGGAGTACAAAAGTGCAACAACATGGCAGCTTTCACAGCTTTTTCCTTGGCACCATCCCTATACCTAGGCTGATTTATCTGCCTAGGGTTAGGGTTAGGGTTCAGCCTAGGGCTTGGATTTCTTTAACCAGGAAGCCCTGAGTTCCAGGCTTACTTCATCTGCCAAAGGCATCCCAAAGGGAGTGCAGAAGTGCCACAACATGGCTGCTTTCACGGCTTTTCCCTTAGGAAGAACCCTAATACCCGGCTGATTTACCTTCCTAGGGTTACTGTTAGGCTTAGGCCTAGGACTTTTAAAACCAGGAAGCCCTGGGCTCCAGGCACACTGCAGCTGCGAAAGGCATCCCAAGGGGAGCGCAAAAGTGACGCAACTTGGCTGCCACCACTGATATTTCCATGAGACCATCCCGAACCATAGGCTGATTTTCCTTCCTAGGCTTAAGGTTTGAGTTACGCCTAGGGTAAGGGCTCTATTAACCAGAAAGCCCTGAGTTCCAAGAACACAGCAGCTGCGAAGGACTAGCCAAGAAGAGCGCAAAAGTAGCACAACATGCCTGCCTCCACAGCTTTTTCCTTGGGGACATGCCTAATTCCTGGCTGAATTGCCTTTCTCGTCTTAGGGTTGGGGTTCGGCCTAGGGCTAGGATTTTTAAAATCAGGAAGCCCTGAGTTCCAGGCACACTGGAGCTGTGAAAGGCATCCAAAAGGGAGTGCAAAAGTGCCACAACATGGCTGCTTTCACGGCTTTTTCCTTGGCAAGAAGCCTAACACCAGGCTGATTTACCTTCCCAGGGTTACTGTTAGGCTTAGGCCTAGGGCTAGGATTTTTGCAACTAGGAAGCCCTGGGCTCCAGGCACACTGCAGCTGTTCAAGGCATCCCAAGGGGAGTACAAAAGTGCAACAACATGGCAGCTTTCACAGCTTTTTCCTTGGCACCATCCCTATACCTAGGCTGATTTATCTGCCTAGGGTTAGGGTTAGGGTTCAGCCTAGGGCTTGGATTTCTTTAACCAGGAAGCCCTGAGTTCCAGGCTTACTTCATCTGCCAAAGGCATCCCAAAGGGAGTGCAGAAGTGCCACAACATGGCTGCTTTCACGGCTTTTCCCTTAGGAAGAACCCTAATACCCGGCTGATTTACCTTCCTAGGGTTACTGTTAGGCTTAGGCCTAGGACTTTTAAAACCAGGAAGCCCTGGGCTCCAGGCACACTGCAGCTGCGAAAGGCATCCCAAGGGGAGCGCAAAAGTGACGCAACTTGGCTGCCACCACTGATATTTCCATGAGACCATCCCGAACCATAGGCTGATTTTCCTTCCTAGGGTTAAGGTTTGAGTTACGCCTAGGGTAAGGGTTCTATTAACCAGAAAGCCCTGAGTTGCAAGAACACAGCAGCTGCGAAGGACTAGCCAAGAAGAGCGCAAAAGTAGCACAACATGCCTGCCTCCACAGCTTTTTCCTGGGGGACATGCCTAATTCCTGGCTGATTTGCCTTTCTCCTCTTAGGGTTGGGGTTCGGCCTAGGGCTAGGATTTTTAAAATCAGGAAGCCCTGAGTTCCAGGCACACTGGAGCTGTGAAAGGCATCCAAAAGGGAGTGCAAAAGTGCCACAACATGGCTGCTTTCACGGCTTTTTCCTTGGCAAGAAGCCTAACAGCAGGCTGATTTACCTTCCCAGGGTTACTGTTAGGCTTAGGCCTAGGGCTAGGATTTTTGAAACTAGGAAGCCCTGGGCTCCAGGCACACTGCAGCTGTTCAAGGCATCCCAAGGGGAGTACAAAAGTGCAACAACATGGCAGCTTTCACAGCTTTTTCCTTGGCACCATCCCTATACCTAGGCTGATTTATCTGCCTAGGGTTAGGGTTAGGGTTCAGCCTAGGGCTTGGATTTCTTTAACCAGGAAGCCCTGAGTTCCAGGCTTACTTCATCTGCCAAAGGCATCCCAAAGGGAGTGCAGAAGTGCCACAACATGGCTGCTTTCACGGCTTTTCCCTTAGGAAGAACCCTAATACCCGGCTGATTTACCTTCCTAGGGTTACTGTTAGGCTTAGGCCTAGGACTTTTAAAACCAGGAAGCCCTGGGCTCCAGGCACACTGCAGCTGCGAAAGGCATCCCAAGGGGAGCGCAAAAGTGACGCAACTTGGCTGCCACCACTGATATTTCCATGAGACCATCCCGAACCATAGGCTGATTTTCCTTCCTAGGGTTAAGGTTTGAGTTACGCCTAGGGTAAGGGCTCTATTAACCAGAAAGCCCTGAGTTGCAAGAACACAGCAGCTGCGAAGGACTAGCCAAGAAGAGCGCAAAAGTAGCACAACATGCCTGCCTCCACAGCTTTTTCCTTGGGGACATGCCTAATTCCTGGCTGATTTGCCTTTCTCGTCTTAGGGTTGGGGTTCGGCCTAGGGCTAGGATTTTTAAAATCAGGAAGCCCTGAGTTCCAGGCACACTGGAGCTGTGAAAGGCATCCAAAAGGGAGTGCAAAAGTGCCACAACATGGCTGCTTTCACGGCTTTTTCCTTGGCAAGAAGCCTAACACCAGGCTGATTTACCTTCCCAGGGTTACTGTTAGGCTTAGGCCTAGGGCTAGGATTTTTGAAACTAGGAAGCCCTGGGCTCCAGGCACACTGCAGCTGTTCAAGGCATCCCAAGGGGAGTACAAAAGTGCAACAACATGGCAGCTTTCACAGCTTTTTCCTTGGCACCATCCCTATACCTAGGCTGATTTATCTGCCTAGGGTTAGGGTTAGGGTTCAGCCTAGGGCTTGGATTTCTTTAACCAGGAAGCCCTGAGTTCCAGGCTTACTTCATCTGCCAAAGGCATCCCAAAGGGAGTGCAGAAGTGCCACAACATGGCTGCTTTCACGGCTTTTCCCTTAGGAAGAACCCTAATACCCGGCTGATTTACCTTCCTAGGGTTACTGTTAGGCTTAGGCCTAGGACTTTTAAAACCAGGAAGCCCTGGGCTCCAGGCACACTGCAGCTGCGAAAGGCATCCCAAGGGGAGCGCAAAAGTGACGCAACTTGGCTGCCACCACTGATATTTCCATGAGACCATCCCGAACCATAGGCTGATTTTCCTTCCTAGGGTTAAGGTTTGAGTTACGCCTAGGGTAAGGGTTCTATTAACCAGAAAGCCCTGAGTTGCAAGAACACAGCAGCTGCGAAGGACTAGCCAAGAAGAGCGCAAAAGTAGCACAACATGCCTGCCTCCACAGCTTTTTCCTGGGGGACATGCCTAATTCCTGGCTGATTTGCCTTTCTCCTCTTAGGGTTGGGGTTCGGCCTAGGGCTAGGATTTTTAAAATCAGGAAGCCCTGAGTTCCAGGCACACTGGAGCTGTGAAAGGCATCCAAAAGGGAGTGCAAAAGTGCCACAACATGGCTGCTTTCACGGCTTTTTCCTTGGCAAGAAGCCTAACAGCAGGCTGATTTACCTTCCCAGGGTTACTGTTAGGCTTAGGCCTAGGGCTAGGATTTTTGAAACTAGGAAGCCCTGGGCTCCAGGCACACTGCAGCTGTTCAAGGCATCCCAAGGGGAGTACAAAAGTGCAACAACATGGCAGCTTTCACAGCTTTTTCCTTGGCACCATCCCTATACCTAGGCTGATTTATCTGCCTAGGGTTAGGGTTAGGGTTCAGCCTAGGGCTTGGATTTCTTTAACCAGGAAGCCCTGAGTTCCAGGCTTACTTCATCTGCCAAAGGCATCCCAAAGGGAGTGCAGAAGTGCCACAACATGGCTGCTTTCACGGCTTTTCCCTTAGGAAGAACCCTAATACCCGGCTGATTTACCTTCCTAGGGTTACTGTTAGGCTTAGGCCTAGGACTTTTAAAACCAGGAAGCCCTGGGCTCCAGGCACACTGCAGCTGCGAAAGGCATCCCAAGGGGAGCGCAAAAGTGACGCAACTTGGCTGCCACCACTGATATTTCCATGAGACCATCCCGAACCATAGGCTGATTTTCCTTCCTAGGGTTAAGGTTTGAGTTACGCCTAGGGTAAGGGCTCTATTAACCAGAAAGCCCTGAGTTGCAAGAACACAGCAGCTGCGAAGGACTAGCCAAGAAGAGCGCAAAAGTAGCACAACATGCCTGCCTCCACAGCTTTTTCCTTGGGGACATGCCTAATTCCTGGCTGATTTGCCTTTCTCGTCTTAGGGTTGGGGTTCGGCCTAGGGCTAGGATTTTTAAAATCAGGAAGCCCTGAGTTCCAGGCACACTGGAGCTGTGAAAGGCATCCAAAAGGGAGTGCAAAAGTGCCACAACATGGCTGCTTTCACGGCTTTTTCCTTGGCAAGAAGCCTAACACCAGGCTGATTTACCTTCCCAGGGTTACTGTTAGGCTTAGGCCTAGGGCTAGGATTTTTGAAACTAGGAAGCCCTGGGCTCCAGGCACACTGCAGCTGTTCAAGGCATCCCAAGGGGAGTACAAAAGTGCAACAACATGGCAGCTTTCACAGCTTTTTCCTTGGCACCATCCCTATACCTAGGCTGATTTATCTGCCTAGGGTTAGGGTTAGGGTTCAGCCTAGGGCTTGGATTTCTTTAACCAGGAAGCCCTGAGTTCCAGGCTTACTTCATCTGCCAAAGGCATCCCAAAGGGAGTGCAGAAGTGCCACAACATGGCTGCTTTCACGGCTTTTCCCTTAGGAAGAACCCTAATACCCGGCTGATTTACCTTCCTAGGGTTACTGTTAGGCTTAGGCCTAGGACTTTTAAAACCAGGAAGCCCTGGGCTCCAGGCACACTGCAGCTGCGAAAGGCATCCCAAGGGGAGCGCAAAAGTGACGCAACTTGGCTGCCACCACTGATATTTCCATGAGACCATCCCGAACCATAGGCTGATTTTCCTTCCTAGGCTTAAGGTTTGAGTTACGCCTAGGGTAAGGGCTCTATTAACCAGAAAGCCCTGAGTTCCAAGAACACAGCAGCTGCGAAGGACTAGCCAAGAAGAGCGCAAAAGTAGCACAACATGCCTGCCTCCACAGCTTTTTCGTTGGGGACATGCCTAATTCCTGGCTGATTTGCCTTTCTCGTCTTAGGGTTGGGGTTCGGCCTAGGGCTAGGATTTTTAAAATCAGGAAGCCCTGAGTTCCAGGCACACTGGAGCTGTGAAAGGCATCCAAAAGGGAGTGCAAAAGTGCCACAACATGGCTGCTTTCACGGCTTTTTCCTTGGCAAGAAGCCTAACACCAGGCTGATTTACCTTCCCAGGGTTACTGTTAGGCTTAGGCCTAGGGCTAGGATTTTTGAAACTAGGAAGCCCTGGGCTCCAGGCACACTGCAGCTGTTCAAGGCATCCCAAGGGGAGTACAAAAGTGCAACAACATGGCAGCTTTCACAGCTTTTTCCTTGGCACCATCCCTATACCTAGGCTGATTTATCTGCCTAGGGTTAGGGTTAGGGTTCAGCCTAGGGCTTGGATTTCTTTAACCAGGAAGCCCTGAGTTCCAGGCTTACTTCATCTGCCAAAGGCATCCCAAAGGGAGTGCAGAAGTGCCACAACATGGCTGCTTTCACGGCTTTTCCCTTAGGAAGAACCCTAATACCCGGCTGATTTACCTTCCTAGGGTTACTGTTAGGCTTAGGCCTAGGACTTTTAAAACCAGGAAGCCCTGGGCTCCAGGCACACTGCAGCTGCGAAAGGCATCCCAAGGGGAGCGCAAAAGTGACGCAACTTGGCTGCCACCACTGATATTTCCATGAGACCATCCCGAACCATAGGCTGATTTTCCTTCCTAGGCTTAAGGTTTGAGTTACGCCTAGGGTAAGGGCTCTATTAACCAGAAAGCCCTGAGTTGCAAGAACACAGCAGCTGCGAAGGACTAGCCAAGAAGAGCGCAAAAGTAGCACAACATGCCTGCCTCCACAGCTTTTTCCTTGGGGACATGCCTAATTCCTGGCTGATTTGCCTTTCTCGTCTTAGGGTTGGGGTTCGGCCTAGGGCTAGGATTTTTAAAATCAGGAAGCCCTGAGTTCCAGGCACACTGGAGCTGTGAAAGGCATCCAAAAGGGAGTGCAAAAGTGCCACAACATGGCTGCTTTCACGGCTTTTTCCTTGGCAAGAAGCCTAACACCAGGCTGATTTACCTTCCCAGGGTTACTGTTAGGCTTAGGCCTAGGGCTAGGATTTTTAAAACTAGGAAGCCCTGGGCTCCAGGCACACTGCAGCTGTTCAAGGCATCCCAAGGGGAGTACAAAAGTGCAACAACATGGCAGCTTTCACAGCTTTTTCCTTGGCACCATCCCTATACCTAGGCTGATTTATCTGCCTAGGGTTAGGGTTAGGGTTCAGCCTAGGGCTTGGATTTCTTTAACCAGGAAGCCCTGAGTTCCAGGCTTACTTCATCTGCCAAAGGCATCCCAAAGGGAGTGCAGAAGTGCCACAACATGGCTGCTTTCACGGCTTTTCCCTTAGGAAGAACCCTAATACCCGGCTGATTTACCTTCCTAGGGTTACTGTTAGGCTTAGGCCTAGGACTTTTAAAACCAGGAAGCCCTGGGCTCCAGGCACACTGCAGCTGCGAAAGGCATCCCAAGGGGAGCGCAAAAGTGACGCAACTTGGCTGCCACCACTGATATTTCCATGAGACCATCCCGAACCATAGGCTGATTTTCCTTCCTAGGCTTAAGGTTTGAGTTACGCCTAGGGTAAGGGTTCTATTAACCAGAAAGCCCTGAGTTCCAAGAACACAGCAGCTGCGAAGGACTAGCCAAGAAGAGCGCAAAAGTAGCACAACATGCCTGCCTCCACAGCTTTTTCCTTGGGGACATGCCTAATTCCTGGCTGATTTGCCTTTCTCGTCTTAGGGTTGGGGTTCGGCCTAGGGCTAGGATTTTTAAAATCAGGAAGCCCTGAGTTCCAGGCACACTGGAGCTGTGAAAGGCATCCAAAAGGGAGTGCAAAAGTGCCACAACATGGCTGCTTTCACGGCTTTTTCCTTGGCAAGAAGCCTAACACCAGGCTGATTTACCTTCCCAGGGTTACTGTTAGGCTTAGGCCTAGGGCTAGGATTTTTGAAACTAGGAAGCCCTGGGCTCCAGGCACACTGCAGCTGTTCAAGGCATCCCAAGGGGAGTACAAAAGTGCAACAACATGGCAGCTTTCACAGCTTTTTCCTTGGCACCATCCCTATACCTAGGCTGATTTATCTGCCTAGGGTTAGGGTTAGGGTTCAGCCTAGGGCTTGGATTTCTTTAACCAGGAAGCCCTGAGTTCCAGGCTTACTTCATCTGCCAAAGGCATCCCAAAGGGAGTGCAGAAGTGCCACAACATGGCTGCTTTCACGGCTTTTCCCTTAGGAAGAACCCTAATACCCGGCTGATTTACCTTCCTAGGGTTACTGTTAGGCTTAGGCCTAGGACTTTTAAAACCAGGAAGCCCTGGGCTCCAGGCACACTGCAGCTGCGAAAGGCATCCCAAGGGGAGCGCAAAAGTGACGCAACTTGGCTGCCACCACTGATATTTCCATGAGACCATCCCGAACCATAGGCTGATTTTCCTTCCTAGGCTTAAGGTTTGAGTTACGCCTAGGGTAAGGGCTCTATTAACCAGAAAGCCCTGAGTTCCAAGAACACAGCAGCTGCGAAGGACTAGCCAAGAAGAGCGCAAAAGTAGCACAACATGCCTGCCTCCACAGCTTTTTCCTTGGGGACATGCCTAATTCCTGGCTGATTTGCCTTTCTCGTCTTAGGGTTGGGGTTCGGCCTAGGGCTAGGATTTTTAAAATCAGGAAGCCCTGAGTTCCAGGCACACTGGAGCTGTGAAAGGCATCCAAAAGGGAGTGCAAAAGTGCCACAACATGGCAGCTTTCACGGCTTTTTCCTTGGCAAGAAGCCTAACACCAGGCTGATTTACTTTCCCAGGGTTACTGTTAGGCTTAGGCCTAGGGCTAGGATTTTTGAAACTAGGAAGCCCTGGGCTCCAGGCACACTGCAGCTGTTCAAGGCATCCCAAGGGGAGTACAAAAGTGCAACAACATGGCAGCTTTCACAGCTTTTTCCTTGGCACCATCCCTATACCTAGGCTGATTTATCTGCCTAGGGTTAGGGTTAGGGTTCAGCCTAGGGCTTGGATTTCTTTAACCAGGAAGCCCTGAGTTCCAGGCTTACTTCATCTGCCAAAGGCATCCCAAAGGGAGTGCAGAAGTGCCACAACATGGCTGCTTTCACGGCTTTTCCCTTAGGAAGAACCCTAATACCCGGCTGATTTACCTTCCTAGGGTTACTGTTAGGCTTAGGCCTAGGACTTTTAAAACCAGGAAGCCCTGGGCTCCAGGCACACTGCAGCTGCGAAAGGCATCCCAAGGGGAGCGCAAAAGTGACGCAACTTGGCTGCCACCACTGATATTTCCATGAGACCATCCCGAACCATAGGCTGATTTTCCTTCCTAGGCTTAAGGTTTGAGTTACGCCTAGGGTAAGGGCTCTATTAACCAGAAAGCCCTGAGTTCCAAGAACACAGCAGCTGCGAAGGACTAGCCAAGAAGAGCGCAAAAGTAGCACAACATGCCTGCCTCCACAGCTTTTTCCTTGGGGACATGCCTAATTCCTGGCTGATTTGCCTTTCTCGTCTTAGGGTTGGGGTTCGGCCTAGGGCTAGGATTTTTAAAATCAGGAAGCCCTGAGTTCCAGGCACACTGGAGCTGTGAAAGGCATCCAAAAGGGAGTGCAAAAGTGCCACAACATGGCTGCTTTCACGGCTTTTTCCTTGGCAAGAAGCCTAACACCAGGCTGATTTACCTTCCCAGGGTTACTGTTAGGCTTAGGCCTAGGGCTAGGATTTTTGAAACTAGGAAGCCCTGGGCTCCAGGCACACTGCAGCTGTTCAAGGCATCCCAAGGGGAGTACAAAAGTGCAACAACATGGCAGCTTTCACAGCTTTTTCCTTGGCACCATCCCTATACCTAGGCTGATTTATCTGCCTAGGGTTAGGGTTAGGGTTCAGCCTAGGGCTTGGATTTCTTTAACCAGGAAGCCCTGAGTTCCAGGCTTACTTCATCTGCCAAAGGCATCCCAAAGGGAGTGCAGAAGTGCCACAACATGGCTGCTTTCACGGCTTTTCCCTTAGGAAGAACCCTAATACCCGGCTGATTTACCTTCCTAGGGTTACTGTTAGGCTTAGGCCTAGGACTTTTAAAACCAGGAAGCCCTGGGCTCCAGGCACACTGCAGCTGCGAAAGGCATCCCAAGGGGAGCGCAAAAGTGACGCAACTTGGCTGCCACCACTGATATTTCCATGAGACCATCCCGAACCATAGGCTGATTTTCCTTCCTAGGCTTAAGGTTTGAGTTACGCCTAGGGTAAGGGCTCTATTAACCAGAAAGCCCTGAGTTCCAAGAACACAGCAGCTGCGAAGGACTAGCCAAGAAGAGCGCAAAAGTAGCACAACATGCCTGCCTCCACAGCTTTTTCCTTGGGGACATGCCTAATTCCTGGCTGATTTGCCTTTCTCGTCTTAGGGTTGGGGTTCGGCCTAGGGCTAGGATTTTTAAAATCAGGAAGCCCTGAGTTCCAGGCACACTGGAGCTGTGAAAGGCATCCAAAAGGGAGTGCAAAAGTGCCACAACATGGCTGCTTTCACGGCTTTTTCCTTGGCAAGAAGCCTAACACCAGGCTGATTTACCTTCCCAGGGTTACTGTTAGGCTTAGGCCTAGGGCTAGGATTTTTGAAACTAGGAAGCCCTGGGCTCCAGGCACACTGCAGCTGTTCAAGGCATCCCAAGGGGAGTACAAAAGTGCAACAACATGGCAGCTTTCACAGCTTTTTCCTTGGCACCATCCCTATACCTAGGCTGATTTATCTGCCTAGGGTTAGGGTTAGGGTTCAGCCTAGGGCTTGGATTTCTTTAACCAGGAAGCCCTGAGTTCCAGGCTTACTTCATCTGCCAAAGGCATCCCAAAGGGAGTGCAGAAGTGCCACAACATGGCTGCTTTCACGGCTTTTCCCTTAGGAAGAACCCTAATACCCGGCTGATTTACCTTCCTAGGGTTACTGTTAGGCTTAGGCCTAGGACTTTTAAAACCAGGAAGCCCTGGGCTCCAGGCACACTGCAGCTGCGAAAGGCATCCCAAGGGGAGCGCAAAAGTGACGCAACTTGGCTGCCACCACTGATATTTCCATGAGACCATCCCGAACCATAGGCTGATTTTCCTTCCTAGGCTTAAGGTTTGAGTTACGCCTAGGGTAAGGGCTCTATTAACCAGAAAGCCCTGAGTTCCAAGAACACAGCAGCTGCGAAGGACTAGCCAAGAAGAGCGCAAAAGTAGCACAACATGCCTGCCTCCACAGCTTTTTCCTTGGGGACATGCCTAATTCCTGGCTGATTTGCCTTTCTCGTCTTAGGGTTGGGGTTCGGCCTAGGGCTAGGATTTTTAAAATCAGGAAGCCCTGAGTTCCAGGCACACTGGAGCTGTGAAAGGCATCCAAAAGGGAGTGCAAAAGTGCCACAACATGGCTGCTTTCACGGCTTTTTCCTTGGCAAGAAGCCTAACACCAGGCTGATTTACCTTCCCAGGGTTACTGTTAGGCTTAGGCCTAGGGCTAGGATTTTTGAAACTAGGAAGCCCTGGGCTCCAGGCACACTGCAGCTGTTCAAGGCATCCCAAGGGGAGTACAAAAGTGCAACAACATGGCAGCTTTCACAGCTTTTTCCTTGGCACCATCCCTATACCTAGGCTGATTTATCTGCCTAGGGTTAGGGTTAGGGTTCAGCCTAGGGCTTGGATTTCTTTAACCAGGAAGCCCTGAGTTCCAGGCTTACTTCATCTGCCAAAGGCATCCCAAAGGGAGTGCAGAAGTGCCACAACATGGCTGCTTTCACGGCTTTTCCCTTAGGAAGAACCCTAATACCCGGCTGATTTACCTTCCTAGGGTTACTGTTAGGCTTAGGCCTAGGACTTTTAAAACCAGGAAGCCCTGGGCTCCAGGCACACTGCAGCTGCGAAAGGCATCCCAAGGGGAGCGCAAAAGTGACGCAACTTGGCTGCCACCACTGATATTTCCATGAGACCATCCCGAACCATAGGCTGATTTTCCTTCCTAGGCTTAAGGTTTGAGTTACGCCTAGGGTAAGGGTCTATTAACCAGAAAGCCCTGAGTTGCAAGAACACAGCAGCTGCGAAGGACTAGCCAAGAAGAGCGCAAAAGTAGCACAACATGCCTGCCTCCACAGCTTTTTCCTTGGGGACATGCCTAATTCCTGGCTGATTTGCCTTTCTCGTCTTAGGGTTGGGGTTCGGCCTAGGGCTAGGATTTTTAAAATCAGGAAGCCCTGAGTTCCAGGCACACTGGAGCTGTGAAAGGCATCCAAAAGGGAGTGCAAAAGTGCCACAACATGGCTGCTTTCACGGCTTTTTCCTTGGCAAGAAGCCTAACACCAGGCTGATTTACCTTCCCAGGGTTACTGTTAGGCTTAGGCCTAGGGCTAGGATTTTTGAAACTAGGAAGCCCTGGGCTCCAGGCACACTGCAGCTGTTCAAGGCATCCCAAGGGGAGTACAAAAGTGCAACAACATGGCAGCTTTCACAGCTTTTTCCTTGGCACCATCCCTATACCTAGGCTGATTTATCTGCCTAGGGTTAGGGTTAGGGTTCAGCCTAGGGCTTGGATTTCTTTAACCAGGAAGCCCTGAGTTCCAGGCTTACTTCATCTGCCAAAGGCATCCCAAAGGGAGTGCAGAAGTGCCACAACATGGCTGCTTTCACGGCTTTTCCCTTAGGAAGAACCCTAATACCCGGCTGATTTACCTTCCTAGGGTTACTGTTAGGCTTAGGCCTAGGACTTTTAAAACCAGGAAGCCCTGGGCTCCAGGCACACTGCAGCTGCGAAAGGCATCCCAAGGGGAGCGCAAAAGTGACGCAACTTGGCTGCCACCACTGATATTTCCATGAGACCATCCCGAACCATAGGCTGATTTTCCTTCCTAGGCTTAAGGTTTGAGTTACGCCTAGGGTAAGGGCTCTATTAACCAGAAAGCCCTGAGTTGCAAGAACACAGCAGCTGCGAAGGACTAGCCAAGAAGAGCGCAAAAGTAGCACAACATGCCTGCCTCCACAGCTTTTTCCTTGGGGACATGCCTAATTCCTGGCTGATTTGCCTTTCTCGTCTTAGGGTTGGGGTTCGGCCTAGGGCTAGGATTTTTAAAATCAGGAAGCCCTGAGTTCCAGGCACACTGGAGCTGTGAAAGGCATCCAAAAGGGAGTGCAAAAGTGCCACAACATGGCTGCTTTCACGGCTTTTTCCTTGGCAAGAAGCCTAACACCAGGCTGATTTACCTTCCCAGGGTTACTGTTAGGCTTAGGCCTAGGGCTAGGATTTTTGAAACTAGGAAGCCCTGGGCTCCAGGCACACTGCAGCTGTTCAAGGCATCCCAAGGGGAGTACAAAAGTGCAACAACATGGCAGCTTTCACAGCTTTTTCCTTGGCACCATCCCTATACCTAGGCTGATTTATCTGCCTAGGGTTAGGGTTAGGGTTCAGCCTAGGGCTTGGATTTCTTTAACCAGGAAGCCCTGAGTTCCAGGCTTACTTCATCTGCCAAAGGCATCCCAAAGGGAGTGCAGAAGTGCCACAACATGGCTGCTTTCACGGCTTTTCCCTTAGGAAGAACCCTAATACCCGGCTGATTTACCTTCCTAGGGTTACTGTTAGGCTTAGGCCTAGGACTTTTAAAACCAGGAAGCCCTGGGCTCCAGGCACACTGCAGCTGCGAAAGGCATCCCAAGGGGAGCGCAAAAGTGACGCAACTTGGCTGCCACCACTGATATTTCCATGAGACCATCCCGAACCATAGGCTGATTTTCCTTCCTAGGCTTAAGGTTTGAGTTACGCCTAGGGTAAGGGTCTATTAACCAGAAAGCCCTGAGTTGCAAGAACACAGCAGCTGCGAAGGACTAGCCAAGAAGAGCGCAAAAGTAGCACAACATGCCTGCCTCCACAGCTTTTTCCTTGGGGACATGCCTAATTCCTGGCTGATTTGCCTTTCTCGTCTTAGGGTTGGGGTTCGGCCTAGGGCTAGGATTTTTAAAATCAGGAAGCCCTGAGTTCCAGGCACACTGGAGCTGTGAAAGGCATCCAAAAGGGAGTGCAAAAGTGCCACAACATGGCTGCTTTCACGGCTTTTTCCTTGGCAAGAAGCCTAACACCAGGCTGATTTACCTTCCCAGGGTTACTGTTAGGCTTAGGCCTAGGGCTAGGATTTTTGAAACTAGGAAGCCCTGGGCTCCAGGCACACTGCAGCTGTTCAAGGCATCCCAAGGGGAGTACAAAAGTGCAACAACATGGCAGCTTTCACAGCTTTTTCCTTGGCACCATCCCTATACCTAGGCTGATTTATCTGCCTAGGGTTAGGGTTAGGGTTCAGCCTAGGGCTTGGATTTCTTTAACCAGGAAGCCCTGAGTTCCAGGCTTACTTCATCTGCCAAAGGCATCCCAAAGGGAGTGCAGAAGTGCCACAACATGGCTGCTTTCACGGCTTTTCCCTTAGGAAGAACCCTAATACCCGGCTGATTTACCTTCCTAGGGTTACTGTTAGGCTTAGGCCTAGGACTTTTAAAACCAGGAAGCCCTGGGCTCCAGGCACACTGCAGCTGCGAAAGGCATCCCAAGGGGAGCGCAAAAGTGACGCAACTTGGCTGCCACCACTGATATTTCCATGAGACCATCCCGAACCATAGGCTGATTTTCCTTCCTAGGGTTAAGGTTTGAGTTACGCCTAGGGTAAGGGCTCTATTAACCAGAAAGCCCTGAGTTGCAAGAACACAGCAGCTGCGAAGGACTAGCCAAGAAGAGCGCAAAAGTAGCACAACATGCCTGCCTCCACAGCTTTTTCCTTGGGGACATGCCTAATTCCTGGCTGATTTGCCTTTCTCGTCTTAGGGTTGGGGTTCGGCCTAGGGCTAGGATTTTTAAAATCAGGAAGCCCTGAGTTCCAGGCACACTGGAGCTGTGAAAGGCATCCAAAAGGGAGTGCAAAAGTGCCACAACATGGCTGCTTTCACGGCTTTTTCCTTGGCAAGAAGCCTAACACCAGGCTGATTTACCTTCCCAGGGTTACTGTTAGGCTTAGGCCTAGGGCTAGGATTTTTGAAACTAGGAAGCCCTGGGCTCCAGGCACACTGCAGCTGTTCAAGGCATCCCAAGGGGAGTACAAAAGTGCAACAACATGGCAGCTTTCACAGCTTTTTCCTTGGCACCATCCCTATACCTAGGCTGATTTATCTGCCTAGGGTTAGGGTTAGGGTTCAGCCTAGGGCTTGGATTTCTTTAACCAGGAAGCCCTGAGTTCCAGGCTTACTTCATCTGCCAAAGGCATCCCAAAGGGAGTGCAGAAGTGCCACAACATGGCTGCTTTCACGGCTTTTCCCTTAGGAAGAACCCTAATACCCGGCTGATTTACCTTCCTAGGGTTACTGTTAGGCTTAGGCCTAGGACTTTTAAAACCAGGAAGCCCTGGGCTCCAGGCACACTGCAGCTGCGAAAGGCATCCCAAGGGGAGCGCAAAAGTGACGCAACTTGGCTGCCATCACTGATATTTCCATGAGACCATCCCGAACCATAGGCTGATTTTCCTTCCTAGGGTTAAGGTTTGAGTTACGCCTAGGGTAAGGGCTCTATTAACCAGAAAGCCCTGAGTTGCAAGAACACAGCAGCTGCGAAGGACTAGCCAAGAAGAGCACAAAAGTAGCACAACATGCCTGCCTCCACAGCTTTTTCCTTGGGGACATGCCTAATTCCTGGCTGAATTGCCTTTCTCGTCTTAGGGTTGGGGTTCGGCCTAGGGCTAGGATTTTTAAAATCAGGAAGCCCTGAGTTCCAGGCACACTGGAGCTGTGAAAGGCATCCAAAAGGGAGTGCAAAAGTGCCACAACATGGCTGCTTTCACGGCTTTTTCCTTGGCAAGAAGCCTAACACCAGGCTGATTTACCTTCCCAGGGTTACTGTTAGGCTTAGGCCTAGGGCTAGGATTTTGAAACTAGGAAGCCCTGGGCTCCAGGCACACTGCAGCTGTTCAAGGCATCCCAAGGGGAGTACAAAAGTGCAACAACATGGCAGCTTTCACAGCTTTTTCCTTGGCACCATCCCTATACCTAGGCTGATTTATCTGCCTAGGGTTAGGGTTAGGGTTCAGCCTAGGGCTTGGATTTCTTTAACCAGGAAGCCCTGAGTTCCAGGCTTACTTCATCTGCCAAAGGCATCCCAAAGGGAGTGCAGAAGTGCCACAACATGGCTGCTTTCACGGCTTTTCCCTTAGGAAGAACCCTAATACCTGGCTGATTTACCTTCCTAGGGTTACTGTTAGGCTTAGGCCTAGGACTTTTAAAACCAGGAAGCCCTGGGCTCCAGGCACACTGCAGCTGCGAAAGGCATCCCAAGGGGAGCGCAAAAGTGACGCAACTTGGCTGCCACCACTGATATTTCCATGAGACCATCCCGAACCATAGGCTGATTTTCCTTCCTAGGGTTAAGGTTTGAGTTACGCCTAGGGTAAGGGCTCTATTAACCAGAAAGCCCTGAGTTGCAAGAACACAGCAGCTGCGAAGGACTAGCCAAGAAGAGCGCAAAAGTAGCACAACATGCCTGCCTCCACAGCTTTTTCCTTGGGGACATGCCTAATTCCTGGCTGATTTGCCTTTCTCGTCTTAGGGTTGGGGTTCGGCCTAGGGCTAGGATTTTTAAAATCAGGAAGCCCTGAGTTCCAGGCACACTGGAGCTGTGAAAGGCATCCAAAAGGGAGTGCAAAAGTGCCACAACATGGCTGCTTTCACGGCTTTTTCCTTGGCAAGAAGCCTAACACCAGGCTGATTTCCCTTCCCAGGGTTACTGTTAGGCTTAGGCCTAGGGCTAGGATTTTTGAAACTAGGAAGCCCTGGGCTCCAGGCACACTGCAGCTGTTCAAGGCATCCCAAGGGGAGTACAAAAGTGCAACAACATGGCAGCTTTCACAGCTTTTTCCTTGGCACCATCCCTATACCTAGGCTGATTTATCTGCCTAGGGTTAGGGTTAGGGTTCAGCCTAGGGCTTGGATTTCTTTAACCAGGAAGCCCTGAGTTCCAGGCTTACTTCATCTGCCAAAGGCATCCCAAAGGGAGTGCAGAAGTGCCACAACATGGCTGCTTTCACGGCTTTTCCCTTAGGAAGAACCCTAATACCCGGCTGATTTACCTTCCTAGGGTTACTGTTAGGCTTAGGCCTAGGACTTTTAAAACCAGGAAGCCCTGGGCTCCAGGCACACTGCAGCTGCGAAAGGCATCCCAAGGGGAGCGCAAAAGTGACGCAACTTGGCTGCCACCACTGATATTTCCATGAGACCATCCCGAACCATAGGCTGATTTTCCTTCCTAGGGTTAAGGTTTGAGTTACGCCTAGGGTAAGGGCTCTATTAACCAGAAAGCCCTGAGTTCCAAGAACACAGCAGCTGCGAAGGACTAGCCAAGAAGAGCGCAAAAGTAGCACAACATGCCTGCCTCCACAGCTTTTTCCTTGGGGACATGCCTAATTCCTGGCTGATTTGCCTTTCTCGTCTTAGGGTTGGGGTTCGGCCTAGGGCTAGGATTTTTAAAATCAGGAAGCCCTGAGTTCCAGGCACACTGGAGCTGTGAAAGGCATCCAAAAGGGAGTGCAAAAGTGCCACAACATTGCAGCTTTCACGGCTTTTTCCTTGGCAAGAAGCCTAACACCAGGCTGATTTACTTTCCCAGGGTTACTGTTAGGCTTAGGCCTAGGGCTAGGATTTTTAAAACTAGGAAGCCCTTAGCTCCAGGCACACTGCAGCTGTTCAAGGCATCCCAAGGGGAGTACAAAAGTGCAACAACATGGCAGCTTTCACAGCTTTTTCCTTGGCACCATCCCTATACGTAGGCTGATTTATCTGCCTAGGGTTAGGGTTAGGGTTCAGCCTAGGGCTTGGATTTCTTTAACCAGGAAGCCCTGAGTTCCAGGCTTACTTCATCTGCCAAAGGCATCCCAAAGGGAGTGCAGAAGTGCCACAACATGGCTGCTTTCACGGCTTTTCCCTTAGGAAGAACCCTAATACCCGGCTGATTTACCTTCCTAGGGTTACTGTTAGGCTTAGGCCTAGGACTTTTAAAACCAGGAAGCCCTGGGCTCCAGGCACACTGCAGCTGCGAAAGGCATCCCAAGGGGAGCGCAAAAGTGACGCAACTTGGCTGCCACCACTGATATTTCCATGAGACCATCCCGAACCATAGGCTGATTTTCCTTCCTAGGCTTAAGGTTTGAGTTACGCCTAGGGTAAGGGCTCTATTAACCAGAAAGCCCTGAGTTGCAAGAACACAGCAGCTGCGAAGGACTAGCCAAGAAGAGCGCAAAAGTAGCACAACATGCCTGCCTCCACAGCTTTTTCCTTGGGGACATGCCTAATTCCTGGCTGATTTGCCTTTCTCGTCTTAGGGTTGGGGTTCGGCCTAGGGCTAGGATTTTTAAAATCAGGAAGCCCTGAGTTCCAGGCACACTGGAGCTGTGAAAGGCATCCAAAAGGGAGTGCAAAAGTGCCACAACATGGCTGCTTTCACGGCTTTTTCCTTGGCAAGAAGCCTAACACCAGGCTGATTTACCTTCCCAGGGTTACTGTTAGGCTTAGGCCTAGGGCTAGGATTTTTGAAACTAGGAAGCCCTGGGCTCCAGGCACACTGCAGCTGTTCAAGGCATCCCAAGGGGAGTACAAAAGTGCAACAACATGGCAGCTTTCACAGCTTTTTCCTTGGCACCATCCCTATACCTAGGCTGATTTATCTGCCTAGGGTTAGGGTTAGGGTTCAGCCTAGGGCTTGGATTTCTTTAACCAGGAAGCCCTGAGTTCCAGGCTTACTTCATCTGCCAAAGGCATCCCAAAGGGAGTGCAGAAGTGCCACAACATGGCTGCTTTCACGGCTTTTCCCTTAGGAAGAACCCTAATACCCGGCTGATTTACCTTCCTAGGGTTACTGTTAGGCTTAGGCCTAGGACTTTTAAAACCAGGAAGCCCTGGGCTCCAGGCACACTGCAGCTGCGAAAGGCATCCCAAGGGGAGCGCAAAAGTGACGCAACTTGGCTGCCACCACTGATATTTCCATGAGACCATCCCGAACCATAGGCTGATTTTCCTTCCTAGGGTTAAGGTTTGAGTTACGCCTAGGGTAAGGGCTCTATTAACCAGAAAGCCCTGAGTTGCAAGAACACAGCAGCTGCGAAGGACTAGCCAAGAAGAGCGCAAAAGTAGCACAACATGCCTGCCTCCACAGCTTTTTCCTTGGGGACATGCCTAATTCCTGGCTGAATTGCCTTTCTCGTCTTAGGGTTGGGGTTCGGCCTAGGGCTAGGATTTTTAAAATCAGGAAGCCCTGAGTTCCAGGCACACTGGAGCTGTGAAAGGCATCCAAAAGGGAGTGCAAAAGTGCCACAACATGGCTGCTTTCACGGCTTTTTCCTTGGCAAGAAGCCTAACACCAGGCTGATTTACCTTCCCAGGGTTACTGTTAGGCTTAGGCCTAGGGCTAGGATTTTTGAAACTAGGAAGCCCTGGGCTCCAGGCACACTGCAGCTGTTCAAGGCATCCCAAGGGGAGTACAAAAGTGCAACAACATGGCAGCTTTCACAGCTTTTCCCTTGGCACCATCCCTATACCTAGGCTGATTTATCTGCCTAGGGTTAGGGTTAGGGTTCAGCCTAGGGCTTGGATTTCTTTAACCAGGAAGCCCTGAGTTCCAGGCTTACTTCATCTGCCAAAGGCATCCCAAAGGGAGTGCACAAGTGCCACAACATGGCTGCTTTCACGGCTTTTCCCTTAGGAAGAACCCTAATACCCGGCTGATTTACCTTCCTAGGGTTACTGTTAGGCTTAGGCCTAGGACTTTTAAAACCAGGAAGCCCTGGGCTCCAGGCACACTGCAGCTGCGAAAGGCATCCCAAGGGGAGCGCAAAAGTGACGCAACTTGGCTGCCACCACTGATATTTCCATGAGACCATCCCGAACCATAGGCTGATTTTCCTTCCTAGGGTTAAGGTTTGAGTTACGCCTAGGGTAAGGGCTCTATTAACCAGAAAGCCCTGAGTTGCAAGAACACAGCAGCTGCGAAGGACTAGCCAAGAAGAGCGCAAAAGTAGCACAACATGCCTGCCTCCACAGCTTTTTCCTTGGGGACATGCCTAATTCCTGGCTGATTTGCCTTTCTCGTCTTAGGGTTGGGGTTCGGCCTAGGGCTAGGATTTTTAAAATCAGGAAGCCCTGAGTTCCAGGCACACTGGAGCTGTGAAAGGCATCCAAAAGGGAGTGCAAAAGTGCCACAACATGGCTGCTTTCACGGCTTTTTCCTTGGCAAGAAGCCTAACACCAGGCTGATTTACCTTCCCAGGGTTACTGTTAGGCTTAGGCCTAGGGCTAGGATTTTTGAAACTAGGAAGCCCTGGGCTCCAGGCACACTGCAGCTGTTCAAGGCATCCCAAGGGGAGTACAAAAGTGCAACAACATGGCAGCTTTCACAGCTTTTTCCTTGGCACCATCCCTATACCTAGGCTGATTTATCTGCCTAGGGTTAGGGTTAGGGTTCAGCCTAGGGCTTGGATTTCTTTAACCAGGAAGCCCTGAGTTCCAGGCTTACTTCATCTGCCAAAGGCATCCCAAAGGGAGTGCAGAAGTGCCACAACATGGCTGCTTTCACGGCTTTTCCCTTAGGAAGAACCCTAATACCCGGCTGATTTACCTTCCTAGGGTTACTGTTAGGCTTAGGCCTAGGACTTTTAAAACCAGGAAGCCCTGGGCTCCAGGCACACTGCAGCTGCGAAAGGCATCCCAAGGGGAGCGCAAAAGTGACGCAACTTGGCTGCCACCACTGATATTTCCATGAGACCATCCCGAACCATAGGCTGATTTTCCTTCCTAGGCTTAAGGTTTGAGTTACGCCTAGGGTAAGGGCTCTATTAACCAGAAAGCCCTGAGTTGCAAGAACACAGCAGCTGCGAAGGACTAGCCAAGAAGAGCGCAAAAGTAGCACAACATGCCTGCCTCCACAGCTTTTTCCTTGGGGACATGCCTAATTCCTGGCTGATTTGCCTTTCTCGTCTTAGGGTTGGGGTTCGGCCTAGGGCTAGGATTTTTAAAATCAGGAAGCCCTGAGTTCCAGGCACACTGGAGCTGTGAAAGGCATCCAAAAGGGAGTGCAAAAGTGCCACAACATGGCTGCTTTCACGGCTTTTTCCTTGGCAAGAAGCCTAACACCAGGCTGATTTACCTTCCCAGGGTTACTGTTAGGCTTAGGCCTAGGGCTAGGATTTTTGAAACTAGGAAGCCCTGGGCTCCAGGCACACTGCAGCTGTTCAAGGCATCCCAAGGGGAGTACAAAAGTGCAACAACATGGCAGCTTTCACAGCTTTTTCCTTGGCACCATCCCTATACCTAGGCTGATTTATCTGCCTAGGGTTAGGGTTAGGGTTCAGCCTAGGGCTTGGATTTCTTTAACCAGGAAGCCCTGAGTTCCAGGCTTACTTCATCTGCCAAAGGCATCCCAAAGGGAGTGCAGAAGTGCCACAACATGGCTGCTTTCACGGCTTTTCCCTTAGGAAGAACCCTAATACCCGGCTGATTTACCTTCCTAGGGTTACTGTTAGGCTTAGGCCTAGGACTTTTAAAACCAGGAAGCCCTGGGCTCCAGGCACACTGCAGCTGCGAAAGGCATCCCAAGGGGAGCGCAAAAGTGACGCAACTTGGCTGCCACCACTGATATTTCCATGAGACCATCCCGAACCATAGGCTGATTTTCCTTCCTAGGCTTAAGGTTTGAGTTACGCCTAGGGTAAGGGCTCTATTAACCAGAAAGCCCTGAGTTGCAAGAACACAGCAGCTGCGAAGGACTAGCCAAGAAGAGCGCAAAAGTAGCACAACATGCCTGCCTCCACAGCTTTTTCCTTGGGGACATGCCTAATTCCTGGCTGATTTGCCTTTCTCGTCTTAGGGTTGGGGTTCGGCCTAGGGCTAGGATTTTTAAAATCAGGAAGCCCTGAGTTCCAGGCACACTGGAGCTGTGAAAGGCATCCAAAAGGGAGTGCAAAAGTGCCACAACATGGCTGCTTTCACGGCTTTTTCCTTGGCAAGAAGCCTAACACCAGGCTGATTTACCTTCCCAGGGTTACTGTTAGGCTTAGGCCTAGGGCTAGGATTTTTGAAACTAGGAAGCCCTGGGCTCCAGGCACACTGCAGCTGTTCAAGGCATCCCAAGGGGAGTACAAAAGTGCAACAACATGGCAGCTTTCACAGCTTTTTCCTTGGCACCATCCCTATACCTAGGCTGATTTATCTGCCTAGGGTTAGGGTTAGGGTTCAGCCTAGGGCTTGGATTTCTTTAACCAGGAAGCCCTGAGTTCCAGGCTTACTTCATCTGCCAAAGGCATCCCAAAGGGAGTGCAGAAGTGCCACAACATGGCTGCTTTCACGGCTTTTCCCTTAGGAAGAACCCTAATACCCGGCTGATTTACCTTCCTAGGGTTACTGTTAGGCTTAGGCCTAGGACTTTTAAAACCAGGAAGCCCTGGGCTCCAGGCACACTGCAGCTGCGAAAGGCATCCCAAGGGGAGCGCAAAAGTGACGCAACTTGGCTGCCACCACTGATATTTCCATGAGACCATCCCGAACCATAGGCTGATTTTCCTTCCTAGGCTTAAGGTTTGAGTTACGCCTAGGGTAAGGGCTCTATTAACCAGAAAGCCCTGAGTTCCAAGAACACAGCAGCTGCGAAGGACTAGCCAAGAAGAGCGCAAAAGTAGCACAACATGCCTGCCTCCACAGCTTTTTCCTTGGGGACATGCCTAATTCCTGGCTGATTTGCCTTTCTCGTCTTAGGGTTGGGGTTCGGCCTAGGGCTAGGATTTTTAAAATCAGGAAGCCCTGAGTTCCAGGCACACTGCAGCTGTGAAAGGCATCCAAAAGGGAGTGCAAAAGTGCCACAACATGGCTGCTTTCACGGCTTTTTCCTTGGCAAGAAGCCTAACACCAGGCTGATTTGCCTTCCCAGGGTTACTGTTAGGCTTAGGCCTAGGGCTAGGATTTTTGAAACTAGGAAGCCCTGGGCTCCAGGCACACTGCAGCTGTTCAAGGCATCCCAAGGGGAGTACAAAAGTGCAACAACATGGCAGCTTTCACAGCTTTTTCCTTGGCACCATCCCTATACCTAGGCTGATTTATCTGCCTAGGGTTAGGGTTAGGGTTCAGCCTAGGGCTTGGATTTCTTTAACCAGGAAGCCCTGAGTTCCAGGCTTACTTCATCTGCCAAAGGCATCCCAAAGGGAGTGCAGAAGTGCCACAACATGGCTGCTTTCACGGCTTTTCCCTTAGGAAGAACCCTAATACCCGGCTGATTTACCTTCCTAGGGTTACTGTTAGGCTTAGGCCTAGGACTTTTAAAACCAGGAAGCCCTGGGCTCCAGGCACACTGCAGCTGCGAAAGGCATCCCAAGGGGAGCGCAAAAGTGACGCAACTTGGCTGCCACCACTGATATTTCCATGAGACCATCCCGAACCATAGGCTGATTTTCCTTCCTAGGCTTAAGGTTTGAGTTACGCCTAGGGTAAGGGCTCTATTAACCAGAAAGCCCTGAGTTCCAAGAACACAGCAGCTGCGAAGGACTAGCCAAGAAGAGCGCAAAAGTAGCACAACATGCCTGCCTCCACAGCTTTTTCCTTGGGGACATGCCTAATTCCTGGCTGATTTGCCTTTCTCGTCTTAGGGTTGGGGTTCGGCCTAGGGCTAGGATTTTTAAAATCAGGAAGCCCTGAGTTCCAGGCACACTGGAGCTGTGAAAGGCATCCAAAAGGGAGTGCAAAAGTGCCACAACATGGCTGCTTTCACGGCTTTTTCCTTGGCAAGAAGCCTAACACCAGGCTGATTTACCTTCCCAGGGTTACTGTTAGGCTTAGGCCTAGGGCTAGGATTTTTGAAACTAGGAAGCCCTGGGCTCCAGGCACACTGCAGCTGTTCAAGGCATCCCAAGGGGAGTACAAAAGTGCAACAACATGGCAGCTTTCACAGCTTTTTCCTTGGCACCATCCCTATACCTAGGCTGATTTATCTGCCTAGGGTTAGGGTTAGGGTTCAGCCTAGGGCTTGGATTTCTTTAACCAGGAAGCCCTGAGTTCCAGGCTTACTTCATGTGCCAAAGGCATCCCAAAGGGAGTGCACAAGTGCCACAACATGGCTGCTTTCACGGCTTTTCCCTTAGGAAGAACCCTAATACCCGGCTGATTTACCTTCCTAGGGTTACTGTTAGGCTTAGGCCTAGGACTTTTAAAACCAGGAAGCCCTGGGCTCCAGGCACACTGCAGCTGCGAAAGGCATCCCAAGGGGAGCGCAAAAGTGACGCAACTTGGCTGCCACCACTGATATTTCCATGAGACCATCCCGAACCATAGGCTGATTTTCCTTCCTAGGGTTAAGGTTTGAGTTACGCCTAGGGTAAGGGCTCTATTAACCAGAAAGCCCTGAGTTCCAAGAACACAGCAGCTGCGAAGGACTAGCCAAGAAGAGCGCAAAAGTAGCACAACATGCCTGCCTCCACAGCTTTTTCCTTGGGGACATGCCTAATTCCTGGCTGATTTGCCTTTCTCGTCTTAGGGTTGGGGTTCGGCCTAGGGCTAGGATTTTTAAAATCAGGAAGCCCTGAGTTCCAGGCACACTGGAGCTGTGAAAGGCATCCAAAAGGGAGTGCAAAAGTGCCACAACATGGCTGCTTTCACGGCTTTTTCCTTGGCAAGAAGCCTAACACCAGGCTGATTTGCCTTCCCAGGGTTACTGTTAGGCTTAGGCCTAGGGCTAGGATTTTTGAAACTAGGAAGCCCTGGGCTCCAGGCACACTGCAGCTGTTCAAGGCATCCCAAGGGGAGTACAAAAGTGCAACAACATGGCAGCTTTCACAGCTTTTTCCTTGGCACCATCCCTATACCTAGGCTGATTTATCTGCCTAGGGTTAGGGTTAGGGTTCAGCCTAGGGCTTGGATTTCTTTAACCAGGAAGCCCTGAGTTCCAGGCTTACTTCATCTGCCAAAGGCATCCCAAAGGGAGTGCAGAAGTGCCACAACATGGCTGCTTTCACGGCTTTTCCCTTAGGAAGAACCCTAATACCCGGCTGATTTACCTTCCTAGGGTTACTGTTAGGCTTAGGCCTAGGACTTTTAAAACCAGGAAGCCCTGGGCTCCAGGCACACTGCAGCTGCGAAAGGCATCCCAAGGGGAGCGCAAAAGTGACGCAACTTGGCTGCCACCACTGATATTTCCATGAGACCATCCCGAACCATAGGCTGATTTTCCTTCCTAGGCTTAAGGTTTGAGTTACGCCTAGGGTAAGGGTTCTATTAACCAGAAAGCCCTGAGTTGCAAGAACACAGCAGCTGCGAAGGACTAGCCAAGAAGAGCGCAAAAGTAGCACAACATGCCTGCCTCCACAGCTTTTTCCTTGGGGACATGCCTAATTCCTGGCTGATTTGCCTTTCTCGTCTTAGGGTTGGGGTTCGGCCTAGGGCTAGGATTTTTAAAATCAGGAAGCCCTGAGTTCCAGGCACACTGGAGCTGTGAAAGGCATCCAAAAGGGAGTGCAAAAGTGCCACAACATGGCAGCTTTCACGGCTTTTTCCTTGGCAAGAAGCCTAACACCAGGCTGATTTACTTTCCCAGGGTTACTGTTAGGCTTAGGCCTAGGGCTAGGATTTTTGAAACTAGGAAGCCCTGGGCTCCAGGCACACTGCAGCTGTTCAAGGCATCCCAAGGGGAGTACAAAAGTGCAACAACATGGCAGCTTTCACAGCTTTTTCCTTGGCACCATCCCTATACCTAGGCTGATTTATCTGCCTAGGGTTAGGGTTAGGGTTCAGCCTAGGGCTTGGATTTCTTTAACCAGGAAGCCCTGAGTTCCAGGCTTACTTCATCTGCCAAAGGCATCCCAAAGGGAGTGCAGAAGTGCCACAACATGGCTGCTTTCACGGCTTTTCCCTTAGGAAGAACCCTAATACCCGGCTGATTTACCTTCCTAGGGTTACTGTTAGGCTTAGGCCTAGGACTTTTAAAACCAGGAAGCCCTGGGCTCCAGGCACACTGCAGCTGCGAAAGGCATCCCAAGGGGAGCGCAAAAGTGACGCAACTTGGCTGCCACCACTGATATTTCCATGAGACCATCCCGAACCATAGGCTGATTTTCCTTCCTAGGCTTAAGGTTTGAGTTACGCCTAGGGTAAGGGCTCTATTAACCAGAAAGCCCTGAGTTGCAAGAACACAGCAGCTGCGAAGGACTAGCCAAGAAGAGCGCAAAAGTAGCACAACATGCCTGCCTCCACAGCTTTTTCCTTGGGGACATGCCTAATTCCTGGCTGATTTGCCTTTCTCGTCTTAGGGTTGGGGTTCGGCCTAGGGCTAGGATTTTTAAAATCAGGAAGCCCTGAGTTCCAGGCACACTGGAGCTGTGAAAGGCATCCAAAAGGGAGTGCAAAAGTGCCACAACATGGCTGCTTTCACGGCTTTTTCCTTGGCAAGAAGCCTAACACCAGGCTGATTTGCCTTCCCAGGGTTACTGTTAGGCTTAGGCCTAGGGCTAGGATTTTTGAAACTAGGAAGCCCTGGGCTCCAGGCACACTGCAGCTGTTCAAGGCATCCCAAGGGGAGTACAAAAGTGCAACAACATGGCAGCTTTCACAGCTTTTTCCTTGGCACCATCCCTATACCTAGGCTGATTTATCTGCCTAGGGTTAGGGTTAGGGTTCAGCCTAGGGCTTGGATTTCTTTAACCAGGAAGCCCTGAGTTCCAGGCTTACTTCATCTGCCAAAGGCATCCCAAAGGGAGTGCAGAAGTGCCACAACATGGCTGCTTTCACGGCTTTTCCCTTAGGAAGAACCCTAATACCCGGCTGATTTACCTTCCTAGGGTTACTGTTAGGCTTAGGCCTAGGACTTTTAAAACCAGGAAGCCCTGGGCTCCAGGCACACTGCAGCTGCGAAAGGCATCCCAAGGGGAGCGCAAAAGTGACGCAACTTGGCTGCCACCACTGATATTTCCATGAGACCATCCCGAACCATAGGCTGATTTTCCTTCCTAGGCTTAAGGTTTGAGTTACGCCTAGGGTAAGGGCTCTATTAACCAGAAAGCCCTGAGTTCCAAGAACACAGCAGCTGCGAAGGACTAGCCAAGAAGAGCGCAAAAGTAGCACAACATGCCTGCCTCCACAGCTTTTTCCTTGGGGACATGCCTAATTCCTGGCTGATTTGCCTTTCTCGTCTTAGGGTTGGGGTTCGGCCTAGGGCTAGGATTTTTAAAATCAGGAAGCCCTGAGTTCCAGGCACACTGGAGCTGTGAAAGGCATCCAAAAGGGAGTGCAAAAGTGCCACAACATGGCTGCTTTCACGGCTTTTTCCTTGGCAAGAAGCCTAACACCAGGCTGATTTACCTTCCCAGGGTTACTGTTAGGCTTAGGCCTAGGGCTAGGATTTTTAAAACTAGGAAGCCCTGGGCTCCAGGCACACTGCAGCTGTTCAAGGCATCCCAAGGGGAGTACAAAAGTGCAACAACATGGCAGCTTTCACAGCTTTTTCCTTGGCACCATCCCTATACCTAGGCTGATTTATCTGCCTAGGGTTAGGGTTAGGGTTCAGCCTAGGGCTTGGATTTCTTTAACCAGGAAGCCCTGAGTTCCAGGCTTACTTCATGTGCCAAAGGCATCCCAAAGGGAGTGCACAAGTGCCACAACATGGCTGCTTTCACGGCTTTTCCCTTAGGAAGAACCCTAATACCCGGCTGATTTACCTTCCTAGGGTTACTGTTAGGCTTAGGCCTAGGACTTTTAAAACCAGGAAGCCCTGGGCTCCAGGCACACTGCAGCTGCGAAAGGCATCCCAAGGGGAGCGCAAAAGTGACGCAACTTGGCTGCCACCACTGATATTTCCATGAGACCATCCCGAACCATAGGCTGATTTTCCTTCCTAGGGTTAAGGTTTGAGTTACGCCTAGGGTAAGGGCTCTATTAACCAGAAAGCCCTGAGTTCCAAGAACACAGCAGCTGCGAAGGACTAGCCAAGAAGAGCGCAAAAGTAGCACAACATGCCTGCCTCCACAGCTTTTTCCTTGGGGACATGCCTAATTCCTGGCTGATTTGCCTTTCTCGTCTTAGGGTTGGGGTTCGGCCTAGGGCTAGGATTTTTAAAATCAGGAAGCCCTGAGTTCCAGGCACACTGGAGCTGTGAAAGGCATCCAAAAGGGAGTGCAAAAGTGCCACAACATGGCTGCTTTCACGGCTTTTTCCTTGGCAAGAAGCCTAACACCAGGCTGATTTACCTTCCCAGGGTTACTGTTAGGCTTAGGCCTAGGGCTAGGATTTTTGCAACTAGGAAGCCCTGGGCTCCAGGCACACTGCAGCTGTTCAAGGCATCCCAAGGGGAGTACAAAAGTGCAACAACATGGCAGCTTTCACAGCTTTTTCCTTGGCACCATCCCTATACCTAGGCTGATTTATCTGCCTAGGGTTAGGGTTAGGGTTCAGCCTAGGGCTTGGATTTCTTTAACCAGGAAGCCCTGAGTTCCAGGCTTACTTCATCTGCCAAAGGCATCCCAAAGGGAGTGCAGAAGTGCCACAACATGGCTGCTTTCACGGCTTTTCCCTTAGGAAGAACCCTAATACCCGGCTGATTTACCTTCCTAGGGTTACTGTTAGGCTTAGGCCTAGGACTTTTAAAACCAGGAAGCCCTGGGCTCCAGGCACACTGCAGCTGCGAAAGGCATCCCAAGGGGAGCGCAAAAGTGACGCAACTTGGCTGCCACCACTGATATTTCCATGAGACCATCCCGAACCATAGGCTGATTTTCCTTCCTAGGCTTAAGGTTTGAGTTACGCCTAGGGTAAGGGTCTATTAACCAGAAAGCCCTGAGTTGCAAGAACACAGCAGCTGCGAAGGACTAGCCAAGAAGAGCGCAAAAGTAGCACAACATGCCTGCCTCCACAGCTTTTTCCTTGGGGACATGCCTAATTCCTGGCTGATTTGCCTTTCTCGTCTTAGGGTTGGGGTTCGGCCTAGGGCTAGGATTTTTAAAATCAGGAAGCCCTGAGTTCCAGGCACACTGGAGCTGTGAAAGGCATCCAAAAGGGAGTGCAAAAGTGCCACAACATGGCTGCTTTCACGGCTTTTTCCTTGGCAAGAAGCCTAACACCAGGCTGATTTACCTTCCCAGGGTTACTGTTAGGCTTAGGCCTAGGGCTAGGATTTTTGAAACTAGGAAGCCCTGGGCTCCAGGCACACTGCAGCTGTTCAAGGCATCCCAAGGGGAGTACAAAAGTGCAACAACATGGCAGCTTTCACAGCTTTTTCCTTGGCACCATCCCTATACCTAGGCTGATTTATCTGCCTAGGGTTAGGGTTAGGGTTCAGCCTAGGGCTTGGATTTCTTTAACCAGGAAGCCCTGAGTTCCAGGCTTACTTCATCTGCCAAAGGCATCCCAAAGGGAGTGCAGAAGTGCCACAACATGGCTGCTTTCACGGCTTTTCCCTTAGGAAGAACCCTAATACCCGGCTGATTTACCTTCCTAGGGTTACTGTTAGGCTTAGGCCTAGGACTTTTAAAACCAGGAAGCCCTGGGCTCCAGGCACACTGCAGCTGCGAAAGGCATCCCAAGGGGAGCGCAAAAGTGACGCAACTTGGCTGCCACCACTGATATTTCCATGAGACCATCCCGAACCATAGGCTGATTTTCCTTCCTAGGCTTAAGGTTTGAGTTACGCCTAGGGTAAGGGCTCTATTAACCAGAAAGCCCTGAGTTGCAAGAACACAGCAGCTGCGAAGGACTAGCCAAGAAGAGCGCAAAAGTAGCACAACATGCCTGCCTCCACAGCTTTTTCCTTGGGGACATGCCTAATTCCTGGCTGATTTGCCTTTCTCGTCTTAGGGTTGGGGTTCGGCCTAGGGCTAGGATTTTTAAAATCAGGAAGCCCTGAGTTCCAGGCACACTGGAGCTGTGAAAGGCATCCAAAAGGGAGTGCAAAAGTGCCACAACATGGCTGCTTTCACGGCTTTTTCCTTGGCAAGAAGCCTAACACCAGGCTGATTTACCTTCCCAGGGTTACTGTTAGGCTTAGGCCTAGGGCTAGGATTTTTGAAACTAGGAAGCCCTGGGCTCCAGGCACACTGCAGCTGTTCAAGGCATCCCAAGGGGAGTACAAAAGTGCAACAACATGGCAGCTTTCACAGCTTTTTCCTTGGCACCATCCCTATACCTAGGCTGATTTATCTGCCTAGGGTTAGGGTTAGGGTTCAGCCTAGGGCTTGGATTTCTTTAACCAGGAAGCCCTGAGTTCCAGGCTTACTTCATCTGCCAAAGGCATCCCAAAGGGAGTGCAGAAGTGCCACAACATGGCTGCTTTCACGGCTTTTCCCTTAGGAAGAACCCTAATACCCGGCTGATTTACCTTCCTAGGGTTACTGTTAGGCTTAGGCCTAGGACTTTTAAAACCAGGAAGCCCTGGGCTCCAGGCACACTGCAGCTGCGAAAGGCATCCCAAGGGGAGCGCAAAAGTGACGCAACTTGGCTGCCATCACTGATATTTCCATGAGACCATCCCGAACCATAGGCTGATTTTCCTTCCTAGGGTTAAGGTTTGAGTTACGCCTAGGGTAAGGGCTCTATTAACCAGAAAGCCCTGAGTTGCAAGAACACAGCAGCTGCGAAGGACTAGCCAAGAAGAGCACAAAAGTAGCACAACATGCCTGCCTCCACAGCTTTTTCCTTGGGGACATGCCTAATTCCTGGCTGAATTGCCTTTCTCGTCTTAGGGTTGGGGTTCGGCCTAGGGCTAGGATTTTTAAAATCAGGAAGCCCTGAGTTCCAGGCACACTGGAGCTGTGAAAGGCATCCAAAAGGGAGTGCAAAAGTGCCACAACATGGCTGCTTTCACGGCTTTTTCCTTGGCAAGAAGCCTAACACCAGGCTGATTTACCTTCCCAGGGTTACTGTTAGGCTTAGGCCTAGGGCTAGGATTTTTGAAACTAGGAAGCCCTGGGCTCCAGGCACACTGCAGCTGTTCAAGGCATCCCAAGGGGAGTACAAAAGTGCAACAACATGGCAGCTTTCACAGCTTTTTCCTTGGCACCATCCCTATACCTAGGCTGATTTATCTGCCTAGGGTTAGGGTTAGGGTTCAGCCTAGGGCTTGGATTTCTTTAACCAGGAAGCCCTGAGTTCCAGGCTTACTTCATCTGCCAAAGGCATCCCAAAGGGAGTGCAGAAGTGCCACAACATGGCTGCTTTCACGGCTTTTCCCTTAGGAAGAACCCTAATACCCGGCTGATTTACCTTCCTAGGGTTACTGTTAGGCTTAGGCCTAGGACTTTTAAAACCAGGAAGCCCTGGGCTCCAGGCACACTGCAGCTGCGAAAGGCATCCCAAGGGGAGCGCAAAAGTGACGCAACTTGGCTGCCACCACTGATATTTCCATGAGACCATCCCGAACCATAGGCTGATTTTCCTTCCTAGGCTTAAGGTTTGAGTTACGCCTAGGGTAAGGGCTCTATTAACCAGAAAGCCCTGAGTTGCAAGAACACAGCAGCTGCGAAGGACTAGCCAAGAAGAGCGCAAAAGTAGCACAACATGCCTGCCTCCACAGCTTTTTCCTTGGGGACATGCCTAATTCCTGGCTGATTTGCCTTTCTCGTCTTAGGGTTGGGGTTCGGCCTAGGGCTAGGATTTTTAAAATCAGGAAGCCCTGAGTTCCAGGCACACTGGAGCTGTGAAAGGCATCCAAAAGGGAGTGCAAAAGTGCCACAACATTGCAGCTTTCACGGCTTTTTCCTTGGCAAGAAGCCTAACACCAGGCTGATTTACTTTCCCAGGGTTACTGTTAGGCTTAGGCCTAGGGCTAGGATTTTTAAAACTAGGAAGCCCTTAGCTCCAGGCACACTGCAGCTGTTCAAGGCATCCCAAGGGGAGTACAAAAGTGCAACAACATGGCAGCTTTCACAGCTTTTTCCTTGGCACCATCCCTATACGTAGGCTGATTTATCTGCCTAGGGTTAGGGTTAGGGTTCAGCCTAGGGCTTGGATTTCTTTAACCAGGAAGCCCTGAGTTCCAGGCTTACTTCATCTGCCAAAGGCATCCCAAAGGGAGTGCAGAAGTGCCACAACATGGCTGCTTTCACGGCTTTTCCCTTAGGAAGAACCCTAATACCCGGCTGATTTACCTTCCTAGGGTTACTGTTAGGCTTAGGCCTAGGACTTTTAAAACCAGGAAGCCCTGGGCTCCAGGCACACTGCAGCTGCGAAAGGCATCCCAAGGGGAGCGCAAAAGTGACGCAACTTGGCTGCCACCACTGATATTTCCATGAGACCATCCCGAACCATAGGCTGATTTTCCTTCCTAGGCTTAAGGTTTGAGTTACGCCTAGGGTAAGGGCTCTATTAACCAGAAAGCCCTGAGTTCCAAGAACACAGCAGCTGCGAAGGACTAGCCAAGAAGAGCGCAAAAGTAGCACAACATGCCTGCCTCCACAGCTTTTTCCTTGGGGACATGCCTAATTCCTGGCTGATTTGCCTTTCTCGTCTTAGGGTTGGGGTTCGGCCTAGGGCTAGGATTTTTAAAATCAGGAAGCCCTGAGTTCCAGGCACACTGCAGCTGTGAAAGGCATCCAAAAGGGAGTGCAAAAGTGCCACAACATGGCTGCTTTCACGGCTTTTTCCTTGGCAAGAAGCCTAACACCAGGCTGATTTACCTTCCCAGGGTTACTGTTAGGCTTAGGCCTAGGGCTAGGATTTTTGAAACTAGGAAGCCCTGGGCTCCAGGCACACTGCAGCTGTTCAAGGCATCCCAAGGGGAGTACAAAAGTGCAACAACATGGCAGCTTTCACAGCTTTTTCCTTGGCACCATCCCTATACCTAGGCTGATTTATCTGCCTAGGGTTAGGGTTAGGGTTCAGCCTAGGGCTTGGATTTCTTTAACCAGGAAGCCCTGAGTTCCAGGCTTACTTCATCTGCCAAAGGCATCCCAAAGGGAGTGCACAAGTGCCACAACATGGCTGCTTTCACGGCTTTTCCCTTAGGAAGAACCCTAATACCCGGCTGATTTACCTTCCTAGGGTTACTGTTAGGCTTAGGCCTAGGACTTTTAAAACCAGGAAGCCCTGGGCTCCAGGCACACTGCAGCTGCGAAAGGCATCCCAAGGGGAGCGCAAAAGTGACGCAACTTGGCTGCCACCACTGATATTTCCATGAGACCATCCCGAACCATAGGCTGATTTTCCTTCCTAGGGTTAAGGTTTGAGTTACGCCTAGGGTAAGGGCTCTATTAACCAGAAAGCCCTGAGTTCCAAGAACACAGCAGCTGCGAAGGACTAGCCAAGAAGAGCGCAAAAGTAGCACAACATGCCTGCCTCCACAGCTTTTTCCTTGGGGACATGCCTAATTCCTGGCTGAATTGCCTTTCTCGTCTTAGGGTTGGGGTTCGGCCTAGGGCTAGGATTTTTAAAATCAGGAAGCCCTGAGTTCCAGGCACACTGGAGCTGTGAAAGGCATCCAAAAGGGAGTGCAAAAGTGCCACAACATGGCTGCTTTCACGGCTTTTTCCTTGGCAAGAAGCCTAACACCAGGCTGATTTACCTTCCCAGGGTTACTGTTAGGCTTAGGCCTAGGGCTAGGATTTTTAAAACTAGGAAGCCCTGGGCTCCAGGCACACTGCAGCTGTTCAAGGCATCCCAAGGGGAGTACAAAAGTGCAACAACATGGCAGCTTTCACAGCTTTTCCCTTGGCACCATCCCTATACCTAGGCTGATTTATCTGCCTAGGGTTAGGGTTAGGGTTCAGCCTAGGGCTTGGATTTCTTTAACCAGGAAGCCCTGAGTTCCAGGCTTACTTCATCTGCCAAAGGCATCCCAAAGGGAGTGCACAAGTGCCACAACATGGCTGCTTTCACGGCTTTTCCCTTAGGAAGAACCCTAATACCCGGCTGATTTACCTTCCTAGGGTTACTGTTAGGCTTAGGCCTAGGACTTTTAAAACCAGGAAGCCCTGGGCTCCAGGCACACTGCAGCTGCGAAAGGCATCCCAAGGGGAGCGCAAAAGTGACGCAACTTGGCTGCCACCACTGATATTTCCATGAGACCATCCCGAACCATAGGCTGATTTTCCTTCCTAGGGTTAAGGTTTGAGTTACGCCTAGGGTAAGGGCTCTATTAACCAGAAAGCCCTGAGTTGCAAGAACACAGCAGCTGCGAAGGACTAGCCAAGAAGAGCGCAAAAGTAGCACAACATGCCTGCCTCCACAGCTTTTTCCTTGGGGACATGCCTAATTCCTGGCTGATTTGCCTTTCTCGTCTTAGGGTTGGGGTTCGGCCTAGGGCTAGGATTTTTAAAATCAGGAAGCCCTGAGTTCCAGGCACACTGGAGCTGTGAAAGGCATCCAAAAGGGAGTGCAAAAGTGCCACAACATGGCTGCTTTCACGGCTTTTTCCTTGGCAAGAAGCCTAACACCAGGCTGATTTACCTTCCCAGGGTTACTGTTAGGCTTAGGCCTAGGGCTAGGATTTTTGAAACTAGGAAGCCCTGGGCTCCAGGCACACTGCAGCTGTTCAAGGCATCCCAAGGGGAGTACAAAAGTGCAACAACATGGCAGCTTTCACAGCTTTTTCCTTGGCACCATCCCTATACCTAGGCTGATTTATCTGCCTAGGGTTAGGGTTAGGGTTCAGCCTAGGGCTTGGATTTCTTTAACCAGGAAGCCCTGAGTTCCAGGCTTACTTCATCTGCCAAAGGCATCCCAAAGGGAGTGCAGAAGTGCCACAACATGGCTGCTTTCACGGCTTTTCCCTTAGGAAGAACCCTAATACCCGGCTGATTTACCTTCCTAGGGTTACTGTTAGGCTTAGGCCTAGGACTTTTAAAACCAGGAAGCCCTGGGCTCCAGGCACACTGCAGCTGCGAAAGGCATCCCAAGGGGAGCGCAAAAGTGACGCAACTTGGCTGCCACCACTGATATTTCCATGAGACCATCCCGAACCATAGGCTGATTTTCCTTCCTAGGCTTAAGGTTTGAGTTACGCCTAGGGTAAGGGCTCTATTAACCAGAAAGCCCTGAGTTGCAAGAACACAGCAGCTGCGAAGGACTAGCCAAGAAGAGCGCAAAAGTAGCACAACATGCCTGCCTCCACAGCTTTTTCCTTGGGGACATGCCTAATTCCTGGCTGATTTGCCTTTCTCGTCTTAGGGTTGGGGTTCGGCCTAGGGCTAGGATTTTTAAAATCAGGAAGCCCTGAGTTCCAGGCACACTGGAGCTGTGAAAGGCATCCAAAAGGGAGTGCAAAAGTGCCACAACATGGCTGCTTTCACGGCTTTTTCCTTGGCAAGAAGCCTAACACCAGGCTGATTTACTTTCCCAGGGTTACTGTTAGGCTTAGGCCTAGGGCTAGGATTTTTAAAACTAGGAAGCCCTTAGCTCCAGGCACACTGCAGCTGTTCAAGGCATCCCAAGGGGAGTACAAAAGTGCAACAACATGGCAGCTTTCACAGCTTTTTCCTTGGCACCATCCCTATACCTAGGCTGATTTATCTGCCTAGGGTTAGGGTTAGGGTTCAGCCTAGGGCTTGGATTTCTTTAACCAGGAAGCCCTGAGTTCCAGGCTTACTTCATCTGCCAAAGGCATCCCAAAGGGAGTGCAGAATTTCCACAACATGGCTGCTTTCACGGCTTTTCCCTTAGGAAGAACCCTAATACCCGGCTGATTTACCTTCCTAGGGTTACTGTTAGGCTTAGGCCTAGGACTTTTAAAACCAGGAAGCCCTGGGCTCCAGGCACACTGCAGCTGCGAAAGGCATCCCAAGGGGAGCGCAAAAGTGACGCAACTTGGCTGCCACCACTGATATTTCCATGAGACCATCCCGAACCATAGGCTGATTTTCCTTCCTAGGCTTAAGGTTTGAGTTACGCCTAGGGTAAGGGCTCTATTAACCAGAAAGCCCTGAGTTGCAAGAACACAGCAGCTGCGAAGGACTAGCCAAGAAGAGCGCAAAAGTAGCACAACATGCCTGCCTCCACAGCTTTTTCCTTGGGGACATGCCTAATTCCTGGCTGATTTGCCTTTCTCGTCTTAGGGTTGGGGTTCGGCCTAGGGCTAGGATTTTTAAAATCAGGAAGCCCTGAGTTCCAGGCACACTGCAGCTGTGAAAGGCATCCAAAAGGGAGTGCAAAAGTGCCACAACATGGCTGCTTTCACGGCTTTTTCCTTGGCAAGAAGCCTAACACCAGGCTGATTTACCTTCCCAGGGTTACTGTTAGGCTTAGGCCTAGGGCTAGGATTTTTGAAACTAGGAAGCCCTGGGCTCCAGGCACACTGCAGCTGTTCAAGGCATCCCAAGGGGAGTACAAAAGTGCAACAACATGGCAGCTTTCACAGCTTTTTCCTTGGCACCATCCCTATACCTAGGCTGATTTATCTGCCTAGGGTTAGGGTTAGGGTTCAGCCTAGGGCTTGGATTTCTTTAACCAGGAAGCCCTGAGTTCCAGGCTTACTTCATCTGCCAAAGGCATCCCAAAGGGAGTGCACAAGTGCCACAACATGGCTGCTTTCACGGCTTTTCCCTTAGGAAGAACCCTAATACCCGGCTGATTTACCTTCCTAGGGTTACTGTTAGGCTTAGGCCTAGGACTTTTAAAACCAGGAAGCCCTGGGCTCCAGGCACACTGCAGCTGCGAAAGGCATCCCAAGGGGAGCGCAAAAGTGACGCAACTTGGCTGCCACCACTGATATTTCCATGAGACCATCCCGAACCATAGGCTGATTTTCCTTCCTAGGGTTAAGGTTTGAGTTACGCCTAGGGTAAGGGCTCTATTAACCAGAAAGCCCTGAGTTCCAAGAACACAGCAGCTGCGAAGGACTAGCCAAGAAGAGCGCAAAAGTAGCACAACATGCCTGCCTCCACAGCTTTTTCCTTGGGGACATGCCTAATTCCTGGCTGAATTGCCTTTCTCGTCTTAGGGTTGGGGTTCGGCCTAGGGCTAGGATTTTTAAAATCAGGAAGCCCTGAGTTCCAGGCACACTGGAGCTGTGAAAGGCATCCAAAAGGGAGTGCAAAAGTGCCACAACATGGCTGCTTTCACGGCTTTTTCCTTGGCAAGAAGCCTAACACCAGGCTGATTTACCTTCCCAGGGTTACTGTTAGGCTTAGGCCTAGGGCTAGGATTTTTAAAACTAGGAAGCCCTGGGCTCCAGGCACACTGCAGCTGTTCAAGGCATCCCAAGGGGAGTACAAAAGTGCAACAACATGGCAGCTTTCACAGCTTTTTCCTTGGCACCATCCCTATACCTAGGCTGATTTATCTGCCTAGGGTTAGGGTTAGGGTTCAGCCTAGGGCTTGGATTTCTTTAACCAGGAAGCCCTGAGTTCCAGGCTTACTTCATCTGCCAAAGGCATCCCAAAGGGAGTGCAGAAGTGCCACAACATGGCTGCTTTCACGGCTTTTCCCTTAGGAAGAACCCTAATACCCGGCTGATTTACCTTCCTAGGGTTACTGTTAGGCTTAGGCCTAGGACTTTTAAAACCAGGAAGCCCTGGGCTCCAGGCACACTGCAGCTGCGAAAGGCATCCCAAGGGGAGCGCAAAAGTGACGCAACTTGGCTGCCACCACTGATATTTCCATGAGACCATCCCGAACCATAGGCTGATTTTCCTTCCTAGGGTTAAGGTTTGAGTTACGCCTAGGGTAAGGGCTCTATTAACCAGAAAGCCCTGAGTTCCAAGAACACAGCAGCTGCGAAGGACTAGCCAAGAAGAGCGCAAAAGTAGCACAACATGCCTGCCTCCACAGCTTTTTCCTTGGGGACATGCCTAATTCCTGGCTGATTTGCCTTTCTCGTCTTAGGGTTGGGGTTCGGCCTAGGGCTAGGATTTTTAAAATCAGGAAGCCCTGAGTTCCAGGCACACTGGAGCTGTGAAAGGCATCCAAAAGGGAGTGCAAAAGTGCCACAACATGGCTGCTTTCACGGCTTTTTCCTTGGCAAGAAGCCTAACACCAGGCTGATTTACCTTCCCAGGGTTACTGTTAGGCTTAGGCCTAGGGCTAGGATTTTTGAAACTAGGAAGCCCTGGGCTCCAGGCACACTGCAGCTGTTCAAGGCATCCCAAGGGGAGTACAAAAGTGCAACAACATGGCAGCTTTCACAGCTTTTTCCTTGGCACCATCCCTATACCTAGGCTGATTTATCTGCCTAGGGTTAGGGTTAGGGTTCAGCCTAGGGCTTGGATTTCTTTAACCAGGAAGCCCTGAGTTCCAGGCTTACTTCATCTGCCAAAGGCATCCCAAAGGGAGTGCAGAAGTGCCACAACATGGCTGCTTTCACGGCTTTTCCCTTAGGAAGAACCCTAATACCCGGCTGATTTACCTTCCTAGGGTTACTGTTAGGCTTAGGCCTAGGACTTTTAAAACCAGGAAGCCCTGGGCTCCAGGCACACTGCAGCTGCGAAAGGCATCCCAAGGGGAGCGCAAAAGTGACGCAACTTGGCTGCCACCACTGATATTTCCATGAGACCATCCCGAACCATAGGCTGATTTTCCTTCCTAGGCTTAAGGTTTGAGTTACGCCTAGGGTAAGGGCTCTATTAACCAGAAAGCCCTGAGTTGCAAGAACACAGCAGCTGCGAAGGACTAGCCAAGAAGAGCGCAAAAGTAGCACAACATGCCTGCCTCCACAGCTTTTTCCTTGGGGACATGCCTAATTCCTGGCTGATTTGCCTTTCTCGTCTTAGGGTTGGGGTTCGGCCTAGGGCTAGGATTTTTAAAATCAGGAAGCCCTGAGTTCCAGGCACACTGGAGCTGTGAAAGGCATCCAAAAGGGAGTGCAAAAGTGCCACAACATGGCTGCTTTCACGGCTTTTTCCTTGGCAAGAAGCCTAACACCAGGCTGATTTGCCTTCCCAGGGTTACTGTTAGGCTTAGGCCTAGGGCTAGGATTTTTGAAACTAGGAAGCCCTGGGCTCCAGGCACACTGCAGCTGTTCAAGGCATCCCAAGGGGAGTACAAAAGTGCAACAACATGGCAGCTTTCACAGCTTTTTCCTTGGCACCATCCCTATACCTAGGCTGATTTATCTGCCTAGGGTTAGGGTTAGGGTTCAGCCTAGGGCTTGGATTTCTTTAACCAGGAAGCCCTGAGTTCCAGGCTTACTTCATCTGCCAAAGGCATCCCAAAGGGAGTGCAGAAGTGCCACAACATGGCTGCTTTCACGGCTTTTCCCTTAGGAAGAACCCTAATACCCGGCTGATTTACCTTCCTAGGGTTACTGTTAGGCTTAGGCCTAGGACTTTTAAAACCAGGAAGCCCTGGGCTCCAGGCACACTGCAGCTGCGAAAGGCATCCCAAGGGGAGCGCAAAAGTGACGCAACTTGGCTGCCACCACTGATATTTCCATGAGACCATCCCGAACCATAGGCTGATTTTCCTTCCTAGGCTTAAGGTTTGAGTTACGCCTAGGGTAAGGGCTCTATTAACCAGAAAGCCCTGAGTTCCAAGAACACAGCAGCTGCGAAGGACTAGCCAAGAAGAGCGCAAAAGTAGCACAACATGCCTGCCTCCACAGCTTTTTCCTTGGGGACATGCCTAATTCCTGGCTGATTTGCCTTTCTCGTCTTAGGGTTGGGGTTCGGCCTAGGGCTAGGATTTTTAAAATCAGGAAGCCCTGAGTTCCAGGCACACTGGAGCTGTGAAAGGCATCCAAAAGGGAGTGCAAAAGTGCCACAACATGGCTGCTTTCACGGCTTTTTCCTTGGCAAGAAGCCTAACACCAGGCTGATTTACCTTCCCAGGGTTACTGTTAGGCTTAGGCCTAGGGCTAGGATTTTTGAAACTAGGAAGCCCTGGGCTCCAGGCACACTGCAGCTGTTCAAGGCATCCCAAGGGGAGTACAAAAGTGCAACAACATGGCAGCTTTCACAGCTTTTTCCTTGGCACCATCCCTATACCTAGGCTGATTTATCTGCCTAGGGTTAGGGTTAGGGTTCAGCCTAGGGCTTGGATTTCTTTAACCAGGAAGCCCTGAGTTCCAGGCTTACTTCATCTGCCAAAGGCATCCCAAAGGGAGTGCAGAAGTGCCACAACATGGCTGCTTTCACGGCTTTTCCCTTAGGAAGAACCCTAATACCCGGCTGATTTACCTTCCTAGGGTTACTGTTAGGCTTAGGCCTAGGACTTTTAAAACCAGGAAGCCCTGGGCTCCAGGCACACTGCAGCTGCGAAAGGCATCCCAAGGGGAGCGCAAAAGTGACGCAACTTGGCTGCCACCACTGATATTTCCATGAGACCATCCCGAACCATAGGCTGATTTTCCTTCCTAGGCTTAAGGTTTGAGTTACGCCTAGGGTAAGGGTTCTATTAACCAGAAAGCCCTGAGTTGCAAGAACACAGCAGCTGCGAAGGACTAGCCAAGAAGAGCGCAAAAGTAGCACAACATGCCTGCCTCCACAGCTTTTTCCTTGGGGACATGCCTAATTCCTGGCTGATTTGCCTTTCTCGTCTTAGGGTTGGGGTTCGGCCTAGGGCTAGGATTTTTAAAATCAGGAAGCCCTGAGTTCCAGGCACACTGGAGCTGTGAAAGGCATCCAAAAGGGAGTGCAAAAGTGCCACAACATGGCAGCTTTCACGGCTTTTTCCTTGGCAAGAAGCCTAACACCAGGCTGATTTACTTTCCCAGGGTTACTGTTAGGCTTAGGCCTAGGGCTAGGATTTTTGAAACTAGGAAGCCCTGGGCTCCAGGCACACTGCAGCTGTTCAAGGCATCCCAAGGGGAGTACAAAAGTGCAACAACATGGCAGCTTTCACAGCTTTTTCCTTGGCACCATCCCTATACCTAGGCTGATTTATCTGCCTAGGGTTAGGGTTAGGGTTCAGCCTAGGGCTTGGATTTCTTTAACCAGGAAGCCCTGAGTTCCAGGCTTACTTCATCTGCCAAAGGCATCCCAAAGGGAGTGCACAAGTGCCACAACATGGCTGCTTTCACGGCTTTTCCCTTAGGAAGAACCCTAATACCCGGCTGATTTACCTTCCTAGGGTTACTGTTAGGCTTAGGCCTAGGACTTTTAAAACCAGGAAGCCCTGGGCTCCAGGCACACTGCAGCTGCGAAAGGCATCCCAAGGGGAGCGCAAAAGTGACGCAACTTGGCTGCCACCACTGATATTTCCATGAGACCATCCCGAACCATAGGCTGATTTTCCTTCCTAGGCTTAAGGTTTGAGTTACGCCTAGGGTAAGGGCTCTATTAACCAGAAAGCCCTGAGTTGCAAGAACACAGCAGCTGCGAAGGACTAGCCAAGAAGAGCGCAAAAGTAGCACAACATGCCTGCCTCCACAGCTTTTTCCTTGGGGACATGCCTAATTCCTGGCTGATTTGCCTTTCTCGTCTTAGGGTTGCGGTTCGGCCTAGGGCTAGGATTTTTAAAATCAGGAAGCCCTGAGTTCCAGGCACACTGGAGCTGTGAAAGGCATCCAAAAGGGAGTGCAAAAGTGCCACAACATGGCTGCTTTCACGGCTTTTTCCTTGGCAAGAAGCCTAACACCAGGCTGATTTGCCTTCCCAGGGTTACTGTTAGGCTTAGGCCTAGGGCTAGGATTTTTGAAACTAGGAAGCCCTGGGCTCCAGGCACACTGCAGCTGTTCAAGGCATCCCAAGGGGAGTACAAAAGTGCAACAACATGGCAGCTTTCACAGCTTTTTCCTTGGCACCATCCCTATACCTAGGCTGATTTATCTGCCTAGGGTTAGGGTTAGGGTTCAGCCTAGGGCTTGGATTTCTTTAACCAGGAAGCCCTGAGTTCCAGGCTTACTTCATCTGCCAAAGGCATCCCAAAGGGAGTGCAGAAGTGCCACAACATGGCTGCTTTCACGGCTTTTCCCTTAGGAAGAACCCTAATACCCGGCTGATTTACCTTCCTAGGGTTACTGTTAGGCTTAGGCCTAGGACTTTTAAAACCAGGAAGCCCTGGGCTCCAGGCACACTGCAGCTGCGAAAGGCATCCCAAGGGGAGCGCAAAAGTGACGCAACTTGGCTGCCACCACTGATATTTCCATGAGACCATCCCGAACCATAGGCTGATTTTCCTTCCTAGGCTTAAGGTTTGAGTTACGCCTAGGGTAAGGGCTCTATTAACCAGAAAGCCCTGAGTTCCAAGAACACAGCAGCTGCGAAGGACTAGCCAAGAAGAGCGCAAAAGTAGCACAACATGCCTGCCTCCACAGCTTTTTCCTTGGGGACATGCCTAATTCCTGGCTGATTTGCCTTTCTCGTCTTAGGGTTGGGGTTCGGCCTAGGGCTAGGATTTTTAAAATCAGGAAGCCCTGAGTTCCAGGCACACTGGAGCTGTGAAAGGCATCCAAAAGGGAGTGCAAAAGTGCCACAACATGGCTGCTTTCACGGCTTTTTCCTTGGCAAGAAGCCTAACACCAGGCTGATTTACCTTCCCAGGGTTACTGTTAGGCTTAGGCCTAGGGCTAGGATTTTTAAAACTAGGAAGCCCTGGGCTCCAGGCACACTGCAGCTGTTCAAGGCATCCCAAGGGGAGTACAAAAGTGCAACAACATGGCAGCTTTCACAGCTTTTTCCTTGGCACCATCCCTATACCTAGGCTGATTTATCTGCCTAGGGTTAGGGTTAGGGTTCAGCCTAGGGCTTGGATTTCTTTAACCAGGAAGCCCTGAGTTCCAGGCTTACTTCATGTGCCAAAGGCATCCCAAAGGGAGTGCACAAGTGCCACAACATGGCTGCTTTCACGGCTTTTCCCTTAGGAAGAACCCTAATACCCGGCTGATTTACCTTCCTAGGGTTACTGTTAGGCTTAGGCCTAGGACTTTTAAAACCAGGAAGCCCTGGGCTCCAGGCACACTGCAGCTGCGAAAGGCATCCCAAGGGGAGCGCAAAAGTGACGCAACTTGGCTGCCACCACTGATATTTCCATGAGACCATCCCGAACCATAGGCTGATTTTCCTTCCTAGGGTTAAGGTTTGAGTTACGCCTAGGGTAAGGGCTCTATTAACCAGAAAGCCCTGAGTTCCAAGAACACAGCAGCTGCGAAGGACTAGCCAAGAAGAGCGCAAAAGTAGCACAACATGCCTGCCTCCACAGCTTTTTCCTTGGGGACATGCCTAATTCCTGGCTGATTTGCCTTTCTCGTCTTAGGGTTGGGGTTCGGCCTAGGGCTAGGATTTTTAAAAGCAGGAAGCCCTGAGTTCCAGGCACACTGGAGCTGTGAAAGGCATCCAAAAGGGAGTGCAAAAGTGCCACAACATGGCTGCTTTCACGGCTTTTTCCTTGGCAAGAAGCCTAACACCAGGCTGATTTACCTTCCCAGGGTTACTGTTAGGCTTAGGCCTAGGGCTAGGATTTTTGAAACTAGGAAGCCCTGGGCTCCAGGCACACTGCAGCTGTTCAAGGCATCCCAAGGGGAGTACAAAAGTGCAACAACATGGCAGCTTTCACAGCTTTTTCCTTGGCACCATCCCTATACCTAGGCTGATTTATCTGCCTAGGGTTAGGGTTAGGGTTCAGCCTAGGGCTTGGATTTCTTTAACCAGGAAGCCCTGAGTTCCAGGCTTACTTCATCTGCCAAAGGCATCCCAAAGGGAGTGCAGAAGTGCCACAACATGGCTGCTTTCACGGCTTTTCCCTTAGGAAGAACCCTAATACCCGGCTGATTTACCTTCCTAGGGTTACTGTTAGGCTTAGGCCTAGGACTTTTAAAACCAGGAAGCCCTGGGCTCCAGGCACACTGCAGCTGCGAAAGGCATCCCAAGGGGAGCGCAAAAGTGACGCAACTTGGCTGCCACCACTGATATTTCCATGAGACCATCCCGAACCATAGGCTGATTTTCCTTCCTAGGCTTAAGGTTTGAGTTACGCCTAGGGTAAGGGCTCTATTAACCAGAAAGCCCTGAGTTGCAAGAACACAGCAGCTGCGAAGGACTAGCCAAGAAGAGCGCAAAAGTAGCACAACATGCCTGCCTCCACAGCTTTTTCCTTGGGGACATGCCTAATTCCTGGCTGATTTGCCTTTCTCGTCTTAGGGTTGGGGTTCGGCCTAGGGCTAGGATTTTTAAAATCAGGAAGCCCTGAGTTCCAGGCACACTGGAGCTGTGAAAGGCATCCAAAAGGGAGTGCAAAAGTGCCACAACATGGCTGCTTTCACGGCTTTTTCCTTGGCAAGAAGCCTAACACCAGGCTGATTTGCCTTCCCAGGGTTACTGTTAGGCTTAGGCCTAGGGCTAGGATTTTTGAAACTAGGAAGCCCTGGGCTCCAGGCACACTGCAGCTGTTCAAGGCATCCCAAGGGGAGTACAAAAGTGCAACAACATGGCAGCTTTCACAGCTTTTTCCTTGGCACCATCCCTATACCTAGGCTGATTTATCTGCCTAGGGTTAGGGTTAGGGTTCAGCCTAGGGCTTGGATTTCTTTAACCAGGAAGCCCTGAGTTCCAGGCTTACTTCATCTGCCAAAGGCATCCCAAAGGGAGTGCAGAAGTGCCACAACATGGCTGCTTTCACGGCTTTTCCCTTAGGAAGAACCCTAATACCCGGCTGATTTACCTTCCTAGGGTTACTGTTAGGCTTAGGCCTAGGACTTTTAAAACCAGGAAGCCCTGGGCTCCAGGCACACTGCAGCTGCGAAAGGCATCCCAAGGGGAGCGCAAAAGTGACGCAACTTGGCTGCCACCACTGATATTTCCATGAGACCATCCCGAACCATAGGCTGATTTTCCTTCCTAGGCTTAAGGTTTGAGTTACGCCTAGGGTAAGGGCTCTATTAACCAGAAAGCCCTGAGTTGCAAGAACACAGCAGCTGCGAAGGACTAGCCAAGAAGAGCGCAAAAGTAGCACAACATGCCTGCCTCCACAGCTTTTTCCTTGGGGACATGCCTAATTCCTGGCTGATTTGCCTTTCTCGTCTTAGGGTTGGGGTTCGGCCTAGGGCTAGGATTTTTAAAATCAGGAAGCCCTGAGTTCCAGGCACACTGGAGCTGTGAAAGGCATCCAAAAGGGAGTGCAAAAGTGCCACAACATGGCTGCTTTCACGGCTTTTTCCTTGGCAAGAAGCCTAACACCAGGCTGATTTACCTTCCCAGGGTTACTGTTAGGCTTAGGCCTAGGGCTAGGATTTTTGAAACTAGGAAGCCCTGGGCTCCAGGCACACTGCAGCTGTTCAAGGCATCCCAAGGGGAGTACAAAAGTGCAACAACATGGCAGCTTTCACAGCTTTTTCCTTGGCACCATCCCTATACCTAGGCTGATTTATCTGCCTAGGGTTAGGGTTAGGGTTCAGCCTAGGGCTTGGATTTCTTTAACCAGGAAGCCCTGAGTTCCAGGCTTACTTCATCTGCCAAAGGCATCCCAAAGGGAGTGCAGAAGTGCCACAACATGGCTGCTTTCACGGCTTTTCCCTTAGGAAGAACCCTAATACCCGGCTGATTTACCTTCCTAGGGTTACTGTTAGGCTTAGGCCTAGGACTTTTAAAACCAGGAAGCCCTGGGCTCCAGGCACACTGCAGCTGCGAAAGGCATCCCAAGGGGAGCGCAAAAGTGACGCAACTTGGCTGCCACCACTGATATTTCCATGAGACCATCCCGAACCATAGGCTGATTTTCCTTCCTAGGCTTAAGGTTTGAGTTACGCCTAGGGTAAGGGCTCTATTAACCAGAAAGCCCTGAGTTCCAAGAACACAGCAGCTGCGAAGGACTAGCCAAGAAGAGCGCAAAAGTAGCACAACATGCCTGCCTCCACAGCTTTTTCCTTGGGGACATGCCTAATTCCTGGCTGATTTGCCTTTCTCGTCTTAGGGTTGGGGTTCGGCCTAGGGCTAGGATTTTTAAAATCAGGAAGCCCTGAGTTCCAGGCACACTGGAGCTGTGAAAGGCATCCAAAAGGGAGTGCAAAAGTGCCACAACATGGCTGCTTTCACGGCTTTTTCCTTGGCAAGAAGCCTAACACCAGGCTGATTTACCTTCCCAGGGTTACTGTTAGGCTTAGGCCTAGGGCTAGGATTTTTAAAACTAGGAAGCCCTGGGCTCCAGGCACACTGCAGCTGTTCAAGGCATCCCAAGGGGAGTACAAAAGTGCAACAACATGGCAGCTTTCACAGCTTTTTCCTTGGCACCATCCCTATACCTAGGCTGATTTATCTGCCTAGGGTTAGGGTTAGGGTTCAGCCTAGGGCTTGGATTTCTTTAACCAGGAAGCCCTGAGTTCCAGGCTTACTTCATGTGCCAAAGGCATCCCAAAGGGAGTGCACAAGTGCCACAACATGGCTGCTTTCACGGCTTTTCCCTTAGGAAGAACCCTAATACCCGGCTGATTTACCTTCCTAGGGTTACTGTTAGGCTTAGGCCTAGGACTTTTAAAACCAGGAAGCCCTGGGCTCCAGGCACACTGCAGCTGCGAAAGGCATCCCAAGGGGAGCGCAAAAGTGACGCAACTTGGCTGCCACCACTGATATTTCCATGAGACCATCCCGAACCATAGGCTGATTTTCCTTCCTAGGGTTAAGGTTTGAGTTACGCCTAGGGTAAGGGCTCTATTAACCAGAAAGCCCTGAGTTCCAAGAACACAGCAGCTGCGAAGGACTAGCCAAGAAGAGCGCAAAAGTAGCACAACATGCCTGCCTCCACAGCTTTTTCCTTGGGGACATGCCTAATTCCTGGCTGATTTGCCTTTCTCGTCTTAGGGTTGGGGTTCGGCCTAGGGCTAGGATTTTTAAAAGCAGGAAGCCCTGAGTTCCAGGCACACTGGAGCTGTGAAAGGCATCCAAAAGGGAGTGCAAAAGTGCCACAACATGGCTGCTTTCACGGCTTTTTCCTTGGCAAGAAGCCTAACACCAGGCTGATTTACCTTCCCAGGGTTACTGTTAGGCTTAGGCCTAGGGCTAGGATTTTTGAAACTAGGAAGCCCTGGGCTCCAGGCACACTGCAGCTGTTCAAGGCATCCCAAGGGGAGTACAAAAGTGCAACAACATGGCAGCTTTCACAGCTTTTTCCTTGGCACCATCCCTATACCTAGGCTGATTTATCTGCCTAGGGTTAGGGTTAGGGTTCAGCCTAGGGCTTGGATTTCTTTAACCAGGAAGCCCTGAGTTCCAGGCTTACTTCATCTGCCAAAGGCATCCCAAAGGGAGTGCAGAAGTGCCACAACATGGCTGCTTTCACGGCTTTTCCCTTAGGAAGAACCCTAATACCCGGCTGATTTACCTTCCTAGGGTTACTGTTAGGCTTAGGCCTAGGACTTTTAAAACCAGGAAGCCCTGGGCTCCAGGCACACTGCAGCTGCGAAAGGCATCCCAAGGGGAGCGCAAAAGTGACGCAACTTGGCTGCCACCACTGATATTTCCATGAGACCATCCCGAACCATAGGCTGATTTTCCTTCCTAGGCTTAAGGTTTGAGTTACGCCTAGGGTAAGGGCTCTATTAACCAGAAAGCCCTGAGTTGCAAGAACACAGCAGCTGCGAAGGACTAGCCAAGAAGAGCGCAAAAGTAGCACAACATGCCTGCCTCCACAGCTTTTTCCTTGGGGACATGCCTAATTCCTGGCTGATTTGCCTTTCTCGTCTTAGGGTTGGGGTTCGGCCTAGGGCTAGGATTTTTAAAATCAGGAAGCCCTGAGTTCCAGGCACACTGGAGCTGTGAAAGGCATCCAAAAGGGAGTGCAAAAGTGCCACAACATGGCTGCTTTCACGGCTTTTTCCTTGGCAAGAAGCCTAACACCAGGCTGATTTGCCTTCCCAGGGTTACTGTTAGGCTTAGGCCTAGGGCTAGGATTTTTGAAACTAGGAAGCCCTGGGCTCCAGGCACACTGCAGCTGTTCAAGGCATCCCAAGGGGAGTACAAAAGTGCAACAACATGGCAGCTTTCACAGCTTTTTCCTTGGCACCATCCCTATACCTAGGCTGATTTATCTGCCTAGGGTTAGGGTTAGGGTTCAGCCTAGGGCTTGGATTTCTTTAACCAGGAAGCCCTGAGTTCCAGGCTTACTTCATCTGCCAAAGGCATCCCAAAGGGAGTGCAGAAGTGCCACAACATGGCTGCTTTCACGGCTTTTCCCTTAGGAAGAACCCTAATACCCGGCTGATTTACCTTCCTAGGGTTACTGTTAGGCTTAGGCCTAGGACTTTTAAAACCAGGAAGCCCTGGGCTCCAGGCACACTGCAGCTGCGAAAGGCATCCCAAGGGGAGCGCAAAAGTGACGCAACTTGGCTGCCACCACTGATATTTCCATGAGACCATCCCGAACCATAGGCTGATTTTCCTTCCTAGGCTTAAGGTTTGAGTTACGCCTAGGGTAAGGGCTCTATTAACCAGAAAGCCCTGAGTTGCAAGAACACAGCAGCTGCGAAGGACTAGCCAAGAAGAGCGCAAAAGTAGCACAACATGCCTGCCTCCACAGCTTTTTCCTTGGGGACATGCCTAATTCCTGGCTGATTTGCCTTTCTCGTCTTAGGGTTGGGGTTCGGCCTAGGGCTAGGATTTTTAAAATCAGGAAGCCCTGAGTTCCAGGCACACTGGAGCTGTGAAAGGCATCCAAAAGGGAGTGCAAAAGTGCCACAACATGGCTGCTTTCACGGCTTTTTCCTTGGCAAGAAGCCTAACACCAGGCTGATTTACCTTCCCAGGGTTACTGTTAGGCTTAGGCCTAGGGCTAGGATTTTTGAAACTAGGAAGCCCTGGGCTCCAGGCACACTGCAGCTGTTCAAGGCATCCCAAGGGGAGTACAAAAGTGCAACAACATGGAGCTTTCACAGCTTTTTCCTTGGCACCATCCCTATACCTAGGCTGATTTATCTGCCTAGGGTTAGGGTTAGGGTTCAGCCTAGGGCTTGGATTTCTTTAACCAGGAAGCCCTGAGTTCCAGGCTTACTTCATGTGCCAAAGGCATCCCAAAGGGAGTGCAGAAGTGCCACAACATGGCTGCTTTCACGGCTTTTCCCTTAGGAAGAACCCTAATACCCGGCTGATTTACCTTCCTAGGGTTACTGTTAGGCTTAGGCCTAGGACTTTTAAAACCAGGAAGCCCTGGGCTCCAGGCACACTGCAGCTGCGAAAGGCATCCCAAGGGGAGCGCAAAAGTGACGCAACTTGGCTGCCACCACTGATATTTCCATGAGACCATCCCGAACCATAGGCTGATTTTCCTTCCTAGGGTTAAGGTTTGAGTTACGCCTAGGGTAAGGGCTCTATTAACCAGAAAGCCCTGAGTTGCAAGAACACAGCAGCTGCGAAGGACTAGCCAAGAAGAGCGCAAAAGTAGCACAACATGCCTGCCTCCACAGCTTTTTCCTTGGGGACATGCCTAATTCCTGGCTGATTTGCCTTTCTCGTCTTAGGGTTGGGGTTCGGCCTAGGGCTAGGATTTTTAAAATCAGGAAGCCCTGAGTTCCAGGCACACTGGAGCTGTGAAAGGCATCCAAAAGGGAGTGCAAAAGTGCCACAACATGGCTGCTTTCACGGCTTTTTCCTTGGCAAGAAGCCTAACACCAGGCTGATTTACCTTCCCAGGGTTACTGTTAGGCTTAGGCCTAGGGCTAGGATTTTTGAAACTAGGAAGCCCTGGGCTCCAGGCACACTGCAGCTGTTCAAGGCATCCCAAGGGGAGTACAAAAGTGCAACAACATGGCAGCTTTCACAGCTTTTTCCTTGGCACCATCCCTATACCTAGGCTGATTTATCTGCCTAGGGTTAGGGTTAGGGTTCAGCCTAGGGCTTGGATTTCTTTAACCAGGAAGCCCTGAGTTCCAGGCTTACTTCATGTGCCAAAGGCATCCCAAAGGGAGTGCAGAAGTGCCACAACATGGCTGCTTTCACGGCTTTTCCCTTAGGAAGAACCCTAATACCCGGCTGATTTACCTTCCTAGGGTTACTGTTAGGCTTAGGCCTAGGACTTTTAAAACCAGGAAGCCCTGGGCTCCAGGCACACTGCAGCTGCGAAAGGCATCCCAAGGGGAGCGCAAAAGTGACGCAACTTGGCTGCCACCACTGATATTTCCATGAGACCATCCCGAACCATAGGCTGATTTTCCTTCCTAGGCTTAAGGTTTGAGTTACGCCTAGGGTAAGGGTTCTATTAACCAGAAAGCCCTGAGTTGCAAGAACACAGCAGCTGCGAAGGACTAGCCAAGAAGAGCGCAAAAGTAGCACAACATGCCTGCCTCCACAGCTTTTTCCTTGGGGACATGCCTAATTCCTGGCTGATTTGCCTTTCTCGTCTTAGGGTTGGGGTTCGGCCTAGGGCTAGGATTTTTAAAATCAGGAAGCCCTGAGTTCCAGGCACACTGGAGCTGTGAAAGGCATCCAAAAGGGAGTGCAAAAGTGCCACAACATGGCAGCTTTCACGGCTTTTTCCTTGGCAAGAAGCCTAACACCAGGCTGATTTACTTTCCCAGGGTTACTGTTAGGCTTAGGCCTAGGGCTAGGATTTTTGAAACTAGGAAGCCCTGGGCTCCAGGCACACTGCAGCTGTTCAAGGCATCCCAAGGGGAGTACAAAAGTGCAACAACATGGCAGCTTTCACAGCTTTTTCCTTGGCACCATCCCTATACCTAGGCTGATTTATCTGCCTAGGGTTAGGGTTAGGGTTCAGCCTAGGGCTTGGATTTCTTTAACCAGGAAGCCCTGAGTTCCAGGCTTACTTCATCTGCCAAAGGCATCCCAAAGGGAGTGCAGAAGTGCCACAACATGGCTGCTTTCACGGCTTTTCCCTTAGGAAGAACCCTAATACCCGGCTGATTTACCTTCCTAGGGTTACTGTTAGGCTTAGGCCTAGGACTTTTAAAACCAGGAAGCCCTGGGCTCCAGGCACACTGCAGCTGCGAAAGGCATCCCAAGGGGAGCGCAAAAGTGACGCAACTTGGCTGCCACCACTGATATTTCCATGAGACCATCCCGAACCATAGGCTGATTTTCCTTCCTAGGCTTAAGGTTTGAGTTACGCCTAGGGTAAGGGCTCTATTAACCAGAAAGCCCTGAGTTGCAAGAACACAGCAGCTGCGAAGGACTAGCCAAGAAGAGCGCAAAAGTAGCACAACATGCCTGCCTCCACAGCTTTTTCCTTGGGGACATGCCTAATTCCTGGCTGATTTGCCTTTCTCGTCTTAGGGTTGGGGTTCGGCCTAGGGCTAGGATTTTTAAAATCAGGAAGCCCTGAGTTCCAGGCACACTGGAGCTGTGAAAGGCATCCAAAAGGGAGTGCAAAAGTGCCACAACATGGCTGCTTTCACGGCTTTTTCCTTGGCAAGAAGCCTAACACCAGGCTGATTTGCCTTCCCAGGGTTACTGTTAGGCTTAGGCCTAGGGCTAGGATTTTTGAAACTAGGAAGCCCTGGGCTCCAGGCACACTGCAGCTGTTCAAGGCATCCCAAGGGGAGTACAAAAGTGCAACAACATGGCAGCTTTCACAGCTTTTTCCTTGGCACCATCCCTATACCTAGGCTGATTTATCTGCCTAGGGTTAGGGTTAGGGTTCAGCCTAGGGCTTGGATTTCTTTAACCAGGAAGCCCTGAGTTCCAGGCTTACTTCATCTGCCAAAGGCATCCCAAAGGGAGTGCAGAAGTGCCACAACATGGCTGCTTTCACGGCTTTTCCCTTAGGAAGAACCCTAATACCCGGCTGATTTACCTTCCTAGGGTTACTGTTAGGCTTAGGCCTAGGACTTTTAAAACCAGGAAGCCCTGGGCTCCAGGCACACTGCAGCTGCGAAAGGCATCCCAAGGGGAGCGCAAAAGTGACGCAACTTGGCTGCCACCACTGATATTTCCATGAGACCATCCCGAACCATAGGCTGATTTTCCTTCCTAGGCTTAAGGTTTGAGTTACGCCTAGGGTAAGGGCTCTATTAACCAGAAAGCCCTGAGTTGCAAGAACACAGCAGCTGCGAAGGACTAGCCAAGAAGAGCGCAAAAGTAGCACAACATGCCTGCCTCCACAGCTTTTTCCTTGGGGACATGCCTAATTCCTGGCTGATTTGCCTTTCTCGTCTTAGGGTTGGGGTTCGGCCTAGGGCTAGGATTTTTAAAATCAGGAAGCCCTGAGTTCCAGGCACACTGGAGCTGTGAAAGGCATCCAAAAGGGAGTGCAAAAGTGCCACAACATGGCTGCTTTCACGGCTTTTTCCTTGGCAAGAAGCCTAACACCAGGCTGATTTACCTTCCCAGGGTTACTGTTAGGCTTAGGCCTAGGGCTAGGATTTTTAAAACTAGGAAGCCCTGGGCTCCAGGCACACTGCAGCTGTTCAAGGCATCCCAAGGGGAGTACAAAAGTGCAACAACATGGCAGCTTTCACAGCTTTTTCCTTGGCACCATCCCTATACCTAGGCTGATTTATCTGCCTAGGGTTAGGGTTAGGGTTCAGCCTAGGGCTTGGATTTCTTTAACCAGGAAGCCCTGAGTTCCAGGCTTACTTCATCTGCCAAAGGCATCCCAAAGGGAGTGCAGAAGTGCCACAACATGGCTGCTTTCACGGCTTTTCCCTTAGGAAGAACCCTAATACCCGGCTGATTTACCTTCCTAGGGTTACTGTTAGGCTTAGGCCTAGGACTTTTAAAACCAGGAAGCCCTGGGCTCCAGGCACACTGCAGCTGCGAAAGGCATCCCAAGGGGAGCGCAAAAGTGATGCAACTTGGCTGCCACCACTGATATTTCCATGAGACCATCCCGAACCATAGGCTGATTTTCCTTCCTAGGGTTAAGGTTTGAGTTACGCCTAGGGTAAGGGCTCTATTAACCAGAAAGCCCTGAGTTCCAAGAACACAGCAGCTGCGAAGGACTAGCCAAGAAGAGCGCAAAAGTAGCACAACATGCCTGCCTCCACAGCTTTTTCCTTGGGGACATGCCTAATTCCTGGCTGATTTGCCTTTCTCGTCTTAGGGTTGGGGTTCGGCCTAGGGCTAGGATTTTTAAAAGCAGGAAGCCCTGAGTTCCAGGCACACTGGAGCTGTGAAAGGCATCCAAAAGGGAGTGCAAAAGTGCCACAACATGGCTGCTTTCACGGCTTTTTCCTTGGCAAGAAGCCTAACACCAGGCTGATTTACCTTCCCAGGGTTACTGTTAGGCTTAGGCCTAGGGCTAGGATTTTTGAAACTAGGAAGCCCTGGGCTCCAGGCACACTGCAGCTGTTCAAGGCATCCCAAGGGGAGTACAAAAGTGCAACAACATGGCAGCTTTCACAGCTTTTTCCTTGGCACCATCCCTATACCTAGGCTGATTTATCTGCCTAGGGTTAGGGTTAGGGTTCAGCCTAGGGCTTGGATTTCTTTAACCAGGAAGCCCTGAGTTCCAGGCTTACTTCATCTGCCAAAGGCATCCCAAAGGGAGTGCAGAAGTGCCACAACATGGCTGCTTTCACGGCTTTTCCCTTAGGAAGAACCCTAATACCCGGCTGATTTACCTTCCTAGGGTTACTGTTAGGCTTAGGCCTAGGACTTTTAAAACCAGGAAGCCCTGGGCTCCAGGCACACTGCAGCTGCGAAAGGCATCCCAAGGGGAGCGCAAAAGTGACGCAACTTGGCTGCCACCACTGATATTTCCATGAGACCATCCCGAACCATAGGCTGATTTTCCTTCCTAGGCTTAAGGTTTGAGTTACGCCTAGGGTAAGGGCTCTATTAACCAGAAAGCCCTGAGTTGCAAGAACACAGCAGCTGCGAAGGACTAGCCAAGAAGAGCGCAAAAGTAGCACAACATGCCTGCCTCCACAGCTTTTTCCTTGGGGACATGCCTAATTCCTGGCTGATTTGCCTTTCTCGTCTTAGGGTTGGGGTTCGGCCTAGGGCTAGGATTTTTAAAATCAGGAAGCCCTGAGTTCCAGGCACACTGGAGCTGTGAAAGGCATCCAAAAGGGAGTGCAAAAGTGCCACAACATGGCTGCTTTCACGGCTTTTTCCTTGGCAAGAAGCCTAACACCAGGCTGATTTACCTTCCCAGGGTTACTGTTAGGCTTAGGCCTAGGGCTAGGATTTTTAAAACTAGGAAGCCCTGGGCTCCAGGCACACTGCAGCTGTTCAAGGCATCCCAAGGGGAGTACAAAAGTGCAACAACATGGCAGCTTTCACAGCTTTTTCCTTGGCACCATCCCTATACCTAGGCTGATTTATCTGCCTAGGGTTAGGGTTAGGCTTCAGCCTAGGGTTTGGATTTCTTTAACCAGGAAGCCCTGAGTTCCAGGCTTACTTCATCTGCCAAAGGCATCCCAAAGGGAGTGCAGAAGTGCCACAACATGGCTGCTTTCACGGCTTTTCCCTTAGGAAGAACCCTAATACCCGGCTGATTTACCTTCCTAGGGTTACTGTTAGGCTTAGGCCTAGGACTTTTAAAACCAGGAAGCCCTGGGCTCCAGGCACACTGCAGCTGCGAAAGGCATCCCAAGGGGAGCGCAAAAGTGACGCTACTTGGCTGCCACCACTGATATTTCCATGAGACCATCCCGAACCATAGGCTGATTTTCCTTCCTAGGCTTAAGGTTTGAGTTACGCCTAGGGTAAGGGCTCTATTAACCAGAAAGCCCTGAGTTCCAAGAACACAGCAGCTGCGAAGGACTAGCCAAGAAGAGCGCAAAAGTAGCACAACATGCCTGCCTCCACAGCTTTTTCCTTGGGGACATGCCTAATTCCTGGCTGATTTGCCTTTCTCGTCTTAGGGTTGGGGTTCGGCCTAGGGCTAGGATTTTTAAAATCAGGAAGCCCTGAGTTCCAGGCACACTGGAGCTGTGAAAGGCATCCAAAAGGGAGTGCAAAAGTGCCACAACATGGCTGCTTTCACGGCTTTTTCCTTGGCAAGAAGCCTAACACCAGGCTGATTTCCCTTCCCAGGGTTACTGTTAGGCTTAGGCCTAGGGCTAGGATTTTTAAAACTAGGAAGCCCTTAGCTCCAGGCACACTGCAGCTGTTCAAGGCATCCCAAGGGGAGTACAAAAGTGCAACAACATGGCAGCTTTCACAGCTTTTTCCTTGGCACCATCCCTATACCTAGGCTGATTTATCTGCCTAGGGTTAGGGTTAGGGTTCAGCCTAGGGCTTGGATTTCTTTAACCAGGAAGCCCTGAGTTCCAGGCTTACTTCATCTGCCAAAGGCATCCCAAAGGGAGTGCAGAAGTGCCGCAACATGGCTGCTTTCACGGCTTTTCCCTTAGGAAGAACCCTAATACCCGGCTGATTTACCTTCCTAGGGTTACTGTTAGGCTTAGGCCTAGGACTTTTAAAACCAGGAAGCCCTGGGCTCCAGGCACACTGCAGCTGCGAAAGGCATCCCAAGGGGAGCGCAAAAGTGACGCAACTTGGCTGCCACCACTGATATTTCCATGAGACCATCCCGAACCATAGGCTGATTTTCCTTCCTAGGCTTAAGGTTTGAGTTACGCCTAGGGTAAGGGCTCTATTAACCAGAAAGCCCTGAGTTCCAAGAACACAGCAGCTGCGAAGGACTAGCCAAGAAGAGCGCAAAAGTAGCACAACATGCCTGCCTCCACAGCTTTTTCCTTGGGGACATGCCTAATTCCTGGCTGATTTGCCTTTCTCGTCTTAGGGTTGGGGTTCGGCCTAGGGCTAGGATTTTTAAAATCAGGAAGCCCTGAGTTCCAGGCACACTGGAGCTGTGAAAGGCATCCAAAAGGGAGTGCAAAAGTGCCACAACATGGCTGCTTTCACGGCTTTTTCCTTGGCAAGAAGCCTAACACCAGGCTGATTTACCTTCCCAGGGTTACTGTTAGGCTTAGGCCTAGGGCTAGGATTTTTGAAACTAGGAAGCCCTGGGCTCCAGGCACACTGCAGCTGTTCAAGGCATCCCAAGGGGAGTACAAAAGTGCAACAACATGGCAGCTTTCACAGCTTTTTCCTTGGCACCATCCCTATACCTAGGCTGATTTATCTGCCTAGGGTTAGGGTTAGGCTTCAGCCTAGGGCTTGGATTTCTTTAACCAGGAAGCCCTGAGTTCCAGGCTTACTTCATCTGCCAAAGGCATCCCAAAGGGAGTGCAGAAGTGCCACAACATGGCTGCTTTCACGGCTTTTCCCTTAGGAAGAACCCTAATACCCGGCTGATTTACCTTCCTAGGGTTACTGTTAGGCTTAGGCCTAGGACTTTTAAAACCAGGAAGCCCTGGGCTCCAGGCACACTGCAGCTGCGAAAGGCATCCCAAGGGGAGCGCAAAAGTGACGCAACTTGGCTGCCACCACTGATATTTCCATGAGACCATCCCGAACCATAGGCTGATTTTCCTTCCTAGGCTTAAGGTTTGAGTTACGCCTAGGGTAAGGGCTCTATTAACCAGAAAGCCCTGAGTTCCAAGAACACAGCAGCTGCGAAGGACTAGCCAAGAAGAGCGCAAAAGTAGCACAACATGCCTGCCTCCACAGCTTTTTCCTTGGGGACATGCCTAATTCCTGGCTGATTTGCCTTTCTCGTCTTAGGGTTGGGGTTCGGCCTAGGGCTAGGATTTTTAAAATCAGGAAGCCCTGAGTTCCAGGCACACTGGAGCTGTGAAAGGCATCCAAAAGGGAGTGCAAAAGTGCCACAACATGGCTGCTTTCACGGCTTTTTCCTTGGCAAGAAGCCTAACACCAGGCTGATTTACCTTCCCAGGGTTACTGTTAGGCTTAGGCCTAGGGCTAGGATTTTTAAAACTAGGAAGCCCTTAGCTCCAGGCACACTGCAGCTGTTCAAGGCATCCCAAGGGGAGTACAAAAGTGCAACAACATGGCAGCTTTCACAGCTTTTTCCTTGGCACCATCCCTATACCTAGGCTGATTTATCTGCCTAGGGTTAGGGTTAGGGTTCAGCCTAGGGCTTGGATTTCTTTAACCAGGAAGCCCTGAGTTCCAGGCTTACTTCATCTGCCAAAGGCATCCCAAAGGGAGTGCAGAAGTGCCACAACATGGCTGCTTTCACGGCTTTTCCCTTAGGAAGAACCCTAATACCCGGCTGATTTACCTTCCTAGGGTTACTGTTAGGCTTAGGCCTAGGACTTTTAAAACCAGGAAGCCCTGGGCTCCAGGCACACTGCAGCTGCGAAAGGCATCCCAAGGGGAGCGCAAAAGTGACGCAACTTGGCTGCCACCACTGATATTTCCATGAGACCATCCCGAACCGTAGGCTGATTTTCCTTCCTAGGCTTAAGGTTTGAGTTACGCCTAGGGTAAGGGCTCTATTAACCAGAAAGCCCTGAGTTGCAAGAACACAGCAGCTGCGAAGGACTAGCCAAGAAGAGCGCAAAAGTAGCACAACATGCCTGCCTCCACAGCTTTTTCCTTGGGGACATGCCTAATTCCTGGCTGATTTGCCTTTCTCGTCTTAGGGTTGGGGTTCGGCCTAGGGCTAGGATTTTTAAAATCAGGAAGCCCTGAGTTCCAGGCACACTGGAGCTGTGAAAGGCATCCAAAAGGGAGTGCAAAAGTGCCACAACATGGCTGCTTTCACGGCTTTTTCCTTGGCAAGAAGCCTAACACCAGGCTGATTTACCTTCCCAGGGTTACTGTTAGGCTTAGGCCTAGGGCTAGGATTTTTGAAACTAGGAAGCCCTGGGCTCCAGGCACACTGCAGCTGTTCAAGGCATCCCAAGGGGAGTACAAAAGTGCAACAACATGGCAGCTTTCACAGCTTTTTCCTTGGCACCATCCCTATACCTAGGCTGATTTATCTGCCTAGGGTTAGGGTTAGGGTTCAGCCTAGGGCTTGGATTTCTTTAACCAGGAAGCCCTGAGTTCCAGGCTTACTTCATCTGCCAAAGGCATCCCAAAGGGAGTGCAGAAGTGCCACAACATGGCTGCTTTCACGGCTTTTCCCTTAGGAAGAACCCTAATACCCGGCTGATTTACCTTCCTAGGGTTACTGTTAGGCTTAGGCCTAGGACTTTTAAAACCAGGAAGCCCTGGGCTCCAGGCACACTGCAGCTGCGAAAGGCATCCCAAGGGGAGTGCAAAAGTGACGCAACTTGGCTGCCACCACTGATATTTCCATGAGACCATCCCGAACCATAGGCTGATTTTCCTTCCTAGGCTTAAGGTTTGAGTTACGCCTAGGGTAAGGGCTCTATTAACCAGAAAGCCCTGAGTTGCAAGAACACAGCAGCTGCGAAGGACTAGCCAAGAAGAGCGCAAAAGTAGCACAACATGCCTGCCTCCACAGCTTTTTCCTTGGGGACATGCCTAATTCCTGGCTGATTTGCCTTTCTCGTCTTAGGGTTGGGGTTCGGCCTAGGGCTAGGATTTTTAAAATCAGGAAGCCCTGAGTTCCAGGCACACTGGAGCTGTGAAAGGCATCCAAAAGGGAGTGCAAAAGTGCCACAACATGGCTGCTTTCACGGCTTTTTCCTTGGCAAGAAGCCTAACACCAGGCTGATTTACCTTCCCAGGGTTACTGTTAGGCTTAGGCCTAGGGCTAGGATTTTTGAAACTAGGAAGCCCTGGGCTCCAGGCACACTGCAGCTGTTCAAGGCATCCCAAGGGGAGTACAAAAGTGCAACAACATGGCAGCTTTCACAGCTTTTTCCTTGGCACCATCCCTATACCTAGGCTGATTTATCTGCCTAGGGTTAGGGTTAGGGTTCAGCCTAGGGCTTGGATTTCTTTAACCAGGAAGCCCTGAGTTCCAGGCTTACTTCATCTGCCAAAGGCATCCCAAAGGGAGTGCAGAAGTGCCACAACATGGCTGCTTTCACGGCTTTTCCCTTAGGAAGAACCCTAATACCCGGCTGATTTACCTTCCTAGGGTTACTGTTAGGCTTAGGCCTAGGACTTTTAAAACCAGGAAGCCCTGGGCTCCAGGCACACTGCAGCTGCGAAAGGCATCCCAAGGGGAGCGCAAAAGTGACGCAACTTGGCTGCCACCACTGATATTTCCATGAGACCATCCCGAACCATAGGCTGATTTTCCTTCCTAGGGTTAAGGTTTGAGTTACGCCTAGGGTAAGGGCTCTATTAACCAGAAAGCCCTGAGTTGCAAGAACACAGCAGCTGCGAAGGACTAGCCAAGAAGAGCGCAAAAGTAGCACAACATGCCTGCCTCCACAGCTTTTTCCTGGGGGACATGCCTAATTCCTGGCTGATTTGCCTTTCTCGTCTTAGGGTTGGGGTTCGGCCTAGGGCTAGGATTTTTAAAAGCAGGAAGCCCTGAGTTCCAGGCACACTGGAGCTGTGAAAGGCATCCAAAAGGGAGTGCAAAAGTGCCACAACATGGCTGCTTTCACGGCTTTTTCCTTGGCAAGAAGCCTAACACCAGGCTGATTTACCTTCCCAGGGTTACTGTTAGGCTTAGGCCTAGGGCTAGGATTTTTGAAACTAGGAAGCCCTGGGCTCCAGGCACACTGCAGCTGTTCAAGGCATCCCAAGGGGAGTACAAAAGTGCAACAACATGGCAGCTTTCACAGCTTTTTCCTTGGCACCATCCCTATACCTAGGCTGATTTATCTGCCTAGGGTTAGGGTTAGGGTTCAGCCTAGGGCTTGGATTTCTTTAACCAGGAAGCCCTGAGTTCCAGGCTTACTTCATCTGCCAAAGGCATCCCAAAGGGAGTGCAGAAGTGCCACAACATGGCTGCTTTCACGGCTTTTCCCTTAGGAAGAACCCTAATACCCGGCTGATTTACCTTCCTAGGGTTACTGTTAGGCTTAGGCCTAGGACTTTTAAAACCAGGAAGCCCTGGGCTCCAGGCACACTGCAGCTGCGAAAGGCATCCCAAGGGGAGCGCAAAAGTGACGCAACTTGGCTGCCACCACTGATATTTCCATGAGACCATCCCGAACCATAGGCTGATTTTCCTTCCTAGGGTTAAGGTTTGAGTTACGCCTAGGGTAAGGGCTCTATTAACCAGAAAGCCCTGAGTTGCAAGAACACAGCAGCTGCGAAGGACTAGCCAAGAAGAGCGCAAAAGTAGCACAACATGCCTGCCTCCACAGCTTTTTCCTGGGGGACATGCCTAATTCCTGGCTGATTTGCCTTTCTCGTCTTAGGGTTGGGGTTCGGCCTAGGGCTAGGATTTTTAAAAGCAGGAAGCCCTGAGTTCCAGGCACACTGGAGCTGTGAAAGGCATCCAAAAGGGAGTGCAAAAGTGCCACAACATGGCTGCTTTCACGGCTTTTTCCTTGGCAAGAAGCCTAACACCAGGCTGATTTACCTTCCCAGGGTTACTGTTAGGCTTAGGCCTAGGGCTAGGATTTTTGAAACTAGGAAGCCCTGGGCTCCAGGCACACTGCAGCTGTTCAAGGCATCCCAAGGGGAGTACAAAAGTGCAACAACATGGCAGCTTTCACAGCTTTTTCCTTGGCACCATCCCTATACCTAGGCTGATTTATCTGCCTAGGGTTAGGGTTAGGGTTCAGCCTAGGGCTTGGATTTCTTTAACCAGGAAGCCCTGAGTTCCAGGCTTACTTCATCTGCCAAAGGCATCCCAAAGGGAGTGCAGAAGTGCCACAACATGGCTGCTTTCACGGCTTTTCCCTTAGGAAGAACCCTAATACCCGGCTGATTTACCTTCCTAGGGTTACTGTTAGGCTTAGGCCTAGGACTTTTAAAACCAGGAAGCCCTGGGCTCCAAGCACACTGCAGCTGCGAAAGGCATCCCAAGGGGAGTGCAAAAGTGACGCAACTTGGCTGCCACCACTGATATTTCCATGAGACCATCCCGAACCATAGGCTGATTTTCCTTCCTAGGGTTAAGGTTTGAGTTACGCCTAGGGTAAGGGCTCTATTAACCAGAAAGCCCTGAGTTGCAAGAACACAGCAGCTGCGAAGGACTAGCCAAGAAGAGCGCAAAAGTAGCACAACATGCCTGCCTCCACAGCTTTTTCCTTGGGGACATGCCTAATTCCTGGCTGATTTGCCTTTCTCGTCTTAGGGTTGGGGTTCGGCCTAGGGCTAGGATTTTTAAAATCAGGAAGCCCTGAGTTCCAGGCACACTGGAGCTGTGAAAGGCATCCAAAAGGGAGTGCAAAAGTGCCACAACATGGCTGCTTTCACGGCTTTTTCCTTGGCAAGAAGCCTAACACCAGGCTGATTTACCTTCCCAGGGTTACTGTTAGGCTTAGGCCTAGGGCTAGGATTTTTGAAACTAGGAAGCCCTGGGCTCCAGGCACACTGCAGCTGTTCAAGGCATCCCAAGGGGAGTACAAAAGTGCAACAACATGGCAGCTTTCACAGCTTTTTCCTTGGCACCATCCCTGTACCTAGGCTGATTTATCTGCCTAGGGTTAGGGTTAGGGTTCAGCCTAGGGCTTGGATTTCTTTAACCAGGAAGCCCTGAGTTCCAGGCTTACTTCATCTGCCAAAGGCATCCCAAAGGGAGTGCAGAAGTGCCACAACATGGCTGCTTTCACGGCTTTTCCCTTAGGAAGAACCCTAATACCCGGCTGATTTACCTTCCTAGGGTTACTGTTAGGCTTAGGCCTAGGACTTTTAAAACCAGGAAGCCCTGGGCTCCAGGCACACTGCAGCTGCGAAAGGCATCCCAAGGGGAGCGCAAAAGTGACGCAACTTGGCTGCCACCACTGATATTTCCATGAGACCATCCCGAACCATAGGCTGATTTTCCTTCCTAGGCTTAAGGTTTGAGTTACGCCTAGGGTAAGGGCTCTATTAACCAGAAAGCCCTGAGTTGCAAGAACACAGCAGCTGCGAAGGACTAGCCAAGAAGAGCGCAAAAGTAGCACAACATGCCTGCCTCCACAGCTTTTTCCTTGGGGACATGCCTAATTCCTGGCTGATTTGCCTTTCTCGTCTTAGGGTTGGGGTTCGGCCTAGGGCTAGGATTTTTAAAATCAGGAAGCCCTGAGTTCCAGGCCCACTGGAGCTGTGAAAGGCATCCAAAAGGGAGTGCAAAAGTGCCACAACATGGCTGCTTTCACGGCTTTTTCCTTGGCAAGAAGCCTAACACCAGGCTGATTTACCTTCCCAGGGTTACTGTTAGGCTTAGGCCTAGGGCTAGGATTTTTGAAACTAGGAAGCCCTGGGCTCCAGGCACACTGCAGCTGTTCAAGGCATCCCAAGGGGAGTACAAAAGTGCAACAACATGGCAGCTTTCACAGCTTTTTCCTTGGCACCATCCCTATACCTAGGCTGATTTATCTGCCTAGGGTTAGGGTTAGGGTTCAGCCTAGGGCTTGGATTTCTTTAACCAGGAAGCCCTGAGTTCCAGGCTTACTTCATCTGCCAAAGGCATCCCAAAGGGAGTGCAGAAGTGCCACAACATGGCTGCTTTCACAGCTTTTCCCTTAGGAAGAACCCTAATACCCGGCTGATTTACCTTCCTAGGGTTACTGTTAGGCTTAGGCCTAGGACTTTTAAAACCAGGAAGCCCTGGGCTCCAGGCACACTGCAGCTGCGAAAGGCATCCCAAGGGGAGCGCAAAAGTGACGCAACTTGGCTGCCACCACTGATATTTCCATGAGACCATCCCGAACCATAGGCTGATTTTCCTTCCTAGGCTTAAGGTTTGAGTTACGCCTAGGGTAAGGGCTCTATTAACCAGAAAGCCCTGAGTTGCAAGAACACAGCAGCTGCGAAGGACTAGCCAAGAAGAGCGCAAAAGTAGCACAACATGCCTGCCTCCACAGCTTTTTCCTTGTGGACATGCCTAATTCCTGGCTGATTTGCCTTTCTCGTCTTAGGGTTGGGGTTCGGCCTAGGGCTAGGATTTTTAAAAGCAGGAAGCTCTGAGTTCCAGGCACACTGGAGCTGTGAAAGGCATCCAAAAGGGAGTGCAAAAGTGCCACAACATGGCTGCTTTCACGGCTTTTTCCTTGGCAAGAAGCCTAACACCAGGCTGATTTACCTTCCCAGGGTTACTGTTAGGCTTAGGCCTAGGGCTAGGATTTTTGAAACTAGGAAGCCCTGGGCTCCAGGCACACTGCAGCTGTTCAAGGCATCCCAAGGGGAGTACAAAAGTGCAACAACATGGCAGCTTTCACAGCTTTTTCCTTGGCACCATCCCTATACCTAGGCTGATTTATCTGCCTAGGGTTAGGGTTAGGGTTCAGCCTAGGGCTTGGATTTCTTTAACCAGGAAGCCCTGAGTTCCAGGCTTACTTCATCTGCCAAAGGCATCCCAAAGGGAGTGCAGAAGTGCCACAACATGGCTGCTTTCACGGCTTTTCCCTTAGGAAGAACCCTAATACCCGGCTGATTTACCTTCCTAGGGTTACTGTTAGGCTTAGGCCTAGGACTTTTAAAACCAGGAAGCCCTGGGCTCCAGGCACACTGCAGCTGCGAAAGGCATCCCAAGGGGAGTGCAAAAGTGACGCAACTTGGCTGCCACCACTGATATTTCCATGAGACCATCCCGAACCATAGGCTGATTTTCCTTCCTAGGCTTAAGGTTTGAGTTACGCCTAGGGTAAGGGCTCTATTAACCAGAAAGCCCTGAGTTGCAAGAACACAGCAGCTGCGAAGGACTAGCCAAGAAGAGCGCAAAAGTAGCACAACATGCCTGCCTCCACAGCTTTTTCCTGGGGGACATGCCTAATTCCTGGCTGATTTGCCTTTCTCGTCTTAGGGTTGGGGTTCGGCCTAGGGCTAGGATTTTTAAAATCAGGAAGCCCTGAGTTCCAGGCACACTGGAGCTGTGAAAGGCATCCAAAAGGGAGTGCAAAAGTGCCACACCATGGCTGCTTTCACGGCTTTTTCCTTGGCAAGAAGCCTAACACCAGGCTGATTTACCTTCCCAGGGTTACTGTTAGGCTTAGGCCTAGGGCTAGGATTTTTGAAACTAGGAAGCCCTGGGCTCCAGGCACACTGCAGCTGTTCAAGGCATCCCAAGGGGAGTACAAAAGTGCAACAACATGGCAGCTTTCACAGCTTTTTCCTTGGCACCATCCCTATACCTAGGCTGATTTATCTGCCTAGGGTTAGGGTTAGGGTTCAGCCTAGGGCTTGGATTTCTTTAACCAGGAAGCCCTGAGTTCCAGGCTTACTTCATCTGCCAAAGGCATCCCAAAGGGAGTGCAGAAGTGCCACAACATGGCTGCTTTCACGGCTTTTCCCTTAGGAAGAACCCTAATACCCGGCTGATTTACCTTCCTAGGGTTACTGTTAGGCTTAGGCCTAGGACTTTTAAAACCAGGAAGCCCTGGGCTCCAGGCACACTGCAGCTGCGAAAGGCATCCCAAGGGGAGCGCAAAAGTGACGCAACTTGGCTGCCACCACTGATATTTCCATGAGACCATCCCGAACCATAGGCTGATTTTCCTTCCTAGGGTTAAGGTTTGAGTTACGCCTAGGGTAAGGGCTCTATTAACCAGAAAGCCCTGAGTTGCAAGAACACAGCAGCTGCGAAGGACTAGCCAAGAAGAGCGCAAAAGTAGCACAACATGCCTGCCTCCACAGCTTTTTCCTTGGGGACATGCCTAATTCCTGGCTGATTTGCCTTTCTCGTCTTAGGGTTGGGGTTCGGCCTAGGGCTAGGATTTTTAAAATCAGGAAGCCCTGAGTTCCAGGCACACTGGAGCTGTGAAAGGCATCCAAAAGGGAGTGCAAAAGTGCCACAACATGGCTGCTTTCACGGCTTTTTCCTTGGCAAGAAGCCTAACACCAGGCTGATTTACCTTCCCAGGGTTACTGTTAGGCTTAGGCCTAGGGCTAGGATTTTTGAAACTAGGAAGCCCTGGGCTCCAGGCACACTGCAGCTGTTCAAGGCATCCCAAGGGGAGTACAAAAGTGCAACAACATGGCAGCTTTCACAGCTTTTTCCTTGGCACCATCCCTATACCTAGGCTGATTTATCTGCCTAGGGTTAGGGTTAGGGTTCAGCCTAGGGCTTGGATTTCTTTAACCAGGAAGCCCTGAGTTCCAGGCTTACTTCATCTGCCAAAGGCATCCCAAAGGGAGTGCACAAGTGCCACAACATGGCTGCTTTCACGGCTTTTCCCTTAGGAAGAACCCTAATACCCGGCTGATTTACCTTCCTAGGGTTACTGTTAGGCTTAGGCCTAGGACTTTTAAAACCAGGAAGCCCTGGGCTCCAGGCACACTGCAGCTGCGAAAGGCATCCCAAGGGGAGCGCAAAAGTGACGCAACTTGGCTGCCACCACTGATATTTCCATGAGACCATCCCGAACCATAGGCTGATTTTCCTTCCTAGGCTTAAGGTTTGAGTTACGCCTAGGGTAAGGGCTCTATTAACCAGAAAGCCCTGAGTTGCAAGAACACAGCAGCTGCGAAGGACTAGCCAAGAAGAGCGCAAAAGTAGCACAACATGCCTGCCTCCACAGCTTTTTCCTGGGGGACATGCCTAATTCCTGGCTGATTTGCCTTTCTCGTCTTAGGGTTGGGGTTCGGCCTAGGGCTAGGATTTTTAAAAGCAGGAAGCCCTGAGTTCCAGGCACACTGGAGCTGTGAAAGGCATCCAAAAGGGAGTGCAAAAGTGCCACAACATGGCTGCTTTCACGGCTTTTTCCTTGGCAAGAAGCCTAACACCAGGCTGATTTACCTTCCCAGGGTTACTGTTAGGCTTAGGCCTAGGGCTAGGATTTTTGAAACTAGGAAGCCCTGGGCTCCAGGCACACTGCAGCTGTTCAAGGCATCCCAAGGGGAGTACAAAAGTGCAACAACATGGCAGCTTTCACAGCTTTTTCCTTGGCACCATCCCTATACCTAGGCTGATTTATCTGCCTAGGGTTAGGGTTAGGGTTCAGCCTAGGGCTTGGATTTCTTTAACCAGGAAGCCCTGAGTTCCAGGCTTACTTCATCTGCCAAAGGCATCCCAAAGGGAGTGCAGAAGTGCCACAACATGGCTGCTTTCACGGCTTTTCCCTTAGGAAGAACCCTAATACCCGGCTGATTTACCTTCCTAGGTTTACTGTTAGGCTTAGGCCTAGGACTTTTAAAACCAGGAAGCCCTGGGCTCCAGGCACACTGCAGCTGCGAAAGGCATCCCAAGGGGAGTGCAAAAGTGACGCAACTTGGCTGCCACCACTGATATTTCCATGAGACCATCCCGAACCATAGGCTGATTTTCCTTCCTAGGGTTAAGGTTTGAGTTACGCCTAGGGTAAGGGCTCTATTAACCAGAAAGCCCTGAGTTCCAAGAACACAGCAGCTGCGAAGGACTAGCCAAGAAGAGCGCAAAAGTAGCACAACATGCCTGCCTCCACAGCTTTTTCCTTGGGGACATGCCTAATTCCTGGCTGATTTGCCTTTCTCGTCTTAGGGTTGGGGTTCGGCCTAGGGCTAGGATTTTTAAAATCAGGAAGCCCTGAGTTCCAGGCACACTGGAGCTGTGAAAGGCATCCAAAAGGGAGTGCAAAAGTGCCACAACATGGCTGCTTTCACGGCTTTTTCCTTGGCAAGAAGCCTAACACCAGGCTGATTTACCTTCCCAGGGTTACTGTTAGGCTTAGGCCTAGGGCTAGGATTTTTGAAACTAGGAAGCCCTGGGCTCCAGGCACACTGCAGCTGTTCAAGGCATCCCAAGGGGAGTACAAAAGTGCAACAACATGGCAGCTTTCACAGCTTTTTCCTTGGCACCATCCCTATACCTAGGCTGATTTATCTGCCTAGGGTTAGGGTTAGGGTTCAGCCTAGGGCTTGGATTTCTTTAACCAGGAAGCCCTGAGTTCCAGGCTTACTTCATCTGCCAAAGGCATCCCAAAGGGAGTGCAGAAGTGCCACAACATGGCTGCTTTCACGGCTTTTCCCTTAGGAAGAACCCTAATACCCGGCTGATTTACCTTCCTAGGGTTACTGTTAGGCTTAGGCCTAGGACTTTTAAAACCAGGAAGCCCTGGGCTCCAGGCACACTGCAGCTGCGAAAGGCATCCCAAGGGGAGCGCAAAAGTGACGCAACTTGGCTGCCACCACTGATATTTCCATGAGACCATCCCGAACCATAGGCTGATTTTCCTTCCTAGGGTTAAGGTTTGAGTTACGCCTAGGGTAAGGGCTCTATTAACCAGAAAGCCCTGAGTTCCAAGAACACAGCAGCTGCGAAGGACTAGCCAAGAAGAGCGCAAAAGTAGCACAACATGCCTGCCTCCACAGCTTTTTCCTTGGGGACATGCCTAATTCCTGGCTGATTTGCCTTTCTCGTCTTAGGGTTGGGGTTCGGCCTAGGGCTAGGATTTTTAAAATCAGGAAGCTCTGAGTTCCAGGCACACTGGAGCTGTGAAAGGCATCCAAAAGGGAGTGCAAAAGTGCCACAACATGGCTGCTTTCACGGCTTTTTCCTTGGCAAGAAGCCTAACACCAGGCTGATTTACCTTCCCAGGGTTACTGTTAGGCTTAGGCCTAGGGCTAGGATTTTTGAAACTAGGAAGCCCTGGGCTCCAGGCACACTGCAGCTGTTCAAGGCATCCCAAGGGGAGTACAAAAGTGCAACAACATGGCAGCTTTCACAGCTTTTTCCTTGGCACCATCCCTATACCTAGGCTGATTTATCTGCCTAGGGTTAGGGTTAGGGTTCAGCCTAGGGCTTGGATTTCTTTAACCAGGAAGCCCTGAGTTCCAGGCTTACTTCATCTGCCAAAGGCATCCCAAAGGGAGTGCAGAAGTGCCACAACATGGCTGCTTTCACGGCTTTTCCCTTAGGAAGAACCCTAATACCCGGCTGATTTACCTTCCTAGGGTTACTGTTAGGCTTAGGCCTAGGACTTTTAAAACCAGGAAGCCCTGGGCTCCAGGCACACTGCAGCTGCGAAAGGCATCCCAAGGGGAGCGCAAAAGTGACGCAACTTGGCTGCCACCACTGATATTTCCATGAGACCATCCCGAACCATAGGCTGATTTTCCTTCCTAGGCTTAAGGTTTGAGTTACGCCTAGGGTAAGGGCTCTATTAACCAGAAAGCCCTGAGTTGCAAGAACACAGCAGCTGCGAAGGACTAGCCAAGAAGAGCGCAAAAGTAGCACAACATGCCTGCCTCCACAGCTTTTTCCTTGTGGACATGCCTAATTCCTGGCTGATTTGCCTTTCTCGTCTTAGGGTTGGGGTTCGGCCTAGGGCTAGGATTTTTAAAATCAGGAAGCCCTGAGTTCCAGGCACACTGGAGCTGTGAAAGGCATCCAAAAGGGAGTGCAAAAGTGCCACAACATGGCTGCTTTCACGGCTTTTTCCTTGGCAAGAAGCCTAACACCAGGCTGATTTACCTTCCCAGGGTTACTGTTAGGCTTAGGCCTAGGGCTAGGATTTTTGAAACTAGGAAGCCCTGGGCTCCAGGCACACTGCAGCTGTTCAAGGCATCCCAAGGGGAGTACAAAAGTGCAACAACATGGCAGCTTTCACAGCTTTTTCCTTGGCACCATCCCTATACCTAGGCTGATTTATCTGCCTAGGGTTAGGGTTAGGCTTCAGCCTAGGGCTTGGATTTCTTTAACCAGGAAGCCCTGAGTTCCAGGCTTACTTCATCTGCCAAAGGCATCCCAAAGGGAGTGCAGAAGTGCCACAACATGGCTGCTTTCACGGCTTTTCCCTTAGGAAGAACCCTAATACCCGGCTGATTTACCTTCCTAGGGTTACTGTTAGGCTTAGGCCTAGGACTTTTAAAACCAGGAAGCCCTGGGCTCCAGGCACACTGCAGCTGCGAAAGGCATCCCAAGGGGAGCGCAAAAGTGACGCAACTTGGCTGCCACCACTGATATTTCCATGAGACCATCCCGAACCATAGGCTGATTTTCCTTCCTAGGCTTAAGGTTTGAGTTACGCCTAGGGTAAGGGCTCTATTAACCAGAAAGCCCTGAGTTGCAAGAACACAGCAGCTGCGAAGGACTAGCCAAGAAGAGCGCAAAAGTAGCACAACATGCCTGCCTCCACAGCTTTTTCCTTGGGGACATGCCTAATTCCTGGCTGATTTGCCTTTCTCGTCTTAGGGTTGGGGTTCGGCCTAGGGCTAGGATTTTTAAAATCAGGAAGCCCTGAGTTCCAGGCACACTGGAGCTGTGAAAGGCATCCAAAAGGGAGTGCAAAAGTGCCACAACATGGCTGCTTTCACGGCTTTTTCCTTGGCAAGAAGCCTAACACCAGGCTGATTTACCTTCCCAGGGTTACTGTTAGGCTTAGGCCTAGGGCTAGGATTTTTGAAACTAGGAAGCCCTGGGCTCCAGGCACACTGCAGCTGTTCAAGGCATCCCAAGGGGAGTACAAAAGTGCAACAACATGGCAGCTTTCACAGCTTTTTCCTTGGCACCATCCCTATACCTAGGCTGATTTATCTGCCTAGGGTTAGGGTTAGGGTTCAGCCTAGGGCTTGGATTTCTTTAACCAGGAAGCCCTGAGTTCCAGGCTTACTTCATCTGCCAAAGGCATCCCAAAGGGAGTGCAGAAGTGCCACAACATGGCTGCTTTCACGGCTTTTCCCTTAGGAAGAACCCTAATACCCGGCTGATTTACCTTCCTAGGGTTACTGTTAGGCTTAGGCCTAGGACTTTTAAAACCAGGAAGCCCTGGGCTCCAGGCACACTGCAGCTGCGAAAGGCATCCCAAGGGGAGCGCAAAAGTGACGCAACTTGGCTGCCACCACTGATATTTCCATGAGACCATCCCGAACCATAGGCTGATTTTCCTTCCTAGGCTTAAGGTTTGAGTTACGCCTAGGGTAAGGGCTCTATTAACCAGAAAGCCCTGAGTTGCAAGAACACAGCAGCTGCGAAGGACTAGCCAAGAAGAGCGCAAAAGTAGCACAACATGCCTGCCTCCACAGCTTTTTCCTTGGGGACATGCCTAATTCCTGGCTGATTTGCCTTTCTCGTCTTAGGGTTGGGGTTCGGCCTAGGGCTAGGATTTTTAAAAGCAGGAAGCCCTGAGTTCCAGGCACACTGGAGCTGTGAAAGGCATCCAAAAGGGAGTGCAAAAGTGCCACAACATGGCTGCTTTCACGGCTTTTTCCTTGGCAAGAAGCCTAACACCAGGCTGATTTGCCTTCCCAGGGTTACTGTTAGGCTTAGGCCTAGGGCTAGGATTTTTGAAACTAGGAAGCCCTGGGCTCCAGGCACACTGCAGCTGTTCAAGGCATCCCAAGGGGAGTACAAAAGTGCAACAACATGGCAGCTTTCACAGCTTTTTCCTTGGCACCATCCCTATACCTAGGCTGATTTATCTGCCTAGGGTTAGGGTTAGGGTTCAGCCTAGGGCTTGGATTTCTTTAACCAGGAAGCCCTGAGTTCCAGGCTTACTTCATCTGCCAAAGGCATCCCAAAGGGAGTGCAGAAGTGCCACAACATGGCTGCTTTCACGGCTTTTCCCTTAGGAAGAACCCTAATACCCGGCTGATTTACCTTCCTAGGGTTACTGTTAGGCTTAGGCCTAGGACTTTTAAAACCAGGAAGCCCTGGGCTCCAGGCACACTGCAGCTGCGAAAGGCATCCCAAGGGGAGCGCAAAAGTGACGCAACTTGGCTGCCACCACTGATATTTCCATGAGACCATCCCGAACCATAGGCTGATTTTCCTTCCTAGGCTTAAGGTTTGAGTTACGCCTAGGGTAAGGGCTCTATTAACCAGAAAGCCCTGAGTTGCAAGAACACAGCAGCTGCGAAGGACTAGCCAAGAAGAGCGCAAAAGTAGCACAACATGCCTGCCTCCACAGCTTTTTCCTTGGGGACATGCCTAATTCCTGGCTGATTTGCCTTTCTCGTCTTAGGGTTGGGGTTCGGCCTAGGGCTAGGATTTTTAAAAGCAGGAAGCCCTGAGTTCCAGGCACACTGGAGCTGTGAAAGGCATCCAAAAGGGAGTGCAAAAGTGCCACAACATGGCTGCTTTCACGGCTTTTTCCTTGGCAAGAAGCCTAACACCAGGCTGATTTACCTTCCCAGGGTTACTGTTAGGCTTAGGCCTAGGGCTAGGATTTTTGAAACTAGGAAGCCCTGGGCTCCAGGCACACTGCAGCTGTTCAAGGCATCCCAAGGGGAGTACAAAAGTGCAACAACATGGCAGCTTTCACAGCTTTTTCCTTGGCACCATCCCTATACCTAGGCTGATTTATCTGCCTAGGGTTAGGGTTAGGGTTCAGCCTAGGGCTTGGATTTCTTTAACCAGGAAGCCCTGAGTTCCAGGCTTACTTCATCTGCCAAAGGCATCCCAAAGGGAGTGCAGAAGTGCCACAACATGGCTGCTTTCACGGCTTTTCCCTTAGGAAGAACCCTAATACCCGGCTGATTTACCTTCCTAGGGTTACTGTTAGGCTTAGGCCTAGGACTTTTAAAACCAGGAAGCCCTGGGCTCCAGGCACACTGCAGCTGCGAAAGGCATCCCAAGGGGAGCGCAAAAGTGACGCAACTTGGCTGCCACCACTGATATTTCCATGAGACCATCCCGAACCATAGGCTGATTTTCCTTCCTAGGCTTAAGGTTTGAGTTACGCCTAGGGTAAGGGCTCTATTAACCAGAAAGCCCTGAGTTGCAAGAACACAGCAGCTGCGAAGGACTAGCCAAGAAGAGCGCAAAAGTAGCACAACATGCCTGCCTCCACAGCTTTTTCCTTGGGGACATGCCTAATTCCTGGCTGATTTGCCTTTCTCGTCTTAGGGTTGGGGTTCGGCCTAGGGCTAGGATTTTTAAAATCAGGAAGCCCTGAGTTCCAGGCACACTGGAGCTGTGAAAGGCATCCAAAAGGGAGTGCAAAAGTGCCACACCATGGCTGCTTTCACGGCTTTTTCCTTGGCAAGAAGCCTAACACCAGGCTGATTTACCTTCCCAGGGTTACTGTTATGCTTAGGCCTAGGGCTAGGATTTTTGAAACTAGGAAGCCCTGGGCTCCAGGCACACTGCAGCTGTTCAAGGCATCCCAAGGGGAGTACAAAAGTGCAACAACATGGCAGCTTTCACAGCTTTTTCCTTGGCACCATCCCTATACCTAGGCTGATTTATCTGCCTAGGGTTAGGGTTAGGGTTCAGCCTAGGGCTTGGATTTCTTTAACCAGGAAGCCCTGAGTTCCAGGCTTACTTCATCTGCCAAAGGCATCCCAAAGGGAGTGCAGAAGTGCCACAACATGGCTGCTTTCACGGCTTTTCCCTTAGGAAGAACCCTAATACCCGGCTGATTTACCTTCCTAGGGTTACTGTTAGGCTTAGGCCTAGGACTTTTAAAACCAGGAAGCCCTGGGCTCCAGGCACACTGCAGCTGCGAAAGGCATCCCAAGGGGAGCGCAAAAGTGACGCAACTTGGCTGCCACCACTGATATTTCCATGAGACCATCCCGAACCATAGGCTGATTTTCCTTCCTAGGCTTAAGGTTTGAGTTACGCCTAGGGTAAGGGCTCTATTAACCAGAAAGCCCTGAGTTCCAAGAACACAGCAGCTGCGAAGGACTAGCCAAGAAGAGCGCAAAAGTAGCACAACATGCCTGCCTCCACAGCTTTTTCCTTGGGGACATGCCTAATTCCTGGCTGATTTGCCTTTCTCGTCTTAGGGTTGGGGTTCGGCCTAGGGCTAGGATTTTTAAAATCAGGAAGCCCTGAGTTCCAGGCACACTGGAGCTGTGAAAGGCATCCAAAAGGGAGTGCAAAAGTGCCACAACATGGCTGCTTTCACGGCTTTTTCCTTGGCAAGAAGCCTAACACCAGGCTGATTTACCTTCCCAGGGTTACTGTTAGGCTTAGGCCTAGGGCTAGGATTTTTGCAACTAGGAAGCCCTTAGCTCCAGGCACACTGCAGCTGTTCAAGGCATCCCAAGGGGAGTACAAAAGTGCAACAACATGGCAGCTTTCACAGCTTTTTCCTTGGCACCATCCCTATACCTAGGCTGATTTATCTGCCTAGGGTTAGGGTTAGGGTTCAGCCTAGGGCTTGGATTTCTTTAACCAGGAAGCCCTGAGTTCCAGGCTTACTTCATCTGCCAAAGGCATCCCAAAGGGAGTGCAGAAGTGCCACAACATGGCTGCTTTCACGGCTTTTCCCTTAGGAAGAACCCTAATACCCGGCTGATTTACCTTCCTAGGGTTACTGTTAGGCTTAGGCCTAGGACTTTTAAAACCAGGAAGCCCTGGGCTCCAGGCACACTGCAGCTGCGAAAGGCATCCCAAGGGGAGCGCAAAAGTGACGCAACTTGGCTGCCACCACTGATATTTCCATGAGACCATCCCGAACCATAGGCTGATTTTCCTTCCTAGGCTTAAGGTTTGAGTTACGCCTAGGGTAAGGGCTCTATTAACCAGAAAGCCCTGAGTTCCAAGAACACAGCAGCTGCGAAGGACTAGCCAAGAAGAGCGCAAAAGTAGCACAACATGCCTGCCTCCACAGCTTTTTCCTTGGGGACATGCCTAATTCCTGGCTGATTTGCCTTTCTCGTCTTAGGGTTGGGGTTCGGCCTAGGGCTAGGATTTTTAAAATCAGGAAGCCCTGAGTTCCAGGCACACTGGAGCTGTGAAAGGCATCCAAAAGGGAGTGCAAAAGTGCCACAACATGGCTGCTTTCACGGCTTTTTCCTTGGCAAGAAGCCTAACACCAGGCTGATTTCCCTTCCCAGGGTTACTGTTAGGCTTAGGCCTAGGGCTAGGATTTTTGAAACTAGGAAGCCCTGGGCTCCAGGCACACTGCAGCTGTTCAAGGCATCCCAAGGGGAGTACAAAAGTGCAACAACATGGCAGCTTTCACAGCTTTTTCCTTGGCACCATCCCTATACCTAGGCTGATTTATCTGCCTAGGGTTAGGGTTAGGGTTCAGCCTAGGGCTTGGATTTCTTTAACCAGGAAGCCCTGAGTTCCAGGCTTACTTCATCTGCCAAAGGCATCCCAAAGGGAGTGCAGAAGTGCCACAACATGGCTGCTTTCACGGCTTTTCCCTTAGGAAGAACCCTAATACCCGGCTGATTTACCTTCCTAGGGTTACTGTTAGGCTTAGGCCTAGGACTTTTAAAACCAGGAAGCCCTGGGCTCCAGGCACACTGCAGCTGCGAAAGGCATCCCAAGGGGAGCGCAAAAGTGACGCAACTTGGCTGCCACCACTGATATTTCCATGAGACCATCCCGAACCATAGGCTGATTTTCCTTCCTAGGGTTAAGGTTTGAGTTACGCCTAGGGTAAGGGCTCTATTAACCAGAAAGCCCTGAGTTGCAAGAACACAGCAGCTGCGAAGGACTAGCCAAGAAGAGCGCAAAAGTAGCACAACATGCCTGCCTCCACAGCTTTTTCCTTGGGGACATGCCTAATTCCTGGCTGATTTGCCTTTCTCGTCTTAGGGTTGGGGTTCGGCCTAGGGCTAGGATTTTTAAAATCAGGAAGCCCTGAGTTCCAGGCACACTGGAGCTGTGAAAGGCATCCAAAAGGGAGTGCAAAAGTGCCACACCATGGCTGCTTTCACGGCTTTTTCCTTGGCAAGAAGCCTAACACCAGGCTGATTTACCTTCCCAGGGTTACTGTTAGGCTTAGGCCTAGGGCTAGGATTTTTAAAACTAGGAAGCCCTTAGCTCCAGGCACACTGCAGCTGTTCAAGGCATCCCAAGGGGAGTACAAAAGTGCAACAACATGGCAGCTTTCACAGCTTTTTCCTTGGCACCATCCCTATACCTAGGCTGATTTATCTGCCTAGGGTTAGGGTTAGGGTTCAGCCTAGGGCTTGGATTTCTTTAACCAGGAAGCCCTGAGTTCCAGGCTTACTTCATCTGCCAAAGGCATCCCAAAGGTAGTGCAGAAGTGCCACAACATGGCTGCTTTCACGGCTTTTCCCTTAGGAAGAACCCTAATACCCGGCTGATTTACCTTCCTAGGGTTACTGTTAGGCTTAGGCCTAGGACTTTTAAAACCAGGAAGCCCTGGGCTCCAGGCACACTGCAGCTGCGAAAGGCATCCCAAGGGGAGCGCAAAAGTGACGCAACTTGGCTGCCACCACTGATATTTCCATGAGACCATCCCGAACCATAGGCTGATTTTCCTTCCTAGGCTTAAGGTTTGAGTTACGCCTAGGGTAAGGGCTCTATTAACCAGAAAGCCCTGAGTTGCAAGAACACAGCAGCTGCGAAGGACTAGCCAAGAAGAGCGCAAAAGTAGCACAACATGCCTGCCTCCACAGCTTTTTCCTTGGGGACATGCCTAATTCCTGGCTGATTTGCCTTTCTCGTCTTAGGGTTGGGGTTCGGCCTAGGGCTAGGATTTTTAAAATCAGGAAGCCCTGAGTTCCAGGCACACTGCAGCTGTGAAAGGCATCCAAAAGGGAGTGCAAAAGTGCCACAACATGGCTGCTTTCACGGCTTTTTCCTTGGCAAGAAGCCTAACACCAGGCTGATTTCCCTTCCCAGGGTTACTGTTAGGCTTAGGCCTAGGGCTAGGATTTTTAAAACTAGGAAGCCCTGGGCTCCAGGCACACTGCAGCTGTTCAAGGCATCCCAAGGGGAGTACAAAAGTGCAACAACATGGCAGCTTTCACAGCTTTTTCCTTGGCACCATCCCTATACCTAGGCTGATTTATCTGCCTAGGGTTAGGGTTAGGGTTCAGCCTAGGGCTTGGATTTCTTTAACCAGGAAGCCCTGAGTTCCAGGCTTACTTCATCTGCCAAAGGCATCCCAAAGGGAGTGCAGAAGTGCCACAACATGGCTGCTTTCACGGCTTTTCCCTTAGGAAGAACCCTAATACCCGGCTGATTTACCTTCCTAGGGTTACTGTTAGGCTTAGGCCTAGGACTTTTAAAACCAGGAAGCCCTGGGCTCCAGGCACACTGCAGCTGCGAAAGGCATCCCAAGGGGAGCGCAAAAGTGACGCAACTTGGCTGCCACCACTGATATTTCCATGAGACCATCCCGAACCATAGGCTGATTTTCCTTCCTAGGGTTAAGGTTTGAGTTACGCCTAGGGTAAGGGTCTATTAACCAGAAAGCCCTGAGTTGCAAGAACACAGCAGCTGCGAAGGACTAGCCAAGAAGAGCGCAAAAGTAGCACAACATGCCTGCCTCCACAGCTTTTTCCTTGGGGACATGCCTAATTCCTGGCTGATTTGCCTTTCTCCTCTTAGGGTTGGGGTTCGGCCTAGGGCTAGGATTTTTAAAATCAGGAAGCCCTGAGTTCCAGGCACACTGGAGCTGTGAAAGGCATCCAAAAGGGAGTGCAAAAGTGCCACAACATGGCTGCTTTCACGGCTTTTTCCTTGGCAAGAAGCCTAACACCAGGCTGATTTACCTTCCCAGGGTTACTGTTAGGCTTAGGCCTAGGGCTAGGATTTTTGAAACTAGGAAGCCCTGGGCTCCAGGCACACTGCAGCTGTTCAAGGCATCCCAAGGGGAGTACAAAAGTGCAACAACATGGCAGCTTTCACAGCTTTTTCCTTGGCACCATCCCTATACCTAGGCTGATTTATCTGCCTAGGGTTAGGGTTAGGGTTCAGCCTAGGGCTTGGATTTCTTTAACCAGGAAGCCCTGAGTTCCAGGCTTACTTCATCTGCCAAAGGCATCCCAAAGGGAGTGCAGAAGTGCCACAACATGGCTGCTTTCACGGCTTTTCCCTTAGGAAGAACCCTAATACCCGGCTGATTTACCTTCCTAGGGTTACTGTTAGGCTTAGGCCTAGGACTTTTAAAACCAGGAAGCCCTGGGCTCCAGGCACACTGCAGCTGCAAAAGGCATCCCAAGGGGAGCGCAAAAGTGACGCAACTTGGCTGCCACCACTGATATTTCCATGAGACCATCCCGAACCATAGGCTGATTTTCCTTCCTAGGCTTAAGGTTTGAGTTACGCCTAGGGTAAGGGCTCTATTAACCAGAAAGCCCTGAGTTGCAAGAACACAGCAGCTGCGAAGGACTAGCCAAGAAGAGCGCAAAAGTAGCACAACATGCCTGCCTCCACAGCTTTTTCCTTGGGGACATGCCTAATTCCTGGCTGATTTGCCTTTCTCGTCTTAGGGTTGGGGTTCGGCCTAGGGCTAGGATTTTTAAAAGCAGGAAGCCCTGAGTTCCAGGCACACTGGAGCTGTGAAAGGCATCCAAAAGGGAGTGCAAAAGTGCCACAACATGGCTGCTTTCACGGCTTTTTCCTTGGCAAGAAGCCTAACACCAGGCTGATTTACCTTCCCAGGGTTACTGTTAGGCTTAGGCCTAGGGCTAGGATTTTTGAAACTAGGAAGCCCTGGGCTCCAGGCACACTGCAGCTGTTCAAGGCATCCCAAGGGGAGTACAAAAGTGCAACAACATGGCAGCTTTCACAGCTTTTTCCTTGGCACCATCCCTATACCTAGGCTGATTTATCTGCCTAGGGTTAGGGTTAGGGTTCAGCCTAGGGCTTGGATTTCTTTAACCAGGAAGCCCTGAGTTCCAGGCTTACTTCATCTGCCAAAGGCATCCCAAAGGGAGTGCAGAAGTGCCACAACATGGCTGCTTTCACGGCTTTTCCCTTAGGAAGAACCCTAATACCCGGCTGATTTACCTTCCTAGGGTTACTGTTAGGCTTAGGCCTAGGACTTTTAAAACCAGGAAGCCCTGGGCTCCAGGCACACTGCAGCTGCGAAAGGCATCCCAAGGGGAGCGCAAAAGTGACGCAACTTGGCTGCCACCACTGATATTTCCATGAGACCATCCCGAACCATAGGCTGATTTTCCTTCCTAGGGTTAAGGTTTGAGTTACGCCTAGGGTAAGGGCTCTATTAACCAGAAAGCCCTGAGTTCCAAGAACACAGCAGCTGCGAAGGACTAGCCAAGAAGAGCGCAAAAGTAGCACAACATGCCTGCCTCCACAGCTTTTTCCTTGGGGACATGCCTAATTCCTGGCTGATTTGCCTTTCTCGTCTTAGGGTTGGGGTTCGGCCTAGGGCTAGGATTTTTAAAATCAGGAAGCCCTGAGTTCCAGGCACACTGGAGCTGTGAAAGGCATCCAAAAGGGAGTGCAAAAGTGCCACAACATGGCTGCTTTCACGGCTTTTTCCTTGGCAAGAAGCCTAACACCAGGCTGATTTACCTTCCCAGGGTTACTGTTAGGCTTAGGCCTAGGGCTAGGATTTTTGAAACCAGGAAGCCCTGGGCTCCAGGCACACTGCAGCTGTTCAAGGCATCCCAAGGGGAGTACAAAAGTGCAACAACATGGCAGCTTTCACAGCTTTTTCCTTGGCACCATCCCTATACCTAGGCTGATTTATCTGCCTAGGGTTAGGGTTAGGGTTCAGCCTAGGGCTTGGATTTCTTTAACCAGGAAGCCCTGAGTTCCAGGCTTACTTCATCTGCCAAAGGCATCCCAAAGGGAGTGCAGAAGTGCCACAACATGGCTGCTTTCACGGCTTTTCCCTTAGGAAGAACCCTAATACCCGGCTGATTTACCTTCCTAGGGTTACTGTTAGGCTTAGGCCTAGGACTTTTAAAACCAGGAAGCCCTGGGCTCCAGGCACACTGCAGCTGCGAAAGGCATCCCAAGGGGAGCGCAAAAGTGACGCAACTTGGCTGCCACCACTGATATTTCCATGAGACCATCCCGAACCATAGGCTGATTTTCCTTCCTAGGCTTAAGGTTTGAGTTACGCCTAGGGTAAGGGTTCTATTAACCAGAAAGCCCTGAGTTGCAAGAACACAGCAGCTGCGAAGGACTAGCCAAGAAGAGCGCAAAAGTAGCACAACATGCCTGCCTCCACAGCTTTTTCCTTGGGGACATGCCTAATTCCTGGCTGATTTGCCTTTCTCGTCTTAGGGTTGGGGTTCGGCCTAGGGCTAGGATTTTTAAAATCAGGAAGCCCTGAGTTCCAGGCACACTGGAGCTGTGAAAGGCATCCAAAAGGGAGTGCAAAAGTGCCACAACATGGCTGCTTTCACGGCTTTTTCCTTGGCAAGAAGCCTAACACCAGGCTGATTTACCTTCCCAGGGTTACTGTTAGGCTTAGGCCTAGGGCTAGGATTTTTGAAACCAGGAAGCCCTGGGCTCCAGGCACACTGCAGCTGTTCAAGGCATCCCAAGGGGAGTACAAAAGTGCAACAACATGGCAGCTTTCACAGCTTTTTCCTTGGCACCATCCCTATACCTAGGCTGATTTATCTGCCTAGGGTTAGGGTTAGGGTTCAGCCTAGGGCTTGGATTTCTTTAACCAGGAAGCCCTGAGTTCCAGGCTTACTTCATCTGCCAAAGGCATCCCAAAGGGAGTGCAGAAGTGCCACAACATGGCTGCTTTCACGGCTTTTCCCTTAGGAAGAACCCTAATACCCGGCTGATTTACCTTCCTAGGGTTACTGTTAGGCTTAGGCCTAGGACTTTTAAAACCAGGAAGCCCTGGGCTCCAGGCACACTGCAGCTGCGAAAGGCATCCCAAGGGGAGCGCAAAAGTGACGCAACTTGGCTGCCACCACTGATATTTCCATGAGACCATCCCGAACCATAGGCTGATTTTCCTTCCTAGGCTTAAGGTTTGAGTTACGCCTAGGGTAAGGGCTCTATTAACCAGAAAGCCCTGAGTTGCAAGAACACAGCAGCTGCGAAGGACTAGCCAAGAAGAGCGCAAAAGTAGCACAACATGCCTGCCTCCACAGCTTTTTCCTTGGGGACATGCTTAATTCCTGGCTGATTTGCCTTTCTCGTCTTAGGGTTGGGGTTCGGCCTAGGGCTAGGATTTTTAAAATCAGGAAGCCCTGAGTTCCAGGCACACTGGAGCTGTGAAAGGCATCCAAAAGGGAGTGCAAAAGTGCCACAACATGGCTGCTTTCACGGCTTTTTCCTTGGCAAGAAGCCTAACACCAGGCTGATTTACCTTCCCAGGGTTACTGTTAGGCTTAGGCCTAGGGCTAGGATTTTTGAAACTAGGAAGCCCTGGGCTCCAGGCACACTGCAGCTGTTCAAGGCATCCCAAGGGGAGTACAAAAGTGCAACAACATGGCAGCTTTCACAGCTTTTTCCTTGGCACCATCCCTATACCTAGGCTGATTTATCTGCCTAGGGTTAGGGTTAGGGTTCAGCCTAGGGCTTGGATTTCTTTAACCAGGAAGCCCTGAGTTCCAGGCTTACTTCATCTGCCAAAGGCATCCCAAAGGGAGTGCAGAAGTGCCACAACATGGCTGCTTTCACGGCTTTTCCCTTAGGAAGAACCCTAATACCCGGCTGATTTACCTTCCTAGGGTTACTGTTAGGCTTAGGCCTAGGACTTTTAAAACCAGGAAGCCCTGGGCTCCAGGCACACTGCAGCTGCGAAAGGCATCCCAAGGGGAGCGCAAAAGTGACGCAACTTGGCTGCCACCACTGATATTTCCATGAGACCATCCCGAACCATAGGCTGATTTTCCTTCCTAGGCTTAAGGTTTGAGTTACGCCTAGGGTAAGGGCTCTATTAACCAGAAAGCCCTGAGTTGCAAGAACACAGCAGCTGCGAAGGACTAGCCAAGAAGAGCGCAAAAGTAGCACAACATGCCTGCCTCCACAGCTTTTTCCTTGGGGACATGCCTAATTCCTGGCTGATTTGCCTTTCTCGTCTTAGGGTTGGGGTTCGGCCTAGGGCTAGGATTTTTAAAATCAGGAAGGCCTGAGTTCCAGGCACAGTGGAGCTGTGAAAGGCATCCAAAAGGGAGTGCAAAAGTGCCACAACATGGCTGCTTTCACGGCTTTTTCCTTGGCAAGAAGCCTAACACCAGGCTGATTTACCTTCCCAGGGTTACTGTTAGGCTTAGGCCTAGGGCTAGGATTTTTGAAACTAGGAAGCCCTGGGCTCCAGGCACACTGCAGCTGTTCAAGGCATCCCAAGGGGAGTACAAAAGTGCAACAACATGGCAGCTTTCACAGCTTTTTCCTTGGCACCATCCCTATACCTAGGCTGATTTATCTGCCTAGGGTTAGGGTTAGGGTTCAGCCTAGGGCTTGGATTTCTTTAACCAGGAAGCCCTGAGTTCCAGGCTTACTTCATGTGCCAAAGGCATCCCAAAGGGAGTGCAGAAGTGCCACAACATGGCTGCTTTCACGGCTTTTCCCTTAGGAAGAACCCTAATACCCGGCTGATTTACCTTCCTAGGGTTACTGTTAGGCTTAGGCCTAGGACTTTTAAAACCAGGAAGCCCTGGGCTCCAGGCACACTGCAGCTGCGAAAGGCATCCCAAGGGGAGCGCAAAAGTGACGCAACTTGGCTGCCACCACTGATATTTCCATGAGACCATCCCGAACCATAGGCTGATTTTCCTTCCTAGGCTTAAGGTTTGAGTTACGCCTAGGGTAAGGGCTCTATTAACCAGAAAGCCCTGAGTTGCAAGAACACAGCAGCTGCGAAGGACTAGCCAAGAAGAGCGCAAAAGTAGCACAACATGCCTGCCTCCACAGCTTTTTCCTTGGGGACATGCCTAATTCCTGGCTGATTTGCCTTTCTCGTCTTAGGGTTGGGGTTCGGCCTAGGGCTAGGATTTTTAAAATCAGGAAGGCCTGAGTTCCAGGCACAGTGGAGCTGTGAAAGGCATCCAAAAGGGAGTGCAAAAGTGCCACAACATGGCTGCTTTCACGGCTTTTTCCTTGGCAAGAAGCCTAACACCAGGCTGATTTACCTTCCCAGGGTTACTGTTAGGCTTAGGCCTAGGGCTAGGATTTTTGAAACTAGGAAGCCCTGGGCTCCAGGCACACTGCAGCTGTTCAAGGCATCCCAAGGGGAGTACAAAAGTGCAACAACATGGCAGCTTTCACAGCTTTTTCCTTGGCACCATCCCTATACCTAGGCTGATTTATCTGCCTAGGGTTAGGGTTAGGGTTCAGCCTAGGGCTTGGATTTCTTTAACCAGGAAGCCCTGAGTTCCAGGCTTACTTCATCTGCCAAAGGCATCCCAAAGGGAGTGCAGAAGTGCCACAACATGGCTGCTTTCACGGCTTTTCCCTTAGGAAGAACCCTAATACCCGGCTGATTTACCTTCCTAGGGTTACTGTTAGGCTTAGGCCTAGGACTTTTAAAACCAGGAAGCCCTGGGCTCCAGGCACACTGCAGCTGCGAAAGGCATCCCAAGGGGAGCGCAAAAGTGACGCAACTTGGCTGCCACCACTGATATTTCCATGAGACCATCCCGAACCATAGGCTGATTTTCCTTCCTAGGCTTAAGGTTTGAGTTACGCCTAGGGTAAGGGCTCTATTAACCAGAAAGCCCTGAGTTGCAAGAACACAGCAGCTGCGAAGGACTAGCCAAGAAGAGCGCAAAAGTAGCACAACATGCCTGCCTCCACAGCTTTTTCCTTGGGGACATGCCTAATTCCTGGCTGATTTGCCTTTCTCGTCTTAGGGTTGGGGTTCGGCCTAGGGCTAGGATTTTTAAAAGCAGGAAGCCCTGAGTTCCAGGCACACTGCAGCTGTGAAAGGCATCCAAAAGGGAGTGCAAAAGTGCCACAACATGGCTGCTTTCACGGCTTTTTCCTTGGCAAGAAGCCTAACACCAGGCTGATTTACCTTCCCAGGGTTACTGTTAGGCTTAGGCCTAGGGCTAGGATTTTTGAAACTAGGAAGCCCTGGGCTCCAGGCACACTGCAGCTGTTCAAGGCATCCCAAGGGGAGTACAAAAGTGCAACAACATGGCAGCTTTCACAGCTTTTTCCTTGGCACCATCCCTATACCTAGGCTGATTTATCTGCCTAGGGTTAGGGTTAGGGTTCAGCCTAGGGCTTGGATTTCTTTAACCAGGAAGCCCTGAGTTCCAGGCTTACTTCATCTGCCAAAGGCATCCCAAAGGGAGTGCAGAAGTGCCACAACATGGCTGCTTTCACGGCTTTTCCCTTAGGAAGAACCCTAATACCCGGCTGATTTACCTTCCTAGGGTTACTGTTAGGCTTAGGCCTAGGACTTTTAAAACCAGGAAGCCCTGGGCTCCAGGCACACTGCAGCTGCGAAAGGCATCCCAAGGGGAGCGCAAAAGTGACGCAACTTGGCTGCCACCACTGATATTTCCATGAGACCATCCCGAACCATAGGCTGATTTTCCTTCCTAGGCTTAAGGTTTGAGTTACGCCTAGGGTAAGGGCTCTATTAACCAGAAAGCCCTGAGTTGCAAGAACACAGCAGCTGCGAAGGACTAGCCAAGAAGAGCGCAAAAGTAGCACAACATGCCTGCCTCCACAGCTTTTTCCTTGGGGACATGCCCAATTCCTGGCTGATTTGCCTTTCTCGTCTTAGGGTTGGGGTTCGGCCTAGGGCTAGGATTTTTAAAAGCAGGAAGCCCTGAGTTCCAGGCACACTGGAGCTGTGAAAGGCATCCAAAAGGGAGTGCAAAAGTGCCACAACATGGCTGCTTTCACGGCTTTTTCCTTGGCAAGAAGCCTAACACCAGGCTGATTTACCTTCCCAGGGTTACTGTTAGGCTTAGGCCTAGGGCTAGGATTTTTGAAACTAGGAAGCCCTGAGCTCCAGGCACACTGCAGCTGTTCAAGGCATCCCAAGGGGAGTACAAAAGTGCAACAACATGGCAGCTTTCACAGCTTTTTCCTTGGCACCATCCCTATACCTAGGCTGATTTATCTGCCTAGGGTTAGGGTTAGGGTTCAGCCTAGGGCTTGGATTTCTTTAACCAGGAAGCCCTGAGTTCCAGGCTTACTTCATCTGCCAAAGGCATCCCAAAGGGAGTGCAGAAGTGCCACAACATGGCTGCTTTCACGGCTTTTCCCTTAGGAAGAACCCTAATACCCGGCTGATTTACCTTCCTAGGGTTACTGTTAGGCTTAGGCCTAGGACTTTTAAAACCAGGAAGCCCTGGGCTCCAGGCACACTGCAGCTGCGAAAGGCATCCCAAGGGGAGCGCAAAAGTGACGCAACTTGGCTGCCACCACTGATATTTCCATGAGACCATCCCGAACCATAGGCTGATTTTCCTTCCTAGGCTTAAGGTTTGAGTTACGCCTAGGGTAAGGGCTCTATTAACCAGAAAGCCCTGAGTTGCAAGAACACAGCAGCTGCGAAGGACTAGCCAAGAAGAGCGCAAAAGTAGCACAACATGCCTGCCTCCACAGCTTTTTCCTTGGGGACATGCCTAATTCCTGGCTGATTTGCCTTTCTCGTCTTAGGGTTGGGGTTCAGCCTAGGGCTAGGATTTTTAAAATCAGGAAGCCCTGAGTTCCAGGCACACTGGAGCTGTGAAAGGCATCCAAAAGGGAGTGCAAAAGTGCCACAACATGGCTGCTTTCACGGCTTTTTCCTTGGCAAGAAGCCTAACACCAGGCTGATTTACCTTCCCAGGGTTACTGTTAGGCTTAGGCCTAGGGCTAGGATTTTTAAAACTAGGAAGCCCTGGGCTCCAGGCACACTGCAGCTGTTCAAGGCATCCCAAGGGGAGTACAAAAGTGCAACAACATGGCAGCTTTCACAGCTTTTTCCTTGGCACCATCCCTATACCTAGGCTGATTTATCTGCCTAGGGTTAGGGTTAGGGTTCAGCCTAGGGCTTGGATTTCTTTAACCAGGAAGCCCTGAGTTCCAGGCTTACTTCATCTGCCAAAGGCATCCCAAAGGGAGTGCAGAAGTGCCACAACATGGCTGCTTTCACGGCTTTTCCCTTAGGAAGAACCCTAATACCCGGCTGATTTACCTTCCTAGGGTTACTGTTAGGCTTAGGCCTAGGACTTTTAAAACCAGGAAGCCCTGGGCTCCAGGCACACTGCAGCTGCGAAAGGCATCCCAAGGGGAGCGCAAAAGTGACGCAACTTGGCTGCCACCACTGATATTTCCATGAGACCATCCCGAACCATAGGCTGATTTTCCTTCCTAGGCTTAAGGTTTGAGTTACGCCTAGGGTAAGGGCTCTATTAACCAGAAAGCCCTGAGTTGCAAGAACACAGCAGCTGCGAAGGACTAGCCAAGAAGAGCGCAAAAGTAGCACAACATGCCTGCCTCCACAGCTTTTTCCTTGGGGACATGCCTAATTCCTGGCTGATTTGCCTTTCTCGTCTTAGGGTTGGGGTTCGGCCTAGGGCTAGGATTTTTAAAATCAGGAAGCCCTGAGTTCCAGGCACACTGGAGCTGTGAAAGGCATCCAAAAGGGAGTGCAAAAGTGCCACAACATGGCTGCTTTCACGGCTTTTTCCTTGGCAAGAAGCCTAACACCAGGCTGATTTACCTTCCCAGGGTTACTGTTAGGCTTAGGCCTAGGGCTAGGATTTTTGAAACCAGGAAGCCCTGGGCTCCAGGCACACTGCAGCTGTTCAAGGCATCCCAAGGGGAGTACAAAAGTGCAACAACATGGCAGCTTTCACAGCTTTTTCCTTGGCACCATCCCTATACCTAGGCTGATTTATCTGCCTAGGGTTAGGGTTAGGGTTCAGCCTAGGGCTTGGATTTCTTTAACCAGGAAGCCCTGAGTTCCAGGCTTACTTCATCTGCCAAAGGCATCCCAAAGGGAGTGCAGAAGTGCCACAACATGGCTGCTTTCACGGCTTTTCCCTTAGGAAGAACCCTAATACCCGGCTGATTTACCTTCCTAGGGTTACTGTTAGGCTTAGGCCTAGGACTTTTAAAACCAGGAAGCCCTGGGCTCCAGGCACACTGCAGCTGCGAAAGGCATCCCAAGGGGAGCGCAAAAGTGACGCAACTTGGCTGCCACCACTGATATTTCCATGAGACCATCCCGAACCATAGGCTGATTTTCCTTCCTAGGCTTAAGGTTTGAGTTACGCCTAGGGTAAGGGTTCTATTAACCAGAAAGCCCTGAGTTGCAAGAACACAGCAGCTGCGAAGGACTAGCCAAGAAGAGCGCAAAAGTAGCACAACATGCCTGCCTCCACAGCTTTTTCCTTGGGGACATGCCTAATTCCTGGCTGATTTGCCTTTCTCGTCTTAGGGTTGGGGTTCGGCCTAGGGCTAGGATTTTTAAAATCAGGAAGCCCTGAGTTCCAGGCACACTGGAGCTGTGAAAGGCATCCAAAAGGGAGTGCAAAAGTGCCACAACATGGCTGCTTTCACGGCTTTTTCCTTGGCAAGAAGCCTAACACCAGGCTGATTTACCTTCCCAGGGTTACTGTTAGGCTTAGGCCTAGGGCTAGGATTTTTGAAACCAGGAAGCCCTGGGCTCCAGGCACACTGCAGCTGTTCAAGGCATCCCAAGGGGAGTACAAAAGTGCAACAACATGGCAGCTTTCACAGCTTTTTCCTTGGCACCATCCCTATACCTAGGCTGATTTATCTGCCTAGGGTTAGAGTTAGGGTTCAGCCTAGGGCTTGGATTTCTTTAACCAGGAAGCCCTGAGTTCCAGGCTTACTTCATCTGCCAAAGGCATCCCAAAGGGAGTGCAGAAGTGCCACAACATGGCTGCTTTCACGGCTTTTCCCTTAGGAAGAACCCTAATACCCGGCTGATTTACCTTCCTAGGGTTACTGTTAGGCTTAGGCCTAGGACTTTTAAAACCAGGAAGCCCTGGGCTCCAGGCACACTGCAGCTGCGAAAGGCATCCCAAGGGGAGCGCAAAAGTGACGCAACTTGGCTGCCACCACTGATATTTCCATGAGACCATCCCGAACCATAGGCTGATTTTCCTTCCTAGGCTTAAGGTTTGAGTTACGCCTAGGGTAAGGGCTCTATTAACCAGAAAGCCCTGAGTTGCAAGAACACAGCAGCTGCGAAGGACTAGCCAAGAAGAGCGCAAAAGTAGCACAACATGCCTGCCTCCACAGCTTTTTCCTTGGGGACATGCCTAATTCCTGGCTGATTTGCCTTTCTCGTCTTAGGGTTGGGGTTCAGCCTAGGGCTAGGATTTTTAAAATCAGGAAGCCCTGAGTTCCAGGCACACTGGAGCTGTGAAAGGCATCCAAAAGGGAGTGCAAAAGTGCCACAACATGGCTGCTTTCACGGCTTTTTCCTTGGCAAGAAGCCTAACACCAGGCTGATTTACCTTCCCAGGGTTACTGTTAGGCTTAGGCCTAGGGCTAGGATTTTTAAAACTAGGAAGCCCTGGGCTCCAGGCACACTGCAGCTGTTCAAGGCATCCCAAGGGGAGTACAAAAGTGCAACAACATGGCAGCTTTCACAGCTTTTTCCTTGGCACCATCCCTATACCTAGGCTGATTTATCTGCCTAGGGTTAGGGTTAGGGTTCAGCCTAGGGCTTGGATTTCTTTAACCAGGAAGCCCTGAGTTCCAGGCTTACTTCATCTGCCAAAGGCATCCCAAAGGGAGTGCAGAAGTGCCACAACATGGCTGCTTTCACGGCTTTTCCCTTAGGAAGAACCCTAATACCCGGCTGATTTACCTTCCTAGGGTTACTGTTAGGCTTAGGCCTAGGACTTTTAAAACCAGGAAGCCCTGGGCTCCAGGCACACTGCAGCTGCGAAAGGCATCCCAAGGGGAGCGCAAAAGTGACGCAACTTGGCTGCCACCACTGATATTTCCATGAGACCATCCCGAACCATAGGCTGATTTTCCTTCCTAGGGTTAAGGTTTGAGTTACGCCTAGGGTAAGGGCTCTATTAACCAGAAAGCCCTGAGTTCCAAGAACACAGCAGCTGCGAAGGACTAGCCAAGAAGAGCGCAAAAGTACCACAACATGCCTGCCTCCACAGCTTTTTCCTTGGGGACATGCCTAATTCCTGGCTGATTTGCCTTTCTCGTCTTAGGGTTGGGGTTCGGCCTAGGGCTAGGATTTTTAAAATCAGGAAGCCCTGAGTTCCAGGCACACTGGAGCTGTGAAAGGCATCCAAAAGGGAGTGCAAAAGTGCCACAACATGGCTGCTTTCACGGCTTTTTCCTTGGCAAGAAGCCTAACACCAGGCTGATTTACCTTCCCAGGGTTACTGTTAGGCTTAGGCCTAGGGCTAGGATTTTTGAAACCAGGAAGCCCTGGGCTCCAGGCACACTGCAGCTGTTCAAGGCATCCCAAGGGGAGTACAAAAGTGCAACAACATGGCAGCTTTCACAGCTTTTTCCTTGGCACCATCCCTATACCTAGGCTGATTTATCTGCCTAGGGTTAGGGTTAGGGTTCAGCCTAGGGCTTGGATTTCTTTAACCAGGAAGCCCTGAGTTCCAGGCTTACTTCATCTGCCAAAGGCATCCCAAAGGGAGTGCAGAAGTGCCACAACATGGCTGCTTTCACGGCTTTTCCCTTAGGAAGAACCCTAATACCCGGCTGATTTACCTTCCTAGGGTTACTGTTAGGCTTAGGCCTAGGACTTTTAAAACCAGGAAGCCCTGGGCTCCAGGCACACTGCAGCTGCGAAAGGCATCCCAAGGGGAGCGCAAAAGTGACGCAACTTGGCTGCCACCACTGATATTTCCATGAGACCATCCCGAACCATAGGCTGATTTTCCTTCCTAGGCTTAAGGTTTGAGTTACGCCTAGGGTAAGGGTTCTATTAACCAGAAAGCCCTGAGTTGCAAGAACACAGCAGCTGCGAAGGACTAGCCAAGAAGAGCGCAAAAGTAGCACAACATGCCTGCCTCCACAGCTTTTTCCTTGGGGACATGCCTAATTCCTGGCTGATTTGCCTTTCTCGTCTTAGGGTTGGGGTTCGGCCTAGGGCTAGGATTTTTAAAATCAGGAAGCCCTGAGTTCCAGGCACACTGGAGCTGTGAAAGGCATCCAAAAGGGAGTGCAAAAGTGCCACAACATGGCTGCTTTCACGGCTTTTTCCTTGGCAAGAAGCCTAACACCAGGCTGATTTACCTTCCCAGGGTTACTGTTAGGCTTAGGCCTAGGGCTAGGATTTTTGAAACCAGGAAGCCCTGGGCTCCAGGCACACTGCAGCTGTTCAAGGCATCCCAAGGGGAGTACAAAAGTGCAACAACATGGCAGCTTTCACAGCTTTTTCCTTGGCACCATCCCTATACCTAGGCTGATTTATCTGCCTAGGGTTAGGGTTAGGGTTCAGCCTAGGGCTTGGATTTCTTTAACCAGGAAGCCCTGAGTTCCAGGCTTACTTCATGTGCCAAAGGCATCCCAAAGGGAGTGCAGAAGTGCCACAACATGGCTGCTTTCACGGCTTTTCCCTTAGGAAGAACCCTAATACCCGGCTGATTTACCTTCCTAGGGTTACTGTTAGGCTTAGGCCTAGGACTTTTAAAACCAGGAAGCCCTGGGCTCCAGGCACACTGCAGCTGCGAAAGGCATCCCAAGGGGAGCGCAAAAGTGACGCAACTTGGCTGCCACCACTGATATTTCCATGAGACCATCCCGAACCATAGGCTGATTTTCCTTCCTAGGCTTAAGGTTTGAGTTACGCCTAGGGTAAGGGCTCTATTAACCAGAAAGCCCTGAGTTCCAAGAACACAGCAGCTGCGAAGGACTAGCCAAGAAGAGCGCAAAAGTAGCACAACATGCCTGCCTCCACAGCTTTTTCCTTGGGGACATGCCTAATTCCTGGCTGATTTGCCTTTCTCGTCTTAGGGTTGGGGTTCGGCCTAGGGCTAGGATTTTTAAAATCAGGAAGCCCTGAGTTCCAGGCACACTGGAGCTGTGAAAGGCATCCAAAAGGGAGTGCAAAAGTGCCACAACATGGCTGCTTTCACGGCTTTTTCCTTGGCAAGAAGCCTAACACCAGGCTGATTTACCTTCCCAGGGTTACTGTTAGGCTTAGGCCTAGGGCTAGGATTTTTAAAACTAGGAAGCCCTGGGCTCCAGGCACACTGCAGCTGCGAAAGGCATCCCAAGGGGAGCGCAAAAGTGACGCAACTTGGCTGCCACCACTGATATTTCCATGAGACCATCCCGAACCATAGGCTGATTTTCCTTCCTAGGGTTAAGGTTTGAGTTACGCCTAGGGTAAGGGCTCTATTAACCAGAAAGCCCTGAGTTGCAAGAACACAGCAGCTGCGAAGGACTAGCCAAGAAGAGCGCAAAAGTAGCACAACATGCCTGCCTCCACAGCTTTTTCCTTGGGGACATGCCTAATTCCTGGCTGATTTGCCTTTCTCGTCTTAGGGTTGGGGTTCGGCCTAGGGCTAGGATTTTTAAAATCAGGAAGCCCTGAGTTCCAGGCACACTGGAGCTGTGAAAGGCATCCAAAAGGGAGTGCAAAAGTGCCACAACATGGCTGCTTTCACGGCTTTTTCCTTGGCAAGAAGCCTAACACCAGGCTGATTTACCTTCCCAGGGTTACTGTTAGGCTTAGGCCTAGGGCTAGGATTTTTGAAACTAGGAAGCCCTGGGCTCCAGGCACACTGCAGCTGTTCAAGGCATCCCAAGGGGAGTACAAAAGTGCAACAACATGGCAGCTTTCACAGCTTTTTCCTTGGCACCATCCCTATACCTAGGCTGATTTATCTGCCTAGGGTTAGGGTTAGGGTTCAGCCTAGGGCTTGGATTTCTTTAACCAGGAAGCCCTGAGTTCCAGGCTTACTTCATCTGCCAAAGGCATCCCAAAGGGAGTGCAGAAGTGCCACAACATGGCTGCTTTCACGGCTTTTCCCTTAGGAAGAACCCTAATACCCGGCTGATTTACCTTCCTAGGGTTACTGTTAGGCTTAGGCCTAGGACTTTTAAAACCAGGAAGCCCTGGGCTCCAGGCACACTGCAGCTGCGAAAGGCATCCCAAGGGGAGCGCAAAAGTGACGCAACTTGGCTGCCACCACTGATATTTCCATGAGACCATCCCGAACCATAGGCTGATTTTCCTTCCTAGGCTTAAGGTTTGAGTTACGCCTAGGGTAAGGGCTCTATTAACCAGAAAGCCCTGAGTTGCAAGAACACAGCAGCTGCGAAGGACTAGCCAAGAAGAGCGCAAAAGTAGCACAACATGCCTGCCTCCACAGCTTTTTCCTTGGGGACATGCCTAATTCCTGGCTGATTTGCCTTTCTCGTCTTAGGGTTGGGGTTCGGCCTAGGGCTAGGATTTTTAAAATCAGGAAGCCCTGAGTTCCAGGCACACTGGAGCTGTGAAAGGCATCCAAAAGGGAGTGCAAAAGTGCCACAACATGGCTGCTTTCATGGCTTTTTCCTTGGCAAGAAGCCTAACACCAGGCTGATTTACCTTCCCAGGGTTACTGTTAGGCTTAGGCCTAGGGCTAGGATTTTTGAAACTAGGAAGCCCTGGGCTCCAGGCACACTGCAGCTGTTCAAGGCATCCCAAGGGGAGTACAAAAGTGCAACAACATGGCAGCTTTCACAGCTTTTTCCTTGGCACCATCCCTATACCTAGGCTGATTTATCTGCCTAGGGTTAGAGTTAGGGTTCAGCCTAGGGCTTGGATTTCTTTAACCAGGAAGCCCTGAGTTCCAGGCTTACTTCATCTGCCAAAGGCATCCCAAAGGGAGTGCAGAAGTGCCACAACATGGCTGCTTTCACGGCTTTTCCCTTAGGAAGAACCCTAATACCCGGCTGATTTACCTTCCTAGGGTTACTGTTAGGCTTAGGCCTAGGACTTTTAAAACCAGGAAGCCCTGGGCTCCAGGCACACTGCAGCTGCGAAAGGCATCCCAAGGGGAGCGCAAAAGTGACGCAACTTGGCTGCCACCACTGATATTTCCATGAGACCATCCCGAACCATAGGCTGATTTTCCTTCCTAGGCTTAAGGTTTGAGTTACGCCTAGGGTAAGGGCTCTATTAACCAGAAAGCCCTGAGTTGCAAGAACACAGCAGCTGCGAAGGACTAGCCAAGAAGAGCGCAAAAGTAGCACAACATGCCTGCCTCCACAGCTTTTTCCTTGGGGACATGCCTAATTCCTGGCTGATTTGCCTTTCTCGTCTTAGGGTTGGGGTTCAGCCTAGGGCTAGGATTTTTAAAATCAGGAAGCCCTGAGTTCCAGGCACACTGGAGCTGTGAAAGGCATCCAAAAGGGAGTGCAAAAGTGCCACAACATGGCTGCTTTCACGGCTTTTTCCTTGGCAAGAAGCCTAACACCAGGCTGATTTACCTTCCCAGGGTTACTGTTAGGCTTAGGCCTAGGGCTAGGATTTTTAAAACTAGGAAGCCCTGGGCTCCAGGCACACTGCAGCTGTTCAAGGCATCCCAAGGGGAGTACAAAAGTGCAACAACATGGCAGCTTTCACAGCTTTTTCCTTGGCACCATCCCTATACCTAGGCTGATTTATCTGCCTAGGGTTAGGGTTAGGGTTCAGCCTAGGGCTTGGATTTCTTTAACCAGGAAGCCCTGAGTTCCAGGCTTACTTCATCTGCCAAAGGCATCCCAAAGGGAGTGCAGAAGTGCCACAACATGGCTGCTTTCACGGCTTTTCCCTTAGGAAGAACCCTAATACCCGGCTGATTTACCTTCCTAGGGTTACTGTTAGGCTTAGGCCTAGGACTTTTAAAACCAGGAAGCCCTGGGCTCCAGGCACACTGCAGCTGCGAAAGGCATCCCAAGGGGAGCGCAAAAGTGACGCAACTTGGCTGCCACCACTGATATTTCCATGAGACCATCCCGAACCATAGGCTGATTTTCCTTCCTAGGCTTAAGGTTTGAGTTACGCCTAGGGTAAGGGCTCTATTAACCAGAAAGCCCTGAGTTGCAAGAACACAGCAGCTGCGAAGGACTAGCCAAGAAGAGCGCAAAAGTAGCACAACATGCCTGCCTCCACAGCTTTTTCCTTGGGGACATGCCTAATTCCTGGCTGATTTGCCTTTCTCGTCTTAGGGTTGGGGTTCGGCCTAGGGCTAGGATTTTTAAAATCAGGAAGCCCTGAGTTCCAGGCACACTGGAGCTGTGAAAGGCATCCAAAAGGGAGTGCAAAAGTGCCACAACATGGCTGCTTTCACGGCTTTTTCCTTGGCAAGAAGCCTAACACCAGGCTGATTTACCTTCCCAGGGTTACTGTTAGGCTTAGGCCTAGGGCTAGGATTTTTGAAACCAGGAAGCCCTGGGCTCCAGGCACACTGCAGCTGTTCAAGGCATCCCAAGGGGAGTACAAAAGTGCAACAACATGGCAGCTTTCACAGCTTTTTCCTTGGCACCATCCCTATACCTAGGCTGATTTATCTGCCTAGGGTTAGGGTTAGGGTTCAGCCTAGGGCTTGGATTTCTTTAACCAGGAAGCCCTGAGTTCCAGGCTTACTTCATCTGCCAAAGGCATCCCAAAGGGAGTGCAGAAGTGCCACAACATGGCTGCTTTCACGGCTTTTCCCTTAGGAAGAACCCTAATACCCGGCTGATTTACCTTCCTAGGGTTACTGTTAGGCTTAGGCCTAGGACTTTTAAAACCAGGAAGCCCTGGGCTCCAGGCACACTGCAGCTGCGAAAGGCATCCCAAGGGGAGCGCAAAAGTGACGCAACTTGGCTGCCACCACTGATATTTCCATGAGACCATCCCGAACCATAGGCTGATTTTCCTTCCTAGGCTTAAGGTTTGAGTTACGCCTAGGGTAAGGGTTCTATTAACCAGAAAGCCCTGAGTTGCAAGAACACAGCAGCTGCGAAGGACTAGCCAAGAAGAGCGCAAAAGTAGCACAACATGCCTGCCTCCACAGCTTTTTCCTTGGGGACATGCCTAATTCCTGGCTGATTTGCCTTTCTCGTCTTAGGGTTGGGGTTCGGCCTAGGGCTAGGATTTTTAAAATCAGGAAGCCCTGAGTTCCAGGCACACTGGAGCTGTGAAAGGCATCCAAAAGGGAGTGCAAAAGTGCCACAACATGGCTGCTTTCACGGCTTTTTCCTTGGCAAGAAGCCTAACACCAGGCTGATTTACCTTCCCAGGGTTACTGTTAGGCTTAGGCCTAGGGCTAGGATTTTTGAAACCAGGAAGCCCTGGGCTCCAGGCACACTGCAGCTGTTCAAGGCATCCCAAGGGGAGTACAAAAGTGCAACAACATGGCAGCTTTCACAGCTTTTTCCTTGGCACCATCCCTATACCTAGGCTGATTTATCTGCCTAGGGTTAGAGTTAGGGTTCAGCCTAGGGCTTGGATTTCTTTAACCAGGAAGCCCTGAGTTCCAGGCTTACTTCATCTGCCAAAGGCATCCCAAAGGGAGTGCAGAAGTGCCACAACATGGCTGCTTTCACGGCTTTTCCCTTAGGAAGAACCCTAATACCCGGCTGATTTACCTTCCTAGGGTTACTGTTAGGCTTAGGCCTAGGACTTTTAAAACCAGGAAGCCCTGGGCTCCAGGCACACTGCAGCTGCGAAAGGCATCCCAAGGGGAGCGCAAAAGTGACGCAACTTGGCTGCCACCACTGATATTTCCATGAGACCATCCCGAACCATAGGCTGATTTTCCTTCCTAGGCTTAAGGTTTGAGTTACGCCTAGGGTAAGGGCTCTATTAACCAGAAAGCCCTGAGTTGCAAGAACACAGCAGCTGCGAAGGACTAGCCAAGAAGAGCGCAAAAGTAGCACAACATGCCTGCCTCCACAGCTTTTTCCTTGGGGACATGCCTAATTCCTGGCTGATTTGCCTTTCTCGTCTTAGGGTTGGGGTTCAGCCTAGGGCTAGGATTTTTAAAATCAGGAAGCCCTGAGTTCCAGGCACACTGGAGCTGTGAAAGGCATCCAAAAGGGAGTGCAAAAGTGCCACAACATGGCTGCTTTCACGGCTTTTTCCTTGGCAAGAAGCCTAACACCAGGCTGATTTACCTTCCCAGGGTTACTGTTAGGCTTAGGCCTAGGGCTAGGATTTTTAAAACTAGGAAGCCCTGGGCTCCAGGCACACTGCAGCTGTTCAAGGCATCCCAAGGGGAGTACAAAAGTGCAACAACATGGCAGCTTTCACAGCTTTTTCCTTGGCACCATCCCTATACCTAGGCTGATTTATCTGCCTAGGGTTAGGGTTAGGGTTCAGCCTAGGGCTTGGATTTCTTTAACCAGGAAGCCCTGAGTTCCAGGCTTACTTCATCTGCCAAAGGCATCCCAAAGGGAGTGCAGAAGTGCCACAACATGGCTGCTTTCACGGCTTTTCCCTTAGGAAGAACCCTAATACCCGGCTGATTTACCTTCCTAGGGTTACTGTTAGGCTTAGGCCTAGGACTTTTAAAACCAGGAAGCCCTGGGCTCCAGGCACACTGCAGCTGCGAAAGGCATCCCAAGGGGAGCGCAAAAGTGACGCAACTTGGCTGCCACCACTGATATTTCCATGAGACCATCCCGAACCATAGGCTGATTTTCCTTCCTAGGGTTAAGGTTTGAGTTACGCCTAGGGTAAGGGCTCTATTAACCAGAAAGCCCTGAGTTCCAAGAACACAGCAGCTGCGAAGGACTAGCCAAGAAGAGCGCAAAAGTACCACAACATGCCTGCCTCCACAGCTTTTTCCTTGGGGACATGCCTAATTCCTGGCTGATTTGCCTTTCTCGTCTTAGGGTTGGGGTTCGGCCTAGGGCTAGGATTTTTAAAATCAGGAAGCCCTGAGTTCCAGGCACACTGGAGCTGTGAAAGGCATCCAAAAGGGAGTGCAAAAGTG